>NW_020621381.1:4045085-4645085 GCF_003573695.1 Papaver somniferum | reverse complement strand
CAGCTTTGAAAACTTGACACTTAGTGAAGAAAGTACTCCTAGTCCTTTGGTAGTGCCAGAAATGGAAACTTTGAAAGCTTTGTTAAACACAACCAGGACATCTCGTCCGCCATGTATCAAGCTAGCTGAAACTGAGACAAATTATGAACTGAAACCTGGTACCCTGTAGATGCTCCCAATCTTTCTTGGGAAAGAAAATGAAAACCCCTATTTTTATGTTAAATTTGAGGAAGTTTGTAGTACTCTGAAAATTAAAAACCTAGATGATGATACTTTGAAACTTAGGTTATTCCATTTTTCCCTGAGAGATAAAGCCAAATATTGGCTATATAGTTTTCCTTGTGAGTCAATTTAAACCTATGAACAACTTATATCTGCCTTTTTACATAAGTTTTTCCCTAGGCACAAAATATCGTCTATTAGGACATAAATCTGTACTTTTGCTCAAAAAGAAGAAGAATCTTTATATAGGTATTTGGAAAGGTTCAATGACTTAATAGCTCAATGTCCTCATCATGGTTTAGAAAAGGTTAGGCTAGTTCAGATCCTCTACGAGGGTTTAGATTATTCGACAACAACCATGGTTGAGTCCTTACGCACAGGTGGGTTTGAAAATAAAACTGTTGATGAGGCGATGATATTTTTGAATGAAATCGCCGATAAGACCCAACAATCGGAAAATAGTAAGGAACCCCGGGAAAAAATTCTTCTAAGTATAGGAAATATCAATAGGGTAGAAGGATCTTATGAGTCAGATGTTAAAATAGCAGCCATAGCCAAAAGGTTAGAATCCTTAGAATTAAGTCATTCTACTGGTAGTAGTGGTAGAATAGAGCCTTTTTGGGAAGGCCATACTGTTGAAGAGCAAGCCAATGGTCTTTATAACAATACTAGATTTGATAACCGTCAGAAGTTTGACCCATATTCAGAAACCTATAACCCTGGCTGGAGAAACCATCCAAACCTTTCTTATGAGTTGAAAACCCAGGATAATCAGATAAATGAGTCTTTGAGAGAAAAAGGTAAGTTTCCTAGTCAAACTCGACCCAATCCTATAGGAGTACATGAAGTAGGTGGAAGACCATCAGAACATGTGAATGCTATTAAAACCCTTAGGAGTGGTAGAGTGATTGACAACAAGGTTGCCATGCCTGATAGTGAACATGTTGTAGTTCACCCTTCTGAACCAGAAACTGAAGAGACTGATAGAGCCTCTAAAGAGACTGATGAGGTTCTTGATAAGCCCGACTTAGTTCCCAGAGCCCCATTACCACAACTGCTAGATCCAACTAAGAGGAAGTCCAACTTTCGTGATATATTGGAGGTTTTTAAGAAGGTCACAGTCAACCTTCCATTATGAGATGCAATTAAGCAGATTCCCGCTTATGCCAAGTTTCTTAAGGATATGTGTACGCAAAAGCAAAAACTTAGTGTACAAAAGAAGGCTTTTCTATCTAGTCACGTGAGTTCTATTATTCAGAATACCACTACTCCTAAGTATAAAGATCCAGGGTCCCCTACCATTTCTTGAATAATAGGTAATTACCGTGTTGAGAAGGCGTTTCTTGACTTAGGATCCAGTGTGAACCTACTCCCTTACCATGTGTACCTTAAGCTAGAACTTGGTGAGATGAAACCTACCCAGACGACACTTCAGTTAGCTGATAGGTACGTCAAAATTCCTCGTGGTGTGATCGCGGATGTTCTTATTCAGGTCGACAAGTTTATATATCCAGTGGATTTTGTTATCCCAGATACCCCACCTGTCCCTGACCCAGAGAACCAAATACCAGTGATTTTAGGTCACCCATTTTTAGCTACATCCAATGCGATCATTAATTTTCGAAATGGTATTATGAATTTGTCTTTTGGTAATATTACTATTGAGATGAACATTTTTAATATTAGTAAGCTACCTTCTGAAATAGATGACTCGAGCATAGAAGAGGTGAACATGATAGGAACATTAGTCGAGGAGTCATTACCAAACACTTTGTTAGAAGATCCATTAGAGAAATGCCTAGCTCAATTTGGGATTTATTTTTATGATGATAATGTGATTAATGATGTGAATGCTTTGTTAGATTCAACCCCTTTGTTAGACACTAGTAATGTATAGAAAACTAAGTTCGAACCAATACAAGTTACTAAGTCTACCCTAGTTCCTTCGTTAGAAGAGCCTCCTAAGTTGGACCTTAAACTACTACCAGATACCTTAAAGTATGTGTTTTTAGGCCCATCTGAAACTTTACCTGTGATTATAGCATCCGACCTGGATAGTAATCAGGAAACTAGGCTAGTAACCGTCCTTCAAAACAACAAAGAAGATTTAGGGTGGACCATAGCTGACATTAAGGGTATAAGTCCCACTGTTTGTATGCATCAGATCTATTTAGAGAGTGACACCAAACCTTCTAGGAAGATGCAAGGTAGACTGGACCCTAATATGAAAGAAGTAGTTCGAACCGAGGTTCTTAAGTTGTTAGATGCAGGCATTATCTACCCCTCAGACAATAAGTGGGTCAGCCCCGTTCAGGTTGTTCCCAAGAAATCACGTATTATCGTAGTCGAGAATGATAATAATGAATTAATCCCAACCCGAGTAACCACAGGTTGGCGTGTTTGTATTGACTATAGGAAATTGAAAAAGGTCACTAGGAAGGATCACTTTTCCCCTTCCCTTCATCGATCAAATGCTAGGGAGATTAGCTGGACATAGTCACTACTGCTTCTTAGACGGCTACTCTGGTTATAATCAGATTGTTATTTCCCCAGAAGACCAAGAGAAAACCACTTTTACCTGTCCCTTTGGTACCTTTGCGTATAGACGCATGCCTTTCGGTCTATGTAATGACCCTGCGACTTTTCAGCGTTGTATGATGAGCATATTTTCTGACATGATAGAACGGTTCTTAGAGGTCTTTATGGATGATTTTTCAGTATTTGGATCGTCTTTCGATGAGTGCTTGCATCAATTTTCATTAGTGTTGACTAGGTGTAAGGAAAAGAATCTAGTGCTTAATTGGGAGAAATATCATTTCATGGTTCGTTCAGGAATTGTTTTAGGGAATATCGTATCTTCTAAGGGTATAGAGGTAGATAAAGCCAAAGTTGACCTTATTAAGACTTTACAGGTCCCAAAAACCGTAATATATATTAGGTCATTTTTAGGGCATGCAGGTTTTTATCGTCGATTCGTTAAGGATTTTAGCTTGATTTCTAGACCTCTTTGCAATTTGCTTGCAAAAGATCTTAAGTTTGTCCTTGATGATGCTTGTTTAAAGGCTTTTGAGAAGCTTAAGACTTTACTCAGTACCGCACCCATAGTCCAGGCACCTAACTGGAACCTACCCTTTGAGATCATGTGTGATGCTTCACATTATGCTATTGGTGTTGTGCTAGGTCAGCGAGAAAACAAATTACTTCATGTGATTTACTATGCTAGCAAAACTATGAATGATGCCCAGTTGAACTATACCACTACAAAGAAGAAACTGTTAGCCGTTGTGTTTTCCTTGGACAAGTTTAGACCCTATCTCTTAGGTTATAAGGTCGTAATATATACCGATCATGCTGCTTTGAAATATCTTCTGTCTAACAAGGATACGAAACCTAGATTGATTAGATATATCCTTTTGTTGCAAGAGTTTTTTCCAGACATTAGAGACAAAAAGGGTGCAGAAAATGTAGTGGCAGACCACTTGTCTAGGCTAGTTATTGATTCCCCTGATGATCCCCTTCCTATAAGGCATAGCTTTCCTGATGAACAATTGTTCTTTCTTACCCAATTACCTTGGTATGCGAATATAGTGAAATATCTTTTTACTGGTCGAATACCCCAACATTAGGGTAAACAAGATTGTTCTAGGTTTTTAACTGAGGTTAAGAACTTCTTTTGGGATGATCCTTATTTATTTAAGTATTGTCCAAACCAGATTATTAGGAGATGTATACCTGAGAGTGACCAGTCCGGTATTATTTCCTTTTGTCATGATCATGCTTGTGGGGGTCACTTTAGTTCTAAGAATACTGCTGCTAAGATGTTGCAGTGTGGATTCTATTGGCCTTCGTTGTTTAAAGACTCCCACAGTTACTGTGTTACTTGTGAACGTTGCCAGAAATTAGGAACCATTTCCCGTAGGAACATGATGCCCTTGAACCCTATTTTAGTTGTTGAGGTCTTTGATGTGTGGGGTGTTGACTTTATGGGTACGTTTCCTAATTCTTTTGGTAACTTATACATCCTTTTCGTTGTAGACTATGTATCTAAGTGAATTGAGGCAGTTGCGTGTAAGACCATTAACCATAAGGTTTTGATTGAGTTCTTGAAAGATAATATACTTACACGTTTTGGTACACCGCATGCTATAATTAGTGATGAAGGATCACACTTTTGTAATGGACCTTTTAGGATTTTGATGAAGAAATATGGTATTACACATAAGGTAGCTACCCCGTATCATCCGCAAACTAGTGGTCAGGTAGAGGTTTCCAATATGGAGATAAACCGTATATTAGAGAAAACAGTTAATCTTAATCAGAAAGACTGGTCATCTAGGCTTACTGATATCTTAGGGGCTTACCGTACTGCGTTTAAGACCCCTATTGGAATGTCACCTTATCGACTTGTTTATGGAAAGGCATGTTTCTCACCTGTTAAGTGATAACATAGAGCATATTGGGCTATTAAGAAGCTAAACTTTTCACTTGACAAGGCATGAGCCCATAGGAAACTCCAGATCAATGATCCGTAGAGATGCATACGTTAGTGCTAAGGAATATAAGAACAAAATGAAACTTGTGCATGATAGAAATATTTTAAGAAAGTCATTTTCTACAGGTCAAAAAGTTCTTATGTATGATACCCACTTGCATCTTTTCCTTGGGAAGTTGCGTTCTCAGTGGACCGGTCCTTTTGTGGTCCGTACTGTTTTTCCTCATGGAGCTATTGAGATCGAGACATCGGATGGTAGTAGTTCTTCGAAGGTTAACTGTCATAGATTGAAACCCTTTTTAGAACCCTTTCCTGCAGGTGATGTTGAGGAGGTCCTTCTGGAGGACCCTGTTTACCCTTGATTGACCATCGAGGCGATTGTATGTTATATATTAGTTGTTCATTTCTCTCTTCACCCAGGTACTATATTTCTGATTCTCTCTTTATTAATTCCTCGTGTTACTTTACTTTTTGGTATTGATATTTCATTAGAAAAATTGAGGACAATGTTAGATTTAAGTTTTGGGGGTGGGGAGAAACTTTTTGTTAGCTTTTAGTTGAAATAAATAAACTCCAGAGCCTAGAAATTTATGCCTATTAAGGTTGGCACTAACCAATCTAAGTGGATGGAAGCATCTTGGTTGTAGGAGTTGAGGAACCAATATGAGTGGATGGAAATATCTATAGAGTCTGTTCGTAAAAGCACATAGCTCAGGTGTTAGAAATAACATGGTAGTTTCGCCATATCTCGTTGAGTCCTTTTCACATTCTGTTTTTATTTTTCTTTTCTTTTAAGTGATTTGGTGGGGCACATGAATCAAGTTATTACCATTGCTAGGGTGAAACAGACTGACTGAGATATAAAAAAAAATAAAAAATTGAGACCAGACCATCAGACCAACCAGAATAAATTCAATAAAGTCGACTGCTAGTTCCCTTGTATATGCCAGTTGTGTTGACCTAGAGTTACGATTATCGACTGCTGGTCCCCTTGTATATGCCAGTTGTGTTGATATGAGTCATACCGGTATCTCAGTCCATTAGGATAGGTTCATCTTGTCATAGGCCTTCAGACATATATGGGAATCACCATTCACCTTAAAACCATCTATGTTTTTCTCTATGTCCATCTTCTTGATCTTTTCATGTGATTAGTTTGACTCCGGATATTGATGTCCATAGTGCGATTATCTAAGTAGAGCTTTGTCACTTATATATGAATTTTCGTTTGTTTGAGTGCAAACTCGTGTACAATAATTGGAATTTCGCATCAGGGTACTTCCTCCTATAGTCAATGATTGTATGCCAACCAAGGAGATTCTTTAGTGATATTCCAAGGTTTTGCATAAATAGCTAGGGTCTGAAGTAAAGATTTTGTGGGTACACCTTTGGTAAACCCTCCCGAGATAACACTCGGACGCTAGGGGCACCTAGCGGTTTAACGACATGTTGCACGTGTTAAGTGTAGTCGTGATGCCTGCGACAGTGAGTTAGGATTTTATTTTCTAGATTAGATTCGCTCGAAGACTAGCAAATAATAAGTTTGGGGGTATTTGATAGACACATTTTTGTGTCTAAGTTGTCCTCAATTTTCTGTATTGTTAGTGCTCGATTTGTACTTATTATGGAGTTTTGTGTGTTTGTAGGTATTTTTGAGAAATAAACATTTTTGGAAAAATCGGCTCGAAAAATTGCTCAGAGCATTCCCGGAGGAGAATTGCTAACCGGACTCTGAATATGGATAAGGGGCACCCACTGGATATTTGCATCCCAACTGATTGGATAAGGGCTGACCTTTTCTTCTTCGTTTGAATAATAGAGTTGGCGGGAAAATGTTCTGAATCTGCTGCATTTCTTCTTTTGATTATGAATGAGAATCAATGAGACTTAATCGGCGGGATTGGTTGGATATGACCTGTTTCAGTCAAACAGGAACGGTACACTAATTTGAATCGATAAAAAAGGATCGGAGGAAAGCACGTGGAAGGTTAAACAGGAGTGAGAATATCCCGGACAGTTATTTGCTTTTCCCGTGTTCTCTGAAGATCGGCGTGTGGCTGTAACGAGATTTACTCATTCTGTATCGAGTACTCAGCGAGATAGAGTGTGTACGCTGCAATTGGTACGTGAAAAAGAGAAGAATAAGGAAATATTTCCTTAAAATGGCAGTGAAGAATATATGAGTTATGGCGAGATTATATGGAGTTATGAGGGCTTATTCTCGGTCCAATTGGGTATTTAAGGGCTTATGGGTATTTAAGGCCAAAAAAATCAGAATGCAGAGAACTGCCATTACTGCTGCTGAAGAAGGAACGAAGAACATAAGATGCCTGGAAACAGTCGTTCATGCTACAGTGACAGTGACGCATACTTGGTATCATTCTTTGTAACCGTGTTTTGCAACAATTAAAAACGTTGCAAACACCCGATTTTCATCATTTTCTCTCCATTTCATCTTTGTAAACAATTTTTGAGCAAGAATCAATATTTTGAGTAAGTTTACACAATAATGAGCTAAACCCATCCTCTGGGGCGAAGGAGGAAGCTATTTCACCAATGAAAAGTGATAATCTCTATTTTATTTAATTTCTGCAATTCTTATACGATTATTTTCCTTGATAAATAAATTAAAATGGTTTTTGTTAAGTAATTGTTATTTCAATTGATGGAGCATGCTTAGCCTAGGTTTTGATGTCCCATACTTTCGATCTACAATTGTTATTTCTAAAAAATCGACTTTTGCAATATTTAGAATCAATTTGAATGCATGATTTGCATGATTATAATTAGAGAATTTAAATCACTTTGGTATTGGTAAATAGTGGAATCCATAGCCCCTAGTCTCCTCCATAACTTTCACAACACTTCTTATTTTTGAGTTTGCTACATTAATAGTTTTAAAATTAAATATAAAATCTATTGCTTTCACAAGTCTCAACGAACCTATTACTACAACATTATTGAAATCCTATGAGAAAGCTTTTTTCTTTAACCACGTTCATCATTATTCTTGAAAAAATTCAAAATATGATCATGTGAAAATCACCTGGTAACATCTTACATGATTTGTGTGATACAGTCATTTGATGTAGGCTCGGAATGTTTCGTATTGATCATTCGATCACTTGAAAATTGCTTATAAGCAAATAGTTTGTGTGAGAAAGCTATTGTCGTCTTCTAAGAATGTTTCAGTGATTAAAACGGGAGTTAAGAGCTAAACACATGTCTGGATACATTAGGGTTTGTGTACTTAGTGTACGAACTGTTTTGATGGAATTCAGGACCGGAAGTTTGCATACCCGTTCGCGAACTTATTCAACTGTTTAAGTCAGGGTACTTAAGTTTGCATACCCGTTCGCATAATGATTTAACTGTTCAATTCCGGGAACCAAGTTTGCATACTCGTTCGCAAACGGTTTCAACCGAGTTCGGTCCGGAGCTAAAGTTTGCATACCCGTTTGCAAACTGTCGGCTTGTGACCAATATCCGGAACTTAAGTTCGCGTACCCGTTTAAAAACTTAAGTGGTTCAAGTTCTTAAATCGGTTAAGTATGATTTTATACTTATGAACAAATACATTTATAGATTAAGGAATGCAATCTGTGCAAACCGTGACTAAAATGTTCATGAACTGATTCTTTTGAATAAATCCGATTTTGCTTCAATTGTGTCTTTTATACTTCTATGAGAATATAAACAATTGAACAACTCTATGAGTAACACAATTAGGTTCATTTGATTATCAATTGATCTAGAAGTGTTAAGATGAACAAGGTTAAGAGAAAAGTGTTCATATGGCTAACTTTGGTTAACTGTTATTGAGCCAACTCAATATACACGTTTAGGTATTGTTACCCATATCTAAATGAAGGTATATTTCATTTGTGTGTAAAAATATAAAGACCATCTAACGGTGGAAAGATATTAGCTTGAATCTTGAATCAGGTTTCATCTAACAGTGAATATTAAATTCTTTGTTACCAAGGTAACATTATTTGCATACCCTGATTTGAAGACTATATAAGGAAGAACTCTAGCAACTGGGAAACCTAATCCCCACACCTCCTGTGTGATATTAGTTGCGACTAGAGTCGATTCTCCTTTAACCTAGGTTTTTCCGAAAACCATTATAGGTTAACGACATAAAGACTTCACTAGGATTCTGAAGCCAGACCCAAATAATTTTTCTGTAGTTGCGTGTTCTGATCTTACTTTGTTCTATCGTATTGAGTACTATCTTCTCTATGATTTTCTCAAGATTTATCTCTGATAGGTAAGATATAAAAAGCAATCACAAAGCTCTTCGTCTCATTCTTTGTGATTCCACAATAACTTGTTCTACTACCATATAGTTAAGTTATTGTGAGGTGATTGATATTTCTAGGATGTTCTTCGGGAATATAGGACCGGATTATCAATTGGTTCATGTTCACCTTGATTTATTAAAAGACGGAACAAAAACTTCGTAGGTATTTCTGTGGGAGACAGATTTATCTATTTAAATAGACTTTTCTGTGTGAGAAAAATTTGTTTATCAAGTCTTGGACTTTGGGACGTATAACTCTTAGTTGTGGGTGAGATCAGCTAATGGAATCAAGTGAGTAGAGTCCTGCTGGGATTCAGAGGCATAAGGAACGCCGTTGTACCTTAATCAATGTGAGATTGGTTAGGGATCAACTACATTCCATTCTGAAGTAAACTTGTAGTAGGCTCGAGTATGTAGCGGTTTAATACAGTGTGGTGTTTAAATATGGACTAGGTCCCAGGGTTTTTCTTCATTTGTTGTTTCCTCGTTAACAAAACTTCAGGTGTCTGTGTTATTTCTTTTCCGCATTATATTTTCTATATAATTGAAATATCACAGGTTGTGCGTAGTTCAATCAATTGGTAAATCCAACCTTTGATTTTTAATTGAAATTGATTGATGCTTGAATATTGGTCTTTGGTACCATCCAAGTTATTTCTCATATTGATCCGGCTCACAGATTTCTATCTGCTCGATTGCAGATTGATTTGAGAAATTGAGATACAACTCTTGGACATATTTTCCTTGATTGAGTCTGGCTGTCTAGTTGATTCTCTTAGAATTATATTGGAGTTAGTCCATATAGATGAATATTGGTTGTGGTTGTTAGACCCCCGCTTTTTCAATCGGTATCAGAGCAGGAAAACACATTTAAGACCTCATAAGTCTGTGTTTGTAGCAATCTGACTCTATGTAAAGAAACGCTATCTCAACCAACACATCACCAATTCAGAAACGTTCTGACTTGGTTCAAAGCTCCGTGTCTCCTGAAAATTCTATCACATCTTTTATATGGTCTGAATGTATAACTGGGAAGCACGCCTAGATGAACAGTTGGATGATCTTTCAGATGAAAGTGATTCAGACGATGAATACGATGTTCATGAGGAAGTCTCGCAATACATCTAGCTTTTTGACAATCTCATAAAGAAAAAGAAGTCAACATCTTGCTTGGCTGAGCTTCTGACTCCTCTCTATCTAGAAAACAAGAAAATGAGAAAGCTCTTTAAAGGTTACGATTGTGGATACAATCCCTTCTTAAAGATCGAGAAGAAGATGTGCGTTCAAAGAACTCTGAATGTGAAAATCTTCATCGAAATCTCTTTTTATTGAAAGAAGAACTTGTTGAATCTGAAGCTAAATATAACTCTCAACAATGTTGTTTTAAAGATAGAGAAAACGTTTTTCTCTCATAGGAGAAACAATTAGAGGATGAGCTTTCTGATGCTCAGAAAAAGGTAATTATGCTGGAGGAAAACTTGAAGAAGTTTAATCCTTGTTAAACAAAAATATCATTATGCTGGGAGCTTGTAAGAAACATCGTGATACGCAAGGTTTGGTCTATGAAGGAATAGACGCTTCAAGCAGCAGTAAGACTAATTTTGTTTGTAATGATAGAAATTTCCTGCAGAAAACTTGCACCAATGGCAAAAACGGAAAATTACCTTCTATGGCAGAAGCTTCAATAAACAAAGGAAGTCAATCTCCTACTCATATGAGAAAGATTAATGACATTCCCTTCAGATGTTATTATTGCGGAAACAAAGGTCATCTTGAGGAAAGATGTTGTTTTCGCTTGCGGAATGAAAAACTTCATAACATTCTTATCTGGATGTCGAAGGAAGTAATCAAACCGGTTTGTCATATTACTGGTCCTAAACGTTCAACTCTCAGACAAGAAAAGTGTTGTGATGAGCCAAGTCTTGCCTGTAATGATAACACAAAGGCTTTCTACAGTTGTAAAAAAAATATTGTTATACGGACAAATGACTGCCTTGTTGATCCAATGAGTAAGGAAAACTCTTCAAACCCTTTTTCCGTAACTAAAGGAAGTGTTGGATCAAGAGTGTTAGTCGTTCCTGAATATATTCACATCAATAATCGTGTTTCGAAACTGAAGACCAGTATAAATAGACTCAAGCGCAGCATTAAGAAGGCAAAGAAGGCAGCTACTTCAGGTATCTCTTGTCTTCCTCTTGTTAAGTATCTTGAGACTAACTCTATTGACTTTCCTGATAATATTCAAGAAAAAAAAAGGAAAAATGTCAATACCCTTGATGAGCTATATGCTCGTCAAAACACAACTTGACTACTGTGCATCCTCTTTGAGACCGTGTGAGGATGCTCATAATTATAAAGAAGTTTTTCTTCTTGACAAAGTGGTCCTTGTTGTATCTTCTTTTCTGCTTAAAAATAACATGATCATCCTACTGTTGAGCCTTACTCCGGTTACTTATTACATGATGTAATATAATTGATCATTATATCTTGAGAAATTTCTCTTTGTTGTTCAACTTGAAAAACTTCGTTTTTCCTTAATGACAGTTGATTTGTTGACTATCAACAATTACCTTGTCTCCATTTCTGAGCCAAGATATTCTGTCTTTAGAATTTGTTTTTAATATTATCAAAAACATACTTCTAAAAATAGGCTCCATTGGTTCCTTGGTTTTGGACCTGGTTCATAACCACGAACGTATGTGCACCGGACCCTTACCGAACGTAAATGAGTAACCCTAGGGTTTCCCTATGAAAATCTCGTATAAATATATATCATGGATTCCTTCTTCTGATATATACTCGTTCAATAACATCAAGATTTCTTGTGGTATTATGGTGTGCACAATGGATGGATGCAAAAAGGAAGACAAAGTTGAAAAGGGAAAAGTCACTGAGTTTCACGAGAACCCTGTTTTCATAACCTGCTACCATGCAATCGATCATGAAAATGATCTTCTAGTTCATATGTCATCTCAATTGGTTGGAAATCTTCTTCGAGATTTTGAGGTTGTTCGTGGTCAACTTGAAATTGCAACAAAGAATACTGATTTTCTGAAGATTGAACTGAAGAAAGCAACTGATGAACTTGTTTTTGTTCAATCCCTGGTTGCTGATTATATCTAAAATTTTATTTTGTCTAGGAAACTTCTTATTAGAATTTATTCTTGTATTTTAAGAAGGATAACTAGGGTTTGGAATAGCATATATTGTGATTACACATAGCTATTGTCAACGATTTTCATCTTGCAATGTTTTTATATTTATTTATTTAAATTCTAAGTTATTTGGAAGATGATTTTGCAGTATTAATCTTTATTGGTTTTATATATTGCGAATAATGTTATGAGATATATATGTTTACGTCTGTGAACTATGATTGTCCCATATATGTCAAAAGTTAAGTCTATTGTGTCATTATTCAAATATTGATGGAAAATAGAATGAACTTTTGAATTATATGTCAAAGATTAAGTATATGGTATCATTATGCAAATATTGATGAAAAATAGAATTCTGCAGTATTGATCTTTTCCTGATCCACTTCTATGTGAAAGTACTGTATGGCTCCGTAAGTTTTCTTATGTTGAGCATTTCCGATTAAATTAATCATTAAGGTTCCTTTGTGGTTAATTTAATTGAGTTTTCTGGATAAAAATTCATGTTTCATGAGATTTTTTAATGTCCAATGAAATCCTTCTTTTCTTGTAAAAATAAGGTCGCTCTTGTTGTTCTTTCGGGAATGACATTTTATGGGGAAGAGTTCTTATTTGAATTTGTGCTTAATTGCCAAATCTTTGTGGAGAGTGCGGATATGGAATATTGTAGGAGTTATCTTGTATCTTTATAAACTCCTTGATGAATACACTAAGTTTCGACTATGTGAAATCATCGAAAAAAAGTTGATATGTTCTCTTTTAGTCATGAAGTATCTCTTTCAGAATTTCATTATGATCGCGCTAGTATTCGTACCTTTGCTCCAATTTATATTAACAAAAAGGGGTGAATTATTTTGTAGTTCACACTACATATACATATGGTTTATGGATCATTATGTAAGGGGGAGTGGTCTTCATTGTAAGATGAAGTATTGACTAAGGGGGAGTGATACATATCACCGTAGTATTATTGTCAAAGTTGTGATACAATTGAACTTTGATGCTGTGTAATAATACTATGACACCGTATAACAATAGTTGAGAACAACTGTTTTCTTATTGTTATGGCTACGGATATTCAACAACTATGATGATGAGTTGAACACGTTCAGAATCACTGGAGTATTTGGAGTGGAGAAGAATTCAAGGAATGTTGAAGAACCAAGGAAATCAAGCATTTGGATGAGAAGCTACAAAGTTTATTTATTTTGTAATCCATATGTATTGATAATTTTGTCACTAAAATTGACAAAGGGGGAGATTGTTAGAGAACTACTCGGTCGAACTCGCAAGCGTTACTATCTCAAGCTTGTTTGTAAAGTTTAGTTGTCAAAACTATAAATCTTAATTTCTAGTCTACTTATAGCTATGTCTCATATTAGGATAGAATATTTAGTTGAGCTTTAGACTTCACGAGTTCATCGATTGAAGACGAAGAACTACTAAGGAGAGCTTGTGGAACTTCATCAACAAAAGGTATGTGGAGACTTGAACTCATGTATCAGTCCGAAGTTTATTATATTCTATCTCCTATTGAGACAAAAGTCATATAGCTATATAGATTTTATATTATACATATTTGATATTTCGAGCTAAACTTAACTCGTTTATATCTTTCTCGAAATATGTGTTAGAAAGTGTAGATGGTGGATTTTCAACAAAGGGCAAAACCATAAAATCATGAGGCATGTTTTTAACACGGCTTTCAGGCAAGCAACGATTTATATTTTACGAAGTCATGATGAATATGTTTTCGAAAAGCCTCCACTAGCTGAGCGTTCGATCCCTGGCATTTCGTCGTGACCTCTGTGTAGAATAACGCATTTGGGCGGTTCTCCGTAGATTGAGAGCTTAACGCCTTCAGGACGTCGGTGATACTCACTGTTCCCTGACTGCAGGAGAGAGACCTACCTCCACATAGAAGAATAGTTGGGCGGCGGATGCTTTCAGGACATTGGTGACACTCACCGCTCCCTGATTATGTGCAGATACTGTGCATAGATTCAGACGGTTCTCTGTAGATTGAGAACACTAACGCCTTCAGGTCGTAAACAACACCGTGACTCCCTGACTATGCACCATTCAGAATAGATGTGATTCTTTAACTGTCTAATATCTTTTCTGCAATAGATTAATCTTGCCGTGTCATTCACTACTGAATTCCCAGAATAATCTATTATTTCTCCTTTTCCATGGACGAATCCACGGCCTGATCCCATGGAATGGAAATAACAATTGCTCTGATTCTATGGTCGAATCCATGGCTTGATCTCATAGAATGGAAATAACACAACTGTGTTATCTCATTACCCCGATTTCATGATCGAATCCACTTATATCATGAAATGGTAATAGATAATCTTAATTACTCCGATTCTATGGTCGAATCCACGATCCCATAGGATGGTAATGCTTGTTTTATTATTCTGAATTGGTAGTCGAATCCACAGCTGATCCTGCGAATTAATAATGAACAACTATTCATTTTTATTACTTAGTTTCATGAATTATTCTCTACTGAATTAATAGATTAGTAATAAATACTCAACAACCGGGCATCTGGACCATCACTGAGTAAGCCCCACAAAAATGGTGCGAGTGTACTCGACAATGATGCACGACTGAGCACCCGGATGCACGAACGAGTGTCCAAAAATATGAAATAATGAGGAATCCTTCGCAAAATAGGAGAAAACAATAAATATTAATAAAATAATAAAAGGCGCCCAAGGGCAGGCCCACCAGCCGTCCGGCCGTGCCCTAGCCATGGTCGGTCTGTGACTCTCCCATTATTTTCCTTATTTTTTGTTATTTCGTGAACTCAGGAAAAATCCTTGGTTTTAGAAACTTTCCTTGTTTTTGCAAAACCCGTGAATTCTCCATAACTTCGTGGATTCACGAAATAATATTATAAAATAAGGAGAGCTATGCGGGACCGGGCAACCCAGCCAGCCGGCCATGCCCGAGCCGTGGTCAGTCCCATACCTCACAATCCTTAGATTTCATAATTATTATTCCCTAATCTCACGAAACTCCTCAGTTTCAATAAAAACTCATGGATTATCCATAACTTCAAGGATTCATGAAAAATAATAAAATAGGGAAAGGTGCGTGGGACCGGGCAACCTAGCCGGCTGGCCATGCCCTAGACATAGTCGGTCCCACACCTTGCAATCCCTAATCTTGCATAATTATTATTTTCCTCAATTCATGAAACTCCTGGGTTTGAGCAAAATTCATGATTTCTCCATATTTTTTCAAATATTGCTCGAATCACTAAAAACCAAAAGCCAACATAGTCACACGACCGGCTAGCCTCTCACGGTAATTTTAAATATTAAAACATTTTTATTTTAATATTTTCAAAATATTGATGAATTGAGCATACATGCTCATTCCAACAAAAATCGAGAATTCTCAGTCAAGATGAAACTCTTCTGAAAATTCACGATATTGCTCGAACATGCATCAGAAAATACTGAAACCCTCAGTATGGAAACACGGACACCACGGAAACACGTGCATGCCTTCATGATCGACCAGGGTCATTCCTAGGTCTTGCACAAGGCCGGTCCCACACATTTTCATAATTCTGACCTAATTTGCTCAATTTCTTATACTGGGCCCGAACCCTCTCCAACCAACTGGGGGATTCTCCAAATGACCAACAACTGGTCCTGTGACCACCAAGATCCGGTATCATGCTCTCTTGGTCGGTCCTCATCTCTCATACCTAGGTTTTATCACCTCATGTTGAATCCAGCAATATTTCAATAAATAATGAATCCTGCATTTAATCATCATTTTTTCACCAACTCTCAAACTGAGAACCCTGGTGCGTGCTCACTCGAGCACTGGGCACCCATGGACGCTCATCGTTCCATGTGCTCGATCCCTCCTCACTCATGACCAATTTTCAGCAATTCACCAATTGATGAAGGATTGATAATATTAGGGTTTCGAACAAACGCTCCACGAATCACCATTCTGAGCAAGTTCAAACAAAAAATAATGTTGATTCAGCAATCAACATCCAAATTAATAATATTCGGTAATTCACCAATATTTTTGGTTAATATTTTATTGGGTCATGGCACCAATAAATAATTCGTCGAATTGAGCAATACTTGCTCAGTTGCTCGAATATTGATCCAACCATCAATGTTCAGTAATTCATCAGTAGTTTGTCGAATTGAGCAAAACTTTCTCAATTGCACGTCAAATTATCAATATTAAGTATTTTGTTGAATTGAGCAACACTTTCTCAGTTGCACGCCAAAATTATCAAATTCGTCGAATTGAGCAATACTTGCTCAATTGCTCGACAAACTCTCAACATTCAGCAGTTCGTCGAGTTGGGCAATACTTTCTCATTCGCTCTAGTCAGTAATTCATTTACATCTCAGAGAACTACATGTTCAATCCATGAATCACTGAGCATTCACCACTTATGCTCGATTCAACAAAACTAGACTCACAGTCTAAATCAGTCAACAACTGACTAACTAATACACGTCTACCTTGCAGACTCCACGATTCGTGAAATATCAATCACGTCACAAATGGGGGGATATCACTTAGGGTTTTGGTCTGGCGGTATACGACACGTGGATTCATCCACAACGAGAAATGTGCTTAAGTCGTGTAAACGGTTGAAGGAGTTAGCAAAGTAGTGGGTGCACGATCAGTCAAGTCTATGCACGACATGAAACTGACTTTACCACGATCTTCCTCTTTCCCACTCTTTCACTAAAGAAACCGTCACACTTACAGGGATCAGTGGTACATCATTCTTGCAATATAAATAAGTCTAAATCGAGGACATCAGGATATCATCAATCATCGGTTATCATCATTATCCGTCAACAAATCAATATAAACTTATTCACAGAACTCAACTTCAGCAGTTCAACAATATTGTAAAAACCTTCAACACACCCACAATCCTTGATCATCATTGATCCCACACAACTCTCATCTTCCCTCCTACAGATCAACCCATCTCCCTCTTTGCGACCGAATTGACTTTGGAACGGACATTGTCTTGGTTTAGGCCGGAGTCATATAGATTTATTTCCCTAATCTAAGCACCCCCTTTTGTAGCGGTGCATCTGTATGAGGATTAACATTTTGCCTGGATGAGGAGTCTCGACAGCACGCTCGACTCTTCACTTTCCCAAAAAACCGGCGGCTCGTTTTTCCCCATCCACAGAAAGCTTTTTTCTTTAACCACATTCATCATTATTCTTGACGAAAGTCAAAATATGATCATGTGAAAATCACCTGGAAATATCTTACATGATTTTTGTGATACAGTCATTTGATGTAGGCTCGGAATATTTCGTATTGATCATTCGATCACTTGAAAAATTCTTATAAGCTAATAGTTTGTGTGAGACAGCTATTGTCATCTTCTAAGAATGTTTCAATGATTGAAATGGGAGTTAAGAGCTAAACCCATGTTTGGATACAGTTTGTGTACTTAGTGTACGAACTGTTTTCATGGAATTCAGGACCAGAAGTTTACTTAAGTTTGCATACCCGTTTGCAAACTAATTTAACTGTTGAAGTTCGGAACCAAGTTTGCGTACCCGTTCGCAAACGGTTTCAACTGAGTTCGATCTGGAGCTAGAGTGTGTGTACCCCTTTGCAAACTGTCGGCTTGTGACCAATGTCCGGAACTTAAGTTCACGTACCCGTTTGCAAACTTAAGTGGTACAAGTTCTTAACTCTGTTCAGTATGATTTCATACTCATGAACAAATACATTTATAAATTAAGGATTGCAATCTTTGCAAACCGTGGATAAAACGTTCATGAACTGATTCTTTTCAATCAATCCGATTTTGCTTTAATTACATCTTGTATACTTCTATAAGAATATAAACAATTGAACAACTCTATGAGTAACACAATTAGATTCATTTGATTATCAATTGATCTAGAAGTGTTAAGATGAACAAGGTTAATAGAAAAGTGTTCATATGGCTAACTTTGGTTAACTGTTATTGAGCCAACTCAATATACGCGTTTAGGTACGGTTACCTATATCTAAATGAAGGTATATTTCATTTGTGTGTAACAAGCTAAATACCATCTAACGATGGAAAGATATTAGCTTGCATCTTGAATCAGGTTTCATCTAACGGTGAATATTGAATGCTTTTTTACCAAGGTAACATTGATTCCAAACCCTGATTTAAAGACTATATAAGGGAGAACTCTAGCAACTGGGAAACCTAATTCCGACACCTCCTGTGTGATAGTGGTTGCGACTAGAGTCGATTCTCCTTTAACTTAAGTTTTACCTAAAACCATTATAGGGACTTCATTGGGATTTTGAATCCAGACCCAACTATTTTCTCTGTAGTTGTTCTGATCTTACATTTTTCTATCATATTAAGTACAATCTTTTCCAAGATTTGCTCGAGATTTATCTTCGATAGGTAAGATATAAAAAGTAATCATAAAGCTTTTCGTCTCATTCTTTGTGATTCCATAATAAATTGTTTTACTACCATATCGTTAAGTTATAATGAGGTGATTGATTTCTAGGTTGTTCTTCGGGAATATAAGACCGGATTATCAATTGGTTCCTGTTGTTGATGGGAGAAAACGATTTGCTGGTTTTATAGGAAAATGAAGAGACGATCGTGCGGAGGAGACTCCTCAACCGATAAAATTGCATTAACCTTTTGCAAATAGATGCACTGCAAAGGGAGTGCTTGAATTCGAGTGATCAATGTGTAGAACTCCGGCCTAAACCAAGACAATGTTCGTTCCAGAGTCAATTCAGTCACAAGAGAGGATGGGTCGATCCGTAGGAGGGAAGCTGAGAAGTGTGTGAGATCAATGTTAATCAAGGATTGTGTGTGTGTGGTGTATTCTACGTGAAGAAATAAGATAAGTTCTGATTGATTAAATTTTGCTCTGTTGAGAGTGAATGCTCAAACGATGAGAATTCTTGTGTGATGAGGAAGTCTTTATTCAGACGAGCGTTCTTGTCTTCAATCATGAATTCAGAGACTCATTTATATTGCAAGAATACTAGATACATTGATCCCAGTAAGTGTGACGGTTGCTAGAGTGAAAGAGTGGGAAAGTGGGAAAACGTGTTAAAACCAGTTACTCATCGTGCGGAGACTTGGTTGAGTGTCCACCCACTACTTTTATAACTCCTCTAACCGCTTGCACGACTTAATCACATTCTCATTATGGATGGACACACGCGCCGTAGGCCGTCAGAACAAAACCCTAGTTAATATCCCCACATGTGACACGATTGATGTCTTGTGATTTTGGAGTGTGCAAGGTAGACGTGTATTTAGTTAGTCAGTTGTTGACTTGATCAGACGATGAGTCTTGATATTGTCGAGTCGAGCATGATTGAGGAATGCTCTATGATTCATCGATTGAGAATGTATGTTAAGACACATGTATAACTCTAGAATGAATGTTTATGGTTGAATCAACATGATGAATATTGATAATCTGAGAAAATATTGCTCATCTGAGCGAATGTTGCTCATTTGATGAATTACTGAACATTGATAGTTGAATCAATATTGCTAATTTGAGAAAATATTGCTCATGTGACCAAGTATTGCTCTCGTGAATAATTAAATATTGATAACTTAACCAGTATTCCTAGCCCGAGCAAATAATTCTCGTTTCATGAATTATTGGTAGCGCGACCAAATAAAATATTAATTTAAAATATTGGTAGATGGACCAACTATAATTAGTTAGAATGTTGATTGATGGATCAACATAAAAATATTGGTGTTTGAATCTGTTCAGAATTATGCTTTGAAGAGCATTTGATTCAAAAGCCTAATTTTTAACGATTGCTAATCAATTGATGATTTACTGAAAATAAACAATTGAGCGAGAGAGGGACCAGCTACATGGGTGATGGCCGACCATGTAGCCCCCGGTTGCTCGAATGAGCATGTACCAAAGTCCTTTGAAGACTAGTTGGTAAAAGGATGATCAAATGCTGGTTTAATCACTTATTGAGTGCTCGTCTGAGCATTAGGCAATAGAACCTAATTATGGAGAGATGAGGGACCGACCAAGAGGGAATGGAACCAGCCCTTGGTGGTCGTGGGACCGACTGACGGTCGTTTGATGAAATTCCAAATTATTTGGAAAAAGTTTAAACCCAATATGAACAAATTAGGTCAAATTATGGAGATGTGTGGGACTGGCTCCTTGCAAGCCAAAGGGCCGACCCTGGTCGGTCATGGTGACATGCCCTTGTCACCATAGTGTGCGTGTCTCAATCCTGAGAGTTTTGTTATTTTCTAGTGCGGGGTTGGGCGATATTTTGGATTTTCAGAAGAGTTTGATCTTGACTAAAACTCTCAATTTTGCTTGAATGAGCAAGTAGGATATTGCTCGTGCGATCAATATTTTAATATTTGCGTAAGAATCCTAGTCGGTCATGTGACCATTTGACTTTTGGCTTTTTGCTAGTTTGAGAAATATTGGTGAAATATTGAAAAATCAGGGTTTTTTGCTCGAACGACGGAGTTTCATGAGATGAGAGAAGGAATAATAATAAAATATAGAATAAGAGAGGTTTTGGGATCGGTCACGGTTAGGGTATGTTCGGCCAGCTATCAGGCCCGGTCCCATGACACTCTTCCCAATTTTATATTATTTTCATCGTGTGAGGAAATATGGAGAAACTAAGAGTTTTTCTCAAACGAGGGAGTTTGCTCGAATGAAAGAGTTTTCATGAGATTAGGAAAAATAATAAAATAATAGAAAATAAAAAAGAGAGGCGTGGGACCGGCCACGACGACATGACTAGCCAGACGGTGGTCTCGGTCCCCTTATGTGTCTCTTTATTACTTTATTATTATTATTATTTTCCTTCCCTATTTTGCATAGGTTTCCCCGTTCGTCCATTTTTTGAATGCTCGTTCGTGCATTTGGGTGCTCGTTCGTGCATTATTATTAAGTAAACCCGCACCATTTTCTCGGGGCTTACTCGGTGGTGGCCTATATACCCGTACGTTGAATATTTATTACTAACCCATGGAATTCTGCTGGGAAAAGCCATGAATTGAAGTAACGAAATATTATAAAGAACGCATAATATTTTC
This sequence comes from Papaver somniferum, assembly GCF_003573695.1. Lineage (NCBI taxonomy): Eukaryota > Viridiplantae > Streptophyta > Magnoliopsida > Ranunculales > Papaveraceae > Papaver > Papaver somniferum. Next base: position 4,623,798 of record NW_020621381.1, on the reverse strand, counting down.
TGGGAATTCAGCTGATGAATCTTGCGACTAGAAATAATTAATTGATTGGCTCTATACTAGAAGGCACGCTGTCTAAGAGCATTATAATTGTTCGAAGACCGAGGTATGAGCTAGTAGAAACGTCATACTCGTTCGGAATGTTTATTCTGTATAATCAGGGAACATTGAGACATCCTGAAGACGTTATGTATCTATACTAGTGGTTAATACATCTATGAGCCGTCCAATCATTTTCGATTTTATACAGAAGTGATTAATGAAATTGTTCAGTATTGATGAAATATGTCGTGGTCTCATTTGAGAGACTGCATATTCATATATGCTCTGAGAGGCAATACACTCAATCAGAGGTTCTTATGGATGTTCTGAGAGGCAATACACTTAGTTAGAAATCATCGTGGCATGAGATTTCATTCTTAAGCGAGATACATGAGTCTCAATACTCATCTGACTACTGGATCAGGAATATGTAAGGTTATGGTTTTACGATTTTAGCCTTTTTCAAAAATCCACCATCAACATTAGGTCCCCTGCTTGGTGAGGGAAAGTCATGTTCCTCAGTCAACACTGGATGGTGATTTTTATCCACAGACGAACTAAGTAATTGAACTTAGTCGTAAAAGAATGTTACCGGATTTTCGATTTGCTCCAATGATGTCGCGCAAGAGCGAGTTGTTGCTTGAATGAAGATCCCAGTAGCAGGATAGAGCGTCTTCTAACAAGCATGAATTGGTGTGGCACCGCTGATTTGGGTGGTGGAACATTTAACCTTGGTTGGCTTAGCATACGGGCCCGGCCCAAGAAAGGAAATCCTTGTGGAATTAGGTTTTGGAAATAAAATTTGATATAAAAGGGATAAACATTTTTTTTTAGATTTATTTTCACCTGAATGACTACCTCTCTCCTCCTTCCTGGAATAGAAAAATTCTCGTCGTCGGCACCGACCATCACCGTCACCGACCGTACGGCCGGAATCCGGCAAGTTCTGGCGACCGAGGTAAGGGAAATTTTTTTTTTTTTGCTTTTTCATGAGTTGTTCATGCTTTATTCATGTTAAAATTATATATGCGTATGCATATGTGTGAATGTGAGTTTTTTTTATTAAAAAAAACCCTTGTTTTAGGAACGGACGTTAGTTCCTTCGTTAGTTTGAAAAACGAACAATAATCCCTGACTTAGGAGAGATTTATTTTTTATTTTTGAAATAGACCTGCGTCTAATGATAAAATTTTGTTTATGAGCTTTCATGAAAACCAAAATTTTATTTTTAAAAAGTGTGAACTTTCACAAAATTTGGATAAACTCTCGTTTCAAAGGCGAATGCTCGTGTGAGAGAAAAGTTTTTTTTTGATATTTAAAAAATATGTGACTTATTCTTGTTAAAAAAAAACAAATCTATTTTAACTTTCGTGAGTTGTTCACGGTTTTATAAAAACCAAATTTTGAATTCGATTATTTTTTAAAGAACTTTGTCGTCTACGCAGGTTGAGGAGACGAACAAGTTTTTAAATCACCAATTTCTAGTGAAATTATAATCAGGTAAGGATCAGACTCTTACCATATTTTAATGCGTGTTGTTACCGATGTGTTTTGAATCCATATTCTTTGTAACAGATAATGGTGACTTCCAGTAGTGACCATTCTTCTAGTTCCTCTGAGTAATATTCCGATACACGACATATCTCTGGATCATCTGAAAGTTGCTCATGATAAATTTTTAAAGAGAGAAGACGAAGATGAAAAGCTTGCAGCTTATCAAAAACGACGCCGACTTCGACAGACAAAGCTAGCAGCTGAGGACGAAATCTGATATTGTGTTGACGATGTAGCTTCAATTCATATGCGGACGAAGTCGAGTCTATATGGGAACCCGTCGAACGCAAGGTTAAGCCATATCCACCTGGTATGAGGGATGAGAGATTGTATAAAGATGATTTCCGAGCCGAATGTGAAGAAGACGATCCTGAAGATCACTTGGAGGAAGTTTCCGATGAGAAAGATGACTCCGCAGAAGAATTCGAAGGGATCTCTACAGAAGATGATCGTGAAGTCGACAGTGACTCTGATGAATCTGATGATTAGTCTTTCTTGCAATCTTCCTGCATATTTCCACATCTTTTAATCTTCATAGTAGATATCTCCTTGATCATTTAAGCAGCTTTGCTTCATACACATTGAATTAGGATTTTTGAATGCAAACCCTTTTATTATATATTCAGTTCCTTTATATTGCGTTTTGATAGACTTATGTTTACCGATCTTCGTCTGTAGAAAGCGATAGATTGTGCAAACATCGCATGAGTTGGGAAAAACGTGTGATACACACAAACAATCAATCCCGAACTATGGTATTGACCTATGATCGTGTCCAACCTTGGTCATTGCCAGTATCCAGTACGCTACTTTCCTCCGTGTCACCAATATCGATTTTGTTTGGAATTTAGAGTTTCAGTAAGACTTGTAACTGATTTGACCATTTATAAAAGATAAGTATCCACCGTGTCTTGTATATCTTCAAGATTCAAGGTTTATCAATTTAGCAAATATCTTTCTTCCATTCCTGAGTGTCGTTATGCAGAAGAAATCTTGATCAAAATCATACTTCACAACAGTATGTCTGACAGTAGCTCATCTCCTCGAAGTGCATCTCCATCAAAGCGGGGAATTAAAGCCCCCAACTCGGTATGAAGTATTCTTCTTTTCTTTTTCTTTTGTGTAATCAATGGATAATTGAAAAGAAAATATTTGTTGTAGAGGAACCAGGGTGACCAACTTTCCTCTTCTTCTCCGTATAACTTGAGACCCAAACGAACTGTTAAGGTCCCTGCTCGTTTCAAAACTGCTCATGTGAATGCTGGAACATCTGTAAGTTTTGGTAAAGATTTTCCTTGAATGAAAGTTTATCCAAATCTCTATTGAGCTTGAGTGGTTTTGTTATTGTAGGTTGATATTCATGTTGTTGAGTCGGGGAAGAAAAGAAATGGAAAGTCCGTAGTTGTAGCTGATGATGATGACAATCGTGCTGGCGATGATTCAATCAACTCTGTAAATGCTGATTTTGGAGTTTCAGTTTGTAAGTATCCCACGGCCAGCCTTCCATTTGACATTCATATGGAAAATTCTTTCCCAGATAATCATCTCATCGGCGGCTTCATCGTTCCCAAGTGGTATGCATCACTGTACACCAAAATCTGGAGGAAGTATGGGCATATCGCTACCACGGAAGTATGGAGAGGTTTTCTGCCAACTCTCTTAACCACATTTGCTGGATTATTTCCTTTCATCGATGAGATGAACAAGAAGAATTTGCAGGATGTCAAGAACAAATTGCTTCATACATGGAATGACATGATCTCAAATTGTGATATCTTGAAATTCAATGTGGGCTGGCTTCGTCGTCGTCTTGAGATTATCAAGATTGAAAGGACTACCATTGTCGGCAATATGATCTCCTCTTCAACTGCAATCATGGCTAAGGAGAGAGCATTAGCTCTAGATTCAATAAGAGTTGACAGGGAGATTGAAGATTTGAAGGTGACAACTGAAAACTTCCAAAGGGAGTTGAAAATGATGTCTAGTAAGAATTATCTGTTATTGGATGGTGTGCTCTAGATGAGTGTTTATGATTGTTATTTTGAGTAGGTTTAGGCTTTTCTTTTGAGTAGGGTAGAATAATTGATCATGGTGTGAAAGAATTTTGTTCAATTAATGAAATGTTTAATGAACAAACGAGCATTTGTGCGCTCTTGGAGGAACATAAATTACATTTTTGAAATATGCTTAAATGATGAAAAAGTAATTGTTTCTGTTGATCAGGCGTAATTTGCTTTGAGCCATTTACCGTTGATTATATTTTCTTCCACTCCTCCATTAACAGCTAAGATCTTGTAATATCCACTGGATACTGCCTTGATGACTACATATGGCCCTTCCCATTTTGGAGAAAACTTGGGAGCAGACATGTCTTGTTGAATGTGCTTTGTTATTTTTAATACCAAATATCCTACTTGGAATGTTCGGGGTCTTCCCATTTTGTTGTAGGCTCTGAAGATCCTCTGTTTGTAAGCCTCCACATATTTCTCTGTTTTTTTCTTTAATAAACTTTTGAACTTAGCAAAAAAAAAAAAACCTCCCTGACTTGAGCATGTCCAGTTCAGCAATTCTTGAATTGGACACTTCTGCTTCGTACCATTGTACTTCACTGGTTGTTGCAATCCTTGTTGAAGGAATTTTGATTTCTGCTAGAAGTATGGCATCGGCTCCATAGACGATGAAGTATGGTGAAGTTCCGATCGAGCTTCTCGGGGAGGTTCGGTAGGCCCATAAATCCATAGGCAATTTTTCATGCCACGTTCGAGGATTATCATGAATTGTTCGACTGAAAATCCGAATCAAAGTTTTGTTGGTGCTCTCTGCTTGTCTGTTTCCTTGGGGGTAGTACGGTGTAGAGAAAACTTGTTTGATACCATATTCTTCGAGCAATTCCTCCACATGTCTGTTGGAAAACGGAGTTCCATTATCTGTGATAATATGCTTAGTAACGCCGAATCGACATATGATATATTCTTTGATAAAAGATGCAACTGTGACTCCGGTGGTGCTTCGAAGGGGAATAACTTCAACCCATTTGGTGAAATACTCAATCGCTGTGATGATGTATTCATGCTGCTACGAAGACGCTGGATTGATTTTTCCGATGATATCCAGTCCCCAGCTATAGAAAGGCCATGGACTGTTCACAGAATACAATGGAAGACAAGGAGTATGAATAAGGTTACCATGGACTTGGTATTATGACATCTCTGAACGTATGCAGCCACATCATCTTCCATGGTTAGTCAGTAATATTTCTCATGAATCTGGAGAAATATTTTCCTCTTTCCTTGATGCTCTCCCTCGTGCATTTATTTCAAAATTAATGGGATCTCATGATCGGCTAGGCATCTCAGCAAGTTTCCTCTGAAGCTTTTACGGTATAGGATTTCATCAAGAAAGACAAATCTTTTAGCTCTCAACAAGTTTGATTGCTTTTTTCTTTCCTGTCGGCAAGTCACTGTCCCATACGTACTTGATGTAAGGTTGCCTCCAGTCCCCAGTGTGGTGGATTGTCAAAGACTCTAAATAATGAGGAGGCGTTTGACAATTGAGACAAGATCGTTGCAAAGTTCTTGACTGATCCTCCATGGAAGGACAATAATATCCGAGCCTTTGAAACCTTCTGTAAAGTGTCACCACCAACGTCTGTCCACATATTTCCTAATGTATACATTTGAGTTATTCGCTTGCTTCTTCGTCTCCAAGGTATCGTGATAAAGACCCATCAGGATTCCGGTAATATAATGCTCCATGGAGTAAAAAAAAGTTCTTTAATTCTTTGAGGCTGACTTTTCCTTCTGAAAGAGAATTGCTCAGTTCATGAATGATAGGTGCCTGCCAGTCGCTTGCTTGAGCATCCTCGACTTGAGTGAACCAGGTGGATGATACATCACGTCTCTGCAACGTGATGGCTTTCTCTGATCCTTCAAATTGTAATTTGGAGGAAAGAGTTGATAAACAGTCATCATGCATGTTGTTTGTTTGACCAGTAAGGACTATTGTCGCATCAACAAAATGAGCTAAAAGTCTTTGTGCTTCGGCTCTGAATGGAGCAAGAGTTACTTCTTTGAGAGAGTATACTCCATTCATTTGGTTGACTAGCATCTTTGATTCTCCTCTTATCTCCAGGTGCATTGCTCCCACTTGCTTGACCAAGGATAATCCTAACAAGAAAGCCTCGTATTCTGCCGAATTGTAGGTACAATGGAAATCCAACTTGAATGAGTGTGAGAAGACTTCACCGGATGGAGATACTAGCACCACGCCTGCTCCTCTAGTGTCGTTGCTAGGGGTAGCGGATCCATCAAAGTATAATAACCATGTTTCTTCTTTAACAACTGAAATCTCTGGAAATTCATCGTGTACGTCTTCATGTCGCATTGTGATGTCCTCTCTTGAAAAGACAACGAGTAAGTCTGCAACTGCTTGGCCTTTGATTGCTTTGGGTGGGACACATGCTATGTCAAATTCTGACATCTGAAGTAACCATTTTGCCGTTCTTCCTATCAAAGCTGGTTTTGATAATAAGAAATTTACAGGGTCGGCTTTGGAGACAAGCACAACTCTATTTTATAGCAAATAATGTCTGAATTTCTGGATTGCATGGACCAATGCTATGATATGCTCTTTCATCCTTTGGGTATTGTAGTTCAGCATTTCTCATTGTATGGCTGAAGTAGTAGATCGGACGTTCGATTCCTTGTTCATCTTCTTGAGCAAGCAGATCGCTAACATCGCTGGAGGCTGTGTAGAGTATTACTGGTCTCCCTTGCACCGGATATTTCATGACAGCATGTGATAATAATATTTGCTATATTTTCTGGAAAGCATCTTGTTGGACAGTCGTCCATGCGAAATTGGCTCCCTTCTTCAGCAGATGGGTGAATGAAGCAATGAGTTGAGATAACCCAGGAATGAAACATCGAATTTAATTTACCTTTCCCATGAAGCTCTTTCACAGTGCGTGGAGGAGGCATAGTAGAAATAGATTTCGTCTTGTCTGGGTCAACTTTGATCCATTCTGCAGTGACTTGGAAACCTAGGATTTTGCCGGAGGCGACACCAAAAACGCACTTCAGGGGATACATCTTTAACTTATACTCTCTACATCTTTTGAATGCTTGTCTTAAAACGTCTAGGTGGGATGCTCGAGTCTTCGACTTCACCACCACATCGTTGTCATAGTTCTACACTTTCTTGTGCATCATATAATGAAATATTGCAGTCATAGCTTGTTGATAAGTGGCCCCTGCATTCTTCAATCCAAACGGCATCACAGTGTAGTGAAAATTCCCAATGGGAGTCCGGGATGTAGTCTTGTTGGCATCGTGTTCGTACATCTTGATTTGGTTGTATCCGCTGTAACCATCCATGAATGAGATCATACCATGACCACTAGTTGCATCGACGAGCATATCAATGTTTCGTAAGGGAAAATCATCCTCCGGGAAACATCTATTCAGGTTCCCGAAATCCACACAACATCTGATTTGACCATTCTTCTTCTTGACTGAGACAACATTTGCCAGCCACGTTAGATGTTGAATTGGTTTGATGAATCATGCTGCCAGTAGTTTCTGAATCTTGACTTTGATTTGTTCCTAGACTTCATTTTTGAACTTCCTAGGCGGTTGTTTGACATCTTTGGAGCCAGGAGTGATGTGCAGATGGTGAGTGACTCATTTGTCGTCCAGACAAGGCATTTCCTCGTACGTCCAAGCAAAGATATCTTGATACTCCTTCAGCAGACTTATCAATTCTGTTCGTTCCTCTGGTGACAATGCGGAACTAATCAAGATTGGTCTTGGATCATCCTTCGTTCAGATGTTGATTGTTTCAAGATCATCAGTAGTGGAGTCAGTGTCGTATTTTAATTATCGTGGAGCATCTTGAATTTCTTCATCAGGTGATTGTTTGCTCTGACATGATTCTTCAGGGCGGCGAGACTTTTCATTGAACTCCCTTGTTAATTGCTAATCTTTGTGTCGGCGTTAAATGATCCTTCCTTCCGCATCATGAATGGCTATAAAATTAGATCCTTGAGTTGAGACCTGATATTTGTGGCGCCTGAGCGGTGTGGCAAGTGACTTGGACAGTTTAATACATTCATTGAGTATGATGGTTTGTAGGCTTTCTAAATGGCCTTCTAGCCTGGGATCGGGGTACTATAGATCTTGCTTGACGGTTCAGGGATGCTTTTTGGCGGTTCAAGGGATTCAACATCATAAACCGGAGCATAAGGATATGAAGAGGTTGTGATACGAACGATCTTGTTGTTGAGAAAAGCCTTCATACATCGGTGATATATCGAGGGAATAACCTTGTTATCATAGATCCACGGTCATCCGAGTATCATGTGATAATCAGGATCTTTCTCAATTACGTGAAATTTGATCTCTGATTGAATAGGTCCCACTTTCAGATCTACATAGGTGTACCCGTATGTGTGGCTCTGGCTTCTTTAAGAACCCGTCATCAATATGGGATGACGAACGATTTTTCTTTGTGGGACTTTGGCTTCCTTGAGAGTATTCATAGTAACGAGATTCGTAGAAGCGCCTTTATCGACAAGAACTCTCCTGAATTCAGAGTCTTGGATAACAGAAGTCACGTACAGGTCCCGGATATGTCCTTCATATGCCATTCGGTCTTCTTCAGTGAAGGTAATATTGTTTATCGAATGTTCAGATATCATTGATACTTCTTCAATGATTTTTATCGTATGCGTCAAAAATAATTCACTTTCTCAGTCTATAAAATATAAATTAATATAGTATGTGATAAGAAAGAGTTCGTTCCACGGGAGGCTTATGTTGTTATGCAAATTTCAGTGTCTTAGTAACCAAGGGGGGAATTTTTCATAATTTATGTAAGCAATAAAGATAATAGAAAGAAAAGTAAATAGTAAAGGATAATCAATAAGAGGAAGATATTGGTCAAGGGGTTGTGTCATTCGCAAACATGTATTTTTAGCAATGACTAGAATTGGTAATTTAATCTCTCATTTACTAAAAGTTCTAGGATATCTTGATCGCAAGAATATCCCGCTAATTTCCTGATTTCATCACAAACACATTAAAAGATGCATATATGAATTATACTTAGAAAGCAACCTAAAGTGCAAAAGCACAATTAAATTTAACTAACCAAGAGCATTAAGTATTATGAAATAGACAAATCAAAGCAATCGAACATGTAAAAGCACTAAACAATGTGACTAGTAGGATATATTACTACAAGCACTACTCAGAATTATGCTACTTGTGATCAGAAATTATTTAACTTTTGACCCTAATCTAGCAATAAGGATGAAGGCAAACTCAACTATTCCGGACTCGACTAAACAAGCATTCAAATCATGTAATACTATTAATTGTGAATCATAAACAATAAATTAGTGAGACAAAACTAATTCATTGATGCAAATAACATGGTTGAGAAATCAACTTAACACCCTTAACCAATAGTATTTGTTTAGCTACTCATAGCTATTGAGTTCATCATAATCAATAATAAAATGAAAAAGATGAAAAATAAATGAAAGCAAACCGTAGTCACCGCTATCTCCAAAAGCTCCAAGTAGTAGTAGAATACGTGATAACCCAAAGTTGTTGAAAACTTTCTTCTTTTGTAGCTTTTCTTCAACTTCTAAAATTAGGTCCGATCTCCAAAGTCCAATAGATAGAAGTCCACCAATCCCATATGTGAGGAATACGCATGTGAAAATATGTCCCAAAAGTGATCGCCGGAAAACTGGTTCCACCGCCGGAACTTGGCCGAGAAATTCGTCGGCAAGCATCTCAGGTGACCGGCAAAGTCCATCCGGTCACCAGTCAAATGGGTCAGATCCGTCAGGCCAACCGATTCAATTGACTAACTCAGTTAGATCATGAGTCAGAACCGAGTCAGCTATTCAGGTGAGCTAACTGGGAGGACTTGGTTAAGTTTCCATGGCATAAGCCATTTGCACTTGCCATGACTAGTGTTGCGCCATCATTGCACTTCACTAGTGCATATACATCCATGGTGGCTATTCATCTTGCATCTTCACCAGCACAATGCTCCCTTTCTTCATTGCAGCACAACCAGATCTCAACATCAGCATCAATTCATTCTGCCATTGCCAAGTAATTCATCCCAGCTTCACTTTTGTCTACAACTGCAGCACCACCTCCACCTGCAGTGACATTCTCCAACTCCAGCTGCTACGACTACTTAGCCTGCAATCTTACAACTTCAACTCCGCTGCAATATCAGATCAATTTTATTGCTCCGCCAAATCCATCTTCTCTATAATAACACACCCTGCCAATTCCATTTCCTTCTCAGTTCCAATTCTAGCAAGAACCTTAACCACTGCCATTATACTTGCAAACCTGCACAACCCATTAGCAGCATCACTGCACCAACAACAGCAGCTACAGGACTTCATCTTTACCATTTTAATCAACAACTCCAATTCTTGCTGTAACTTCAAAACACACCCACGACTCTATACCAGCAACCCCAATATTCAAACTGCAGCTGCATTATAACCTGCAGCGCCTCGAGCCTTTCAGCTTCACCCAAAATTCAAAAGCACCACTGCCATCTTCATGGCTACGAGCTGCTGCAAAGAAAACACTCCAGACCTGTAATCATTCCATTGATAATTCCTTCAAACTGTTCTAAACCATCTCGATCATCACTTCCAATTGCAGCTGCTCTATAAACCATTCTGCACTTCATATCACATTCTTCATCTCAGTCATACCACCTGTGTACATCCATTGCAGTTGAGCAACAACACCTTGAACTGCAGCTTCAATAATTCATCACCTGCAGTTCCCCTTCTAACCAGTTCACCATCATTCTCAACATCACCAGAACTCCAATCCTGTAATTCACCAACACAAGGAAAAACATCATGACTTTCATCTATGGTTACACCTCAAACACCACCAGATTCATTCTCTACTTCTTTCTCTGCAAGCTTCAGTCACAATCACTAATTTTCCTTCCTCTCACTGAGATTTTGAACCACACAGCCAGTTTCTACAATTGCAGTTCATAAGCAAACCACACACAATCATACCTTGCACTAGTCATTACCAACACATGTTCTTCTCATCCCATCTTCATATATTTCTGAAATCAAACAAAACAATTATAAAACATACAAACAACTTTGTGTCGTCGAGGCTACGGTCACCCTTAGCATGTATAACAAGACTTTGAACCCCTAGGTGTCCCTAGTGGACGAGTTATACTCTCGTGAGGGTTTACTAGAGGTATACCCACAAAACCTATTTTCCAACTTACAAGTTTTCCATAATGATAGCATCCAACGTGCTAAGAAGAGATAGAAATTCTGCATATTAGTCATAAGAAGTTAGACATATATATGAACACAATCTCATCCTTAAAATTTGAGAGAGAAATAACCTCCCTTATCGAAAGAAATTCGGGTTCGAGAGTGATCGAAAGTCTCGACTCTGCCTCACAAGAAATGGTTTTATGAAGTTTCTCTCAATAATAAATAACTTTTTATGGTTCACACATGTGTCCAGGTGGGAATGAAGAGAGAATTATGTGACATGTTGAATAGTAGGAAGGCAAAACCCTCCGAATTGTTTCGAAAACCCACATCTTTTATCATTTGGAAAACCCTTTTTCTGACGATCTCTAAGAAAGGAAATCAACCCCTTAAGGAAGGTGGGAATATGCTTACTTACCTCGTTATCCGTTCGACGTACTGTTAGCACCACTCTCACAGCATCCATAGAAACATCTTCGATCTTCAATACTTTTCTTCATTTTTGTTTTCAGTCTTCAACTCTTGATGATGAAATTTTGAACTTCGCAGAACCTTGACAATGTGATTATTTCCTCTAATTTCTTTTTGCTTGAAACTTCGTTATGGATGTTCCTTCTTCCATTAACTTGATAGAAAGAACAAAACTAAAAACAAACCAAAATATGATATTGTTTATGGGTGAAAACTGTTTCTGCTGGTTTTGGTAAATTTGGGTGTGTGCGGATGAAAAACGAATCTAAACCCTAAATAAATGGACTGCACGGGAGTGTTTTTGATTCGAGAGATCAGTCTATACAATTCTGGACTAAACCAAGAAATGGCCGTTCCAGACTTGCTTCGGTCACAAAGTGAAGGAGATAGGGTTGATCTTAGGGAGGGAAGCGAAGAAGGTGTCGAGATTATGAAGGTGTTAGATGTTTATGACTTGTATCAGAGTGATGGAATGGCTTGCACAATGAAAGCTATCAGTTCTGGTATTTTCTGGATACTGAAGACAACACTTAGTTTTTCTGTGTTTGTTCGTGTTGTTTGGAAATACGCGAAGGACCTATTTATACAAGTCATTGAGTGCAAACCCTCATCTCGTACGAAGTGGAGGAAGTTGAGTAATGGAGTAGTGGGGTCGTGTAAGTGATTGCACGATCACGTCTTAGCCCACTTTCTTCATAATCTTAACCGTCCATGCCTCCTGGCACGTTCTTATATATGGGCGCGTTGCACGCCGCACGCTGTAAACCGCCAGACCAATACCCAGTAAGTATCCCCCAGTTTGTGACATGTTTGATGTCTCGAGCGAGTGGGTCGAGTCGTGGGACCCGCCGCAAGAAATAACACGTGATGCTATTAGGTTAAATAACTAAGTTATTTAAGAAATTGATATTCATGAAATATCGTGTATGCTCGATGCATGTAATGCATTGAAAACAATCAATATGTATGGAGCATCACTGTTTTAAAGCTTAACCGAATAAATTGCGGATTAAGCGTCTTAAAATAACATCACGCCCAACCATCTTCGAGTGATCGTTTGGAGACCGCATGTGCGAGCTATCTCCTGGTCGATCACTCCGCGTGGAAGAGTGGCGGACGGTGATCATCGAGGTGTTTCATTGGTCGCCTAGTTCTTAACCTAAGTTGTCCGACCAAGCTAGCAAAGTTGGACGGACGAGATGGTTTGCAGCACTTATTTGCGACTGTTGATAGAATCCTAGGTTTCCTAAGAGGTGCGCAAGAATTCCTCTTTGGCTTGACCGAAACTACTCATGGGAGCCAATTTTGGTGGGACCGATTGGTCGTGCATGTAGACGGTCTGTTGTTGTGCACGTCTATACCTCTCTATCCCATGAAGGCTTGATCTAGGCCACTCAAGTTGACTGGCTAAGATGAGTGGTTGTAATCGATTTGCGACAGAAATCCATTGCCGCAAAGGATTTGGAAGCCGCGTGACATGCCATCTTTGGGCGTGCGTTTCGAGGCGCTCGACCATGGTTGTCCCAGGCCGTTCGGTCACACACATAGGTGGGCCCACGGTGATCACGTCAACATCCTTGGGACCTCTTGAGTCTATATCTACACCCTCTGTTTAGGCTGGAGAAGATGGATGGGAAGCGTCGCAAACCCTAATTAGGGTTTTAAAACGGTCACGCACGCGTGACTTTGGCCAATCGGTTTGGCAAGCTATGCTTCTCCTTTGGAGAGGTCGATCGTGTGCGGCCCACGTTGGGCTGACGGTGAACATAAGTGTACCCCCCCTGATGGTCCTAGGCGCGATCTAAGCCATCCAAATATTCTGGCTAAGTTGGATGGTTGAGATCAATTTAAGACACTAGTGGAATTTCCATGACCCTTGAAAAACCTCACGCCCTTCATGTTTTGGGAAAACGTTCATGGTTCTATGACCATGTCGTGAGCAATGTAGTCAATTTCGGCCATCTCAGCCGAAATTCCGCCGATATTTCCGTTTTCGGCTTAAAGCATAGCCAAACATGTAATTTCGGTGAAATGGAAAGGTGACGGAAATATCGGTTGTCCCGGCCGAAATTCCGCCGGTACGATTCAACTGATATAGGGTATTTCAGTAAACTCTACGGTAGAAAATTCTATAATCCCTAAATTGCGTCATTTTCTTTTTCACTTTCACTTCGTTTCCTCTTCAGTCTCCCTCACATGATCGAAGCAAGGTATGTACTGAGAACTTTGTATATTTTTATTAAGATTTGGGTTTCTGGTGTTAATCGAAGCTATATTTGTATATTTTGAGAACTCTTTTATGCTTTTGTATCATACTGTGAGTTCTACTGAGATTAGGTTTTGTGGTGTTAATCTGAGATTAGGGTTTTCAATTTCAATTGAAGTCTTCTTTGTTTAATTACTGAATTTGTTTTTCATGGGTTCTTGTTGATTTTCCGATGAGGTCATTAGAGATTGAGTTCACTTCATAGTTGTGACAGTGTTTGATACATGTGGGTCAATACTACAAAAATTTGCAATCAAAGTATTGAGTCTCACTTGTTCTGCTTCCCCGTGTGAGCGAAACTGGAGCACATTTCAAAATGTAAGTATTCTAATCTTTTACACTGATTAATAATATTCTGAATATGCACGAACCCTGCAATTCCAGTACTTATATTTTGAATTACTTGATTGTGGAGTGTTGTATTACTGTTAGCCTTGACTATAACTTATTGCCGTTAAGTGCTCTGTATAGTAGGTCGATTGAACTAGGAACATAACATGCTTACAGACCCCTATGTTCTTATGACAACAAGCAACAAACAAATTAGCTTGTGCTTACTATTTAGTGTTTTAGTTGAATTACTTACTTATCTTATACTTATGTATTTCAGTTGCACTCGAAAAAACGAAATCGCATAACACAGCAGATGAAAATGATGAATGGTTGCAGCGTCGTTACATAGAAATCCAACGATATGACGATAATGATAAAGCTCATGATCCTATTTTTCTGGAGGAGCATGATGAAAATGATGAATGGTTGGAGTTACGAAATTTGGATGACTTGGAGGTGCATGGCGATAATGTAACTTTTGATGATTTGCAAGAGACAGTTAGTGAAGAACGTGGGACTGTTGGTAGTAGAGGTGCCAGTAGCTCTCGAAGTAAGTCTATGTATCCAACTAGCTCGGAGTATGATGGATATGATACTGATGAATTGATGTTAGACACTCAAAACGGGCTACTCGGTGGTGTCGGGAATGATGGAGTTACTCTAGATGATGATATCTATGATGATTCAAATTATCTTGGTTAGAATTGTAATATCTTTGTGGTACTTCTCTCTCTTTTGTTTTCTTTTTTGCTCAAAAAAAACTTCCAGGAACAATCAGTACTCTCTTTTGTTTTCTCTTTGGTTCAAAACAGACTTCTAGGAATAATCAGTAAAGTGTTCGCACTTTTGTATTTTCTTAATGAATATTTGTTTCTTTTGGATATTATTTCATTATATCTTAACATATCTGGAAATTATATGTATAAAAGTTGGAACCGAAATTACATCGAGATTAGAAAACGGAATCTCCCCGAGACAACGTTGTACCAGTGTCTCGCTCGGGACCGAGACAAACCGGAATCCGAAATCAACTACCTTGGTCGTGAGCAAGTCGATCAGATAGGCACAGAGTGGGCCCGCCAATGTGTGCATTAGCACTTCACTGATCAAACGCGGGATGATCTAAGCCGTCCAACCAGGCTGGTGAAGTTGGACGGTCGTGATGATTTTAAGACTGCCTTGAACAGTCTAAGCTCGTCGAGCTTCTTCCAAAGAAGCGCAACCACCCTTTTTTAGGGCTGGCGTTTGACGTGCTGGGAGGAGTTCGTGTGATGTTCGACCGGCTAGGGCATAAGCGGGCCCGCCGGTGGTCATCACGTTTATCGCCTACTCTTGCCAGGGTTTGGCTAGGCTTGTTAAATTGCGCGGCTAACTTGTGTGGTCGCGATCGTTTCTGAGACTGATATGGACAGTCTAGATTTTCCTTAAGGAAATTAAATGCGTTCGATCGAGCTGAAAGTGCATCGATTCAAAATTATCTTTGTCAGAGAGTATCATGTACAGGTATTTTGGTGCATGTCTCAAAATTAGCACTTTGAGATTCATGTTACTCTGCTAAGAGTGAACACTCAGTCGTCATGTCATGCTAATAATTAGAGCTCGGCTAGGAACAACACAAGAAACACTAGGCTAGTCGTGCATTAATTAATAATGCTAAAACTCACAGAATATTTGGGATTGTTTCTACATGCACCATTCTGGGTGAATTTTGTATATTTATTGAATTGCTTCGAATAAATAAAGCGAAGAAGTATTCATCACTCATCAAACGGCTTTACCCTTTGCAGGATGTCAACACATTAAAGATTGGTTTTATAATTTTAGCCCTGAACTAAAATCCACCATCAACATTAAGTCCCATGCCTAGCACATAATGGTTGCATTATTGTGGGGTAGGCATGAGATGGTGACAGTTCAAACACTAGAACGATTAAGCTAAAGTAAATACAAATTTACCGCATAGATGAATACCGTCCTATGCCTCAAACGTCTGGGGATGGTCAAACCGTTCCTTTTTTAAATATCCAACGTCTTTTCCAATCTTGATTAGGGTTTGGAAGAAAGCACGACTTGGTCTGTGTTGAATCCTTATCCATCGGGTATACCTCGCCGCAGCCGCTTTTAGTCTTCCTTTAGAGTTTCCTCGACATATATGTATATGTAGGGATTTTGAACCACTTTTTATTGTTGTGCGATGGGATTTTCTTGCAGAAACTCCATCATGTCAAACAACAGTAGATCGTCTCCTTCATACCATCCAGGGTCTTCTGCTAAACGTGTACGACCTGCATCTCAGCGTGAACCTGAGCTTCATGATGAATCCCCTGCTTGTGTTCTCCTAGTTAAGAAGATCATACCGGTTCGTTCTTCTTTTCCTTTTCTTTTCCGAACAGTTGCTTGTTCTTCATGATCAGGCGAATAATCCTCCATTTTTTGCAGAGATACCCCACTGTAACATGCGTGACGGTTATCGACAACGATGACTTAACTAGTCCTTTTCCTTCAAACTCAAACACACCTACCCCTGCGGACCTTGAAGATGCTGATCTGGGTATCTCATCTTATGGATACCCCAACACGGGTCTTTCATTCGATATCCACATGAAATGCCTATCTTCCAACTACCGAGCTGTCGGTGGATTCTTAGTGCGGAAGGAGTTTGTGCCTTTGTACATAAATGTATGAAGAAAGTATGGCCACATCGCAACCAGGAACGTAGTTCGGAACTGTTCATCTTCTTTGGTCACCACGGTAAACTTCTTCCCATGATTGCTGAGATGGAGAAAATCTATATTCGCAACGTTGTTGAATCAAATCTTGAAAAGTGGGAGAACATGGTATCTACCTGCGAATCCATGGAGTTCAACGTGGGCTGGTTGCGACATTGTCTTGACATCATCAAGGTTGATCGACATGGTATCCTTAGGAATATAGTTCCTGCTGCGAAAGTTATCTTAGAGGAGGAGAAAGCCCTGGATGCGGAATCAGAGAAGGTGGAGCAGGCAGTTCAAAACTTGAAGAATAGGACGGAGAGATACCAAACTAGGCAGAAGATGATTCTCTCAAGGAACTACAATCTGCTGGATGGCCTCTTCTAAGCCGTGCCTCCTTATTGTTAATTTCCATGTCATTTTTTTTAACATTCTCGAGAAACGAATTGCATTGGTTTTTCGGTAGTTGGATGAAGTTTTTCCATTAACCTTTTTTTTTTTTGAATAAGTTGATAATTCAAATGTGTAATGAAAGATGCATGTATCGTCATGTCACGGGACAGTAGCGGGACAATGATCAAGCATGGTATGCCTTGGGCCATTTTCCGTTAATGACTGCTTTTAACTTGCATCCATCCACCTTAATGATCTTGTAGTATCCGGTATTGTAATCCTTAGTAATCACGTAGGGACCTTCCCATTTCGGAGAGAAATTTGGAGCAGACATGTCTTGCTGGATGTGCTTGGCCGTCTTCAAGACTAGATCCCCTACTTTAAAAACATGTGGCTTCACAGTCTTGTCATACGCCCTGGAGATCCTATTTCTGTACACTGAGTACGTTCCTCTTCCTTTCTTCTTCGGGAATCGAGAGTGTCTAACTCAGCGATTCTTGAGTTAGATGCTTCAGCCTCATTCCAGTGGACCCCACTTGTTGCTGCAATCCTGGCTGACGGAACCTTGATTTCTGCTGGGAAGATCGCGTCCGCACCGTAAACAAGTGAATATGGAGAAACCCCAATGGAACTTCTAGGTGCTGTACGATACGCCCATAGCGCCATCGGTAACTTCTCGTGCCACTTTATGGGGTTGTTATGTACTGTCTAACTGAGAATCCGAATTAATGTTTTGTTGTTTCTTTCAGTCTGTCCATTTCCTTGAGGATAGTAAATGGTGGTGAAGACCTGTTTAGTCCCATATTCTTCAAGCAACTCTCGTACCTGTTTGTTGGCGAAGGGGGTGTCGTTATCGGTGATAATGTGTTTAGGCACACCAAAACGACAAATGATGTACTCTTTAATGAAAGCCGTAATCATTGATCTTGTAGTCCCTCATAGAGGAATAACCTCAACCCAGTTGGTGAAATATTATGTCGCGGTTATGATATACTCGTGATGCTTCGATGACGGCGGATTGATCTTCCCAATAATGTCAAGTCCCCAGCTATAAAATGGCCATGGACTTCTTATCGAGTGTAAAGGAGTATAAGGTGCGTGAACAAGGTTCCCATGAATTTGACATTTGTGGCAGCTTTGAACAAATGCAACTGCATCATCCTCCGTGGTCGTCCAATAATATTTCTTGTGTATCTGGAGAAACAGTTTCCTCTTCCCTTGATGTTCTCTTTCATGCATCTCCTTCAACATGATTGGAATCTCTACCTAGGCCAGGCACCATAACAGATCCCCTCCAAATATTTTGCGATACAGGATCCCTTCGTGAAATACGAATCTCTTTTCCTTTTGTTTCATCTTGACAACATCCTTTTGATTAGCAGGATTTACTCCGTCGCGGAGATAGCTAATATACGGCTATATCCAGTCCCCAACATGACTTATGATGAAAATCTCCAAATGATGTGGCAGTGTTTGACAGTTAGAGCAAGTCTTTTGGAGTACCCGAGATTGGGTTTCCATTTCTATCCAGTAATATCCCAGGCGTTGAAGACATCGATAGAGCGTTACTACCAACTTTTGTCCACAAATTTCATCGTGAACGCGGTTAAGCTGTAGCTGCACTTCTTCATCTCCGAGACATCTTGATAGGGAGCCATCTGGGTTTCGATGATATAGCATACCATGAAGCATGAAGAAGTTATGCAAGGTTTTGAGACTGGCCTTTCCTTGAGAAAGCGAGCTGCTGAGTTCTTGAATGATAGGAGTTCGCCAATCACAGGTCCCAGTGTCTTTGCATTGTGAAAGCCATATTGATTCCATCATCCTCCTCTTTACCGTTAGGGTTTCTTCTAAACCTTCGAACTGTAATTTGGATTCCAGCGTGGCTAAACAACCGGCATGCCTGTTTTTGTTGCAACCAACATGGGTTATGGTTGCATCAGAAAAGTAGTTTAATAATCTTTGCGCCTCTGATCGATACAAGGACATCATTACCTCCTTCAACGCATACATTTCATTCATCTGATTAACCAGTAACTTAGATTCACCTATTATCGCCAGGCGAGTGGCCCCTGCTTGTTTGGATATTGATAGTCCTATGATAAAGGCTTCATACTCTGCTGAGTTGTTGGTGCACTGAAAGTCCAACTTGAAGGAATGCGAGAAAACTTCGCCAGTTGGAGACACTAGGACCACGCCTTCCCCTCCAGTGTTATTGCTAGGAGTGGCGGATCCATCAAAATACAGCAGCCATGCCTCTCCTTCTACAACGGAGATCTCTATAAATTCTCCAAGGAGATCCTCGTGTAGTGCAGTAGTGCCTTCTCCAGGGAATGCGGCCAGTAAATCTGCAACGGATTGTACTTTGATAGCCCTTGGTGATGCACACATTATATCTAGATCTTACATTTGAAGAAGCCACTTGGTCGGCCTTCCCATCAAGACCGGCTTTGAAAGTAAAAACTTAGCAGGATCAGATTTAGATATAAGCACCACCTTGTTGGACAACAGGTAATGTCTGAACTTCTTAATGGAATGAATCAGGGCTAGGCATGCTTTTTCCGCTTTGGGATATCTGAGTTCAGCATCTCTTAATATTCAAATAAAATAATATATGGTATTTTCGACTCCCTCATCATTCTCCTGAGCAAGCAAAGCCCCGACAGTGGTATCACTGAAGGCAGTGTGGAGGCACAACGGTCTTCCGTGGACAGGGGACTTCATGACCGCTGGAGACGACAATATCCGTTGAATCTTCTGAAACGCTTCCTGTTGTAGTGTGGTCCATACGAAACTCGCTCCTTTCTTCAGCAAGGGGGTGAATGAAGCAACGAGCTGGGCCAAACCAGGTATAAAACGTCGAATGTAGTTCAACTTTCTCATGAAGATTTAGATCTCCTTCACAGTTCGCGGCGGCGGCATTGTGAGGATATCTTGGGTCTTGGATGGGTCCACCTTGATCCCCTCTGCAGTTACCTGGAATCCCAGGAACTTGCCTGAAGAAACACGAAAGCGCATTTCAAAGGATTCATCTTCAATTTATATTCATGGCACCTTTCGAACACTAGCCCTAGGAATCATGTGTTATCCACGCGAGCTTTTGATTTGACTACTTTATCGTCCATGTAGTCTTCAACTTGCTTATGCATCATGTCGTGGAAGATTGTCGTCATAGAGTGTTGGTACGTTGCACCGGCATTCTTTAAACCAAATGGCATTACAATATAATAAAAATTTCCGAGAGGAGTTCGAAAAGTTTTCTTACTTGCATCATGCTCGTACATCCTTATCTGATTGTACCCGCTATATCCGTCCATGAAGGAGAACATGCGTGTCCGCTGGTGGCATCTACCAACATGTCAATGTTAGGTAGGGGAAAATCGTCTTTGGGGCAGCATCTGTTCAAGTCTCTGAAATCCACGCAGCACCTGATTTTTCCGTTCTTCTTTTTTACCGGAACCACATTAGCCAACCAGGTCGGATGATGGATGGGTTTAATGAAGCCAGCAACTAGCAACTTCTGTATCTCAGTCTTGATTTGTTCTTCCACCTCGTGCCTGAATTTCCTCGGAGACTGTTTGATCGGCTTGGATCCAGGTATGACATGTAGATGATGGGTGACCAATTTTTCATCTAAACCGGGCATTTCTTCATACGTCCAAGCGGATATGTCCTGGTATTCTTTGAGAAGTTGCACGAGCTTCATGCGTTCATCCGTGGAAAAATTTGAGCTGATGGAGATAGGCCTGGGAGATTCTTCGTTCCCGATATTAACGATTTCGAGTTCATCAGTCGTGGAATTGGTGTCGTCTTTCAACTGTCGTGGAGCATCTAGCACCTCTTCCTGTGGCTCTTCGTTGTTGCAGCATTCCATTAGACGGAGAGACTGGGCAACAGTCTCCCCTGCTAATTGCTAACAGTGGCATCGATACACAGTTTTCCCTTTCTGATCATGGCTCGCCATAAAAGTTCGCTCCCTCTTAGTGTGAACGTGGGTCGTGGCTTCACCAGATGAAGAAGAACGCCTTGTCAGCAAAGATACATCGTGGGGATTATCCCTCAATGATGCAAGTCGGTCCTCCTCTTGGATTGACGCCCACGTGGGGAGTGGGATACGATGAAATTTGTCTGCTTCTTCCCGCGGATCTTCTCTTGGTTCAAATAATTCCACTCCATATATCGGTGCGTAAGGAGACAACATTGCAGGAATACGAACGACTTCTTTATTCAGAATAGTCTTCAGGAACTGGTGATACGTAGAAGGTACAATCCTATTATCATGAATCCACGGTCTCCCCAGTATCATATGGTAGTCCGTCTCATTTTCTATGACTTCGAATTTCACCTTTGACTGAACAGGCCCTATAGATAAATTCAGATTGACATACCCGTACGTGTTGGTTTGGTTTCCTTCGAAGTATGTCATCGTGGTAGGCCGCCGTACGATCTTTCCTGGGAGAACCTTGGCCTTCCTGAGAGTCTTGATAATAATCACATTCGAAGACGCTCCCGTGTCGATGAGAGCCCTCTTGAACTCCGAGTCCTTGATGCGTGCAGTAACATGTAGGGCCCAGTTGTGACCTTCCTCCGCCATCATGTCTTCTTCTGTAAATGTATCATTATTCACAGACATCTCTGATGTTTTTGAGGCTTATGGGCGTAAAGGAGTTAAATGCACGTCCAGGGATATCTGGTTGATTGCAGCAAACGTATCCGCCCGTTGGTTCTTCGAAAGATGTAAAAGTTCGCATAAACTTTCCACTATAGAAGACGCTTCCTGATCCACCGTCCTATGGTTCATAGTGAAGCTATTGACTTGAGGAGGATCATTCCGAGGATCAGTCCCCAGTGTAGAAATATCCGTGACAGTAGAACCGCTCATATCTGATGTCATCTTGATGAGGAGATCGAGTATGCTTTTTATCGCTTCTTTGATCAGGTCCATGTTCTTCATGTGAACCTCCTGCACCCGTGATAATTCGATAAATGTTGGGATTCTTCCGGTTACACCATCAGATACACCGTCGGGAGGAGGGGTATCTCAATTGGAGGAACTTCGACCAAGATTTGAAGTTTTTGGGGGAGTCCTAAGACCAACCATTTTGAAATTAACCAAACGGAATTGGGTATTGAAGAAATTAACTTCACAACCGAGAGATTAATCTCCCATTGTGGTCGCCAATTGTGTATGGGTGAAAACTGTTTCTGCTGGTTTTGGTAAATTTGGGTGTGTGCGGATGAGAAACGAATCTAAACCCTAAACAAATGCACTACACAGGAGTGTTTTTGATTCGATAGATCAATCTATACAATTCTGGCCTAAACCAAGAAATGGCCGTTCCAGACTTGCTTCAGTCACAAAGTGAAGGAGATGGGGTTGATCTTAGGGAGGGAAGCGAAGAAGGTGTTGAGATTATGAAGGTGTTGGTTGTTTATGACTTGTATCAGAATGATGAACTGTCTTGCACAATGAAAGCTATCAGTTCTGGTGTTTTCTGGATACTGAAGATAACACTTGGTTTTTCTATGTTTGTCCGAGTTGTTTGGAAATAGGCGAAGGACCTATTTATACAAGTCATTGAGTGCAAACCCTAATCTCGTAGGAAGTGGAGGAAGTTGAGTGATGGAGTAGTGGGGTCGTGTAAGTGATTTCACGATCACGTCTTAGACCATTTCCCTCATCATCTTAACCGTCCATGCCTCCTGACATGTTCTTATATATGGGCGCGTTTCACGCCCCACGCTGTAAACCGCCAGACCAATACCCCAGTAAGTATCCCCCAGTTTGTGACATGTTTGATGTCTCGAGTGGGTGGGTCGAGTCGTGGGACCCTCCGCAAGAAATAGCACGTGATGCTATTAGGTTAAATAACTAAGTTATTTAAGAAATTGATATTCATGAAATATCGTGTATGCTCGATGCATGTAATGCATTGAAAACAATCAATATGTATGAAACATCGCTGTTTTAAAGCTTAACCGAATAAGTCGCGGATTAAGCGTCTTAAAATAGCATCACGCCCAACCATAATAGCATCACGCACAAAGGCCATGGTGTACGTATTTTAACGCTTGATTCTTCACAACTTGTATGTCTTGATATCATAAACTTCTTGAATTATCGTCTTGATAATCTTCGCCCTTGTACATAAGTCTTCAACTCGTAAGAATTTTTCTTCTTGCCCTGTTGCTTTACTTGAAGTTGAAATCTGCTCATTTCTGTACTATTTCTTGTAAATCTTGAACATCTTCAACTTTCCTTCGAATTTGGTGATGCTATTCCTGTTGATGATGATGGTGTTTCTATAGACCTGTTGGTGTAGAAAGAGATAAAGTGGATGGTGCTAACTGCGAACAAGATTACAAGTGGTATGTAAGTTAGCAATTCTATGTCACCATCATGATTGATAAAATAGCATTCAAGAGATTAAAGTAGTGCTTCTACTGGTGGGAGGTTGGGTATCTCACCATTCTACCCAGAATTAACGTACGCACTCTAAAAGCACATATTTAGATACGTACAAAGAAGTGAAGGTCGGTGCCTATCATGATGTAACATGGGTAGTCTCCACTATAGGGGATCATAACTCTAATACCGAATTCAGTTTGTACCTCATTTGCCACTGGCATGGTTAAATCCAACTTTATCTCTCATACAAGCAAGAAACCCGATCACGTTCTCTGGAATCTCTAATTTCAATCTCTCTTGTGAGAATTTCGATGTAACCTTAGTGACATGTATACTATGTGACTCTAAACTAACTACAAGTTGGAGTTTTTCATTCATTAATTTACACAAAAGTTGAAAATTTTACAATGCAAGCTTAACCACTCCCCCACACTTAAACTTTACACTGTCCTCAATGTAAATTGAGTCATCCAAAGTAAGTCAAGGCGGGAAAATCCTACATGATAATGTGAAAAGAAATCAGAAAAAGTAAATACAAGACAAGAAAAAGCTAAAAGAAGACAAGAACAAAAAATTAAAAATAAAATAAATAAGACAAGAAATACCCATCCCGTGGGTTGCCTCCCATGTAGCGCTTGGTTTAAAGTCTTCAGCCCGACTATCTCCTTGCATTTCTACGCCTTAGCCGGCTTCCAACATATTATGGAAATATGATTGAATGTTATTCAAGTGTTTCCTCGCCTCAAAGATGTTGAAGTGTATGATTTCTTCGTCGAACTCCATAGTCAAAGTGCCATTATGGACATCAATCTTCGTTCTAGCGGTACTCATAAACGGTCTACCCAACAGTAAAGGTGTAGACGAGGATGAATTCGTATCACTCATGTCTAAAACGTAGAAATCCACCGGAAATATTAGTCCTTTTACCTGCACCAGAACATCCTCAACAATCCCTTTTTGGAAAACATTAGATCTATCGTCAAGTTGAATAACTATGCCGGTTTTCTTGAGAGGACCAAGATTTAAAGCATCATAAATCGAAGTAGGCATAATATTAATAGAAGCTCCTAAATCTAGCATAGATTTTGTAAACCTCTTTTTACCAATAATGCAAGGAATAGTGAAACTACCGGGGTCCTTCAATTTAGGTGGGAGTTTCTTTCGAAGATATGCCGAAGAATTCTCCCCCACACTCATTACCGGTTAGCTTGTGCTTATTAGTGCACAATTCTTTTACACACTTTGCATAGCGAGGATTTTTCCTAATTACTTCAATAAGTGGAATATTCACTTGGACCTTCTTAAAAACATCCCAAATATCCCTATCTTGTTCCACCTTCATATTAGCTTTAGCGAACCTGACAGGAAAAGGTAAAGGAGGAACATAAGTAAAAATAAGAGGTTTAGGCTTAGATTTAATTACCTCGGGAGTTTTGGGAAAATCAACGTTCTTCTCCTCCAAACCCGGTTTCTTCGGGGATTCTTCTTTACCCGAACCAATAACTTCGAGTTGCACAAATTGTGTACCACTTTACAACATAATAGCATTGACACCCTCTCTTGGGTTTAGAGGTTGGGAAGGGAGTTTCTCACCATTTTTTGCATGCAACTGATTAATCTCCTCGGCCATCGGACCAACTGTGTTTGCAAGTCCTTGACCACACCCTCCGTTCTTTTAATAAAAGATTTCAGCAACTCTTCTATATTGAACCCCTGATTTTGAGGTTGTTGTTGTTGCGGCTGAAATTGTTGTTGTTGATGTTGACCAACTTGTTCTTGCAACTCTTTAATTGCATTTTCTATTTCCTGCTGATTTAAGTCCGCTAGTTGTTGATTTCGATGTACCACGGACATTAGAGCCTCCACCAAAGTAGTCATCTTTGCCAATTCTGAGTTTTCAGCTTGTTGTGGTTGCTGCACTTGTTGGAACTCATTCGGACGGTTATAAACAGAACTTGAACTTGCAACTTTCTAGAAAGTGTTGGAGTAGGTACCATATTGCTGAGTTGAAAAAATAGCATTGACTCTCTCCACCTTCTCATAAGCTTGACGTGACGGTTTTACAACCACTGATGCATTTTGTTGCATCATTGCTGCCATATTTCTCATTTGTTAACGTAACTCAGTAATCTCGTCAACTTGATTAACTCCCTTGATAGGTAGCTCTGGTTTACGGCTTGAGAATTGTTGAGAATTTTTTTCCATGTTTTCAATCAACTCTTTAGCTTGTGTCACCATCTTGTTCATAAGTGCACCACCACTTGCAGCGTTAAGAAGATTCCTATCACTTGTTTGGAGACCTTCATAGAAATATATAATCATTGCCTCACTGAATTGGTGATGAGGGAAGCTTTCCACCAATCAACGATTCCTCTGTACTTTGTGTCATCCCACAAATTTCCTTGCGAATTTGAGTAGCCTTAGATGCAGGAAAATATCTCTATAAAAAGAGTTTCTTCAATCCATTCCATATTGTGATACTACCATGTCTTAAATAATATAACCAATCTTTAGCTGCATCGAGTAAAGAGAAAGGAAAAGCACGCAACATTCATTTATCTGCATTAGCCCCATTAGGTATCATGTTTGTCATCAACCATTAAAACTCCATAAGATGCTTGTTCGGATCCTCCCATGCACATCCATGGAACTTTGGTATTTGAATGATCAATCCTGGCTTGATATCAAAAGTGGAAGTTGCTTCAATACACCATTGTTGTTGGTCCAACTTCTGAGAAGCTAGCTCCTTGAGTGTACGATTCGCATAACCCATTGCTTCTCTTGGTTTGTATTTCAATAAGGTACCTGAAACACAATTCTCAAAAGGAAACTAAAAACAAAATAAAAAAAATAAGAGACCAAAACAAAATAACAACCGTTGCCTCCCCGGCAGCGGCGCCAAAATTTGATCGTTGTCGTATTCGTCAAAAATAATTCACTTTCTCACTCTATAAAATATAAATGAATATAGTATGTGATAAGAAAGAGTTCGTTCCACGGGAGACTTATGTTGTTATGCAAATTTCAGTTTCTTAGTAACCAAGGGGGAATTTTTCATAATTTATGTAAGCAATAAAAATAATAGAAAGCAAAATAAATAGTAAATGATAATCAATAAGAGGAAGATATTAGTCAAAGGGTTGTATCATTCGCAAACATGTATTTTTACAATGACTAGAATTGGTAATTTAATCTCTCGTTTACTAAAAGTCTTAGGATATCTTGATCGCAAGAATATCCCGCTAATTTCCTGATTTCATTACAAACACATTCAAAGATGCATATATGAATTAAACTTAGAAAGCAACCTAAAGTGTAAAAGCACAATTAAATTTAACTACCCAAGAGAATTAAGTTTTATGAAATAAACAAATTAAAGCAATCGAACGTGTAAAAGCACTAATCCGATTTAACTAAGGTAATGATTCACTTGTGAGTAGTAGGATATATCACTACAAGCACTACTCACAATTATGTTACTTGTGATCAGAAATTATTCAACTTTTGCGTATTGAAAACCCTAATCTACCAATAAGGATGAAGGAAAACTCAATCGATTCCGGACTCGATTAAACACGCATTCAAACTATGTAACACTATTAATTGTGAATCATAAACAATAAATTATTGATACAAAACTAATTCATTGATGTAAATAACATGGTTGAGAAATCAACTTAACACCCTGTATTTGTTTAGCTACTTATAGCTATTGAGTTCATCATAATCAATAATAAAATGAAGAAGATGAAAAATATATGAAAGCAAACCCTAGACGCCGCTATCTCCAAAAGCTCCAAGTCGTAGTAGAATACGTGATATCCCAAAGTTGTTGAAAACTTTCTTCTTTTGTAGCTTTTCTTCAACTTCTAAAATTAGGTCCGATCTCCAAAGTCCAATAGATATAATTCCACTAAGCCCATATGTGAGGAATACTCATGTGGAAATATGTCCCAAAAGTGATCGCCGTAAAACTAGTTCCACTGCCAGAACTTGGCCGGGAAAGTCGTCGGCAAGCATCTCAGGTGATCGGCAAAGTCCACCCGGTCACCGGTCAAATAGGTCAGATCCTTCAGGTCAACCGAGTCAATTGACTAACTCAGTTATATCATGAGTCAGAACCGAGTCAGCTATTCAGGTGAGCTAACTGGGTTGACTTGGTTGAGTTGCCATGGCATAAGCCATTTGCACTGGCCATGATTAATGATGCGCCATCATTGCGCTTCACTAGTGCATATACATCCATGGTGGCTATTCATCTTGTATCTTTACCAACACACATGCTCCCTTTCTTCATTGCAGCACAATCAGATCTCAACATCAACATCAATTCATTCTGCCATTGCCAAGCAATTCATCCCAGTCTACAACTGCAACAACACCTCCACCTGCAATGACATTCTCCAACTCCAGCTGTTATGACTACTTAGTCTGTAATCTTACAACTTCAACTCCACTACGATCTCAGCACAATTTTCTTGCTCGACCAAATCCATCTTCTCTGTAATAACACACCCTGCCAATTCCATTTCCTTCTCAGTTCCAGTTCTACCAAGAACCTTAACCACTACCATTATACTTGCAAACATGCAAAACCCATTAGCAACATCACTACACCAACAACAGCAGCTACATGACTCTATCTTTACCATTTTAATCAACAACTTCAAATTCACTATAACCTGCTGTGCCTCGAGCCTTCCAGCTTCATCCCAAATTCAACGGCACCACTTCCATCTTCATGGCTACCATCTGTTGCAAAGAAAATACTCCGGCCCTGTAGTCATTCCATTGATAATCATCTTGATCATCACTTCCATTTGCAGCTGCTCCACAAACCATTCTGCACTTCATCTCCCATTCTCCATCTCTGTCATACCACCTGCGTACATCTATTGTAGTTGAGCAGCAACACCTTAAACTGCAACTTCAATAATTCATCACCTGCAGTTCCCCTTCTAGCCAGTTCACCATCATTCTCAATATCACTATAACTTCAATCCTGTAATTCACCAACACAAGGCAAAGCATTATCACTTCCATCTGTGGATGCACCTCAAACACCACCAGATTCATTCTCTGCTTCTTTCTCTGCAAGCTTCAGTCATAATCACTAATTTTTCTTCCTCTCACAGAGCTTTTGAACCACACAGCAACTTCCTACAATTGCAGTTCACAAGCAAACCACACACAATCATACCCCACACCAGTCATTACAAACACATGTTCTTCTCATCCAATCTTCATATATTTTTGAAATTAAACACCGTCTCTTCTTCATCTACAACCAGTTCCCTGAATTGATCTCACTTCTTCACTGAAATCTTACAACAGCCGCTATGGCTAGCTCTCTGATGGACTGTAATGATGAAGAATGAATATCCCGATCTGGTTCATGGGCATGTAATGAAAAAAATTACTATAGGCTCCCAGCAATTTGATACGGGCCACCTAAGCCATCTTTTCAACTGTCAGTTCTGCGTGATTGACAGTTCAGCTAAGTAAACAAATTCCGCAACTCTGATACGCTTCAAATGCTAGCATATTCTTCATAAGACGTCGAAATGATCTCATTCCTTCGCCACTGGATTTGTCTTTTCGTTCTCTTCAACAAGATGAGAAAAAATCCTGGATTTGAGCTAGTTCCACTTCCTTTTTGCTCCAATGACTCCATTGCACCTATAAACTAAAAAGCAATCGTAAGATACATAATTTACAAGAAAAGTGGCAAAGAAAGCATAAAAAATAGATAATAATTAAGGTGTTAACAACTCCTATCACCGCTAGAGATGACAGAATTATTTGCACATCAGATGATATATGGTTGAGTGCAGCAAACGTGTTCGTACGCTGATCTCTGGAGAAGTGCAGGAGTTCACATACATTCTCGATTAAATATGTAACTTCCTGATCCTCCGGCTTCTCATAAGTAGTGAAACTGTTGGCTTGAGGATGATCCTCAGTTGAGGAGTTATCCCTCAGTGCCAGAATTTCTGGAGCAGAGGCGCCGGTTAAATCTGATGTCAACCTCATGAGAAAATTAAGTATGTTGTTTATTGTCTCTTTCAATAGGTCCATGTTCCTTGTGTGGATTTCCTGTATCTGTGCCAACTCGATCAAGTTTATGACTTCTCCATTGACCGTGCCATCAGATGGAGTGTTGGAGGGAGGAACATTACCATTTGAAAGATTCTGACCAGAAATTGAAGTAATTGAATTAAACCTAAGACCGACCATCTTTTTGAAAATTGGGATTGCAACCGAAAGATTAATCTCCAACTGTGGTCGTCAATCTGTTGATGGGAGAAAACGATTTGCTGATTTTATAGGAAAATGAAGAGACGACCGTGCGGAGGAGACTCCTCAACCGAGCAAATTGCTTTAACCTTTTGCAAACATATGCACTGTAAAAGGAGTGCTTGAATTCAAGAGATCAATCTGTAGGACTCCGCATAAACCAAGACAATGGTCGTTCCAGAGTCAATTCGGTCATAAGAGAGGATGGGTCGTGATAGGCACGAAACTGCGACGCATTTTCACCCATAACTACATTAGCTAGGACTCATTTTATCACTAATAAACTTGTTTGTAGGTATTTTTGGGAAATAAACATTTTTGGAAAATTCGGCTCGAAAAGTTGTTCAAGGAACCCCGGAGGACAACTGCTAAAAGGAACCCCTACTTTGGATAAGGGGCACCTCAGTTGGACGCCTGCTATTTACACCTACGCCAGGATAGGAGGACGTCCATCTTCTTCGTTTGAAGAAACATTTTTGGCGGGAAAATATACCCGATCAACTGCGAGATATACTGAATTAAAGTTTTGGAGATTTTGTGGAGATTTCATTGTGGACTTGATTTGGGAGTATCTTGTGAAGATAAAACAGGGTTGGAAATGCGTTTATTGACGTTAGAAAAAGGCAAGATCTCGGTATATCATAAAACAGTGGAGGAGAATATTTCTCGGGTTGTCACGAGTTGGTTGAGAGATGTTCGAAGATTTCGTGTGATGCTGCGTGTTTAGAGTTGTGAAGAGATGTTCTGGGAGTGTTCGACACCAGAAAAACATGTGAAGAAGCAACAGAAGAAGTTATGACCCGTTAATAGCCGAGAAGAATAAAGAGAATATATGGATTAAAGTCGAGAGATTTGGGTCTTGGGAGTGTATAAACAGGCTTATGGAAGTCTCAGAAGGGGTAGGCAAAGTTTTGGGGATACTGCAGAGAGCTGAGGCCGGAGAAAGGAAAGTTGCAGAAGCCATTGCTGCACTTTTAGGTGAAGAAGAAGACGAAGAATAGATCACTGCTTCTTTATAACAGTTACTCAATTGTGACAGTATATTCTGTAACAGTCAAAAAGCGTTACGAATCTCTGTTCTATTATAATTCTTCAATAAAAACACCTTTTTGAGCAATGAATTATCTTTTTGAGTGTGTTTTCACCATGAGGATCTAGACCCCATCACTGGGACGACGGAGGAAGTTATTTTTCGTCCATGTGGTAATTAAATTAATTTCTTTTATAACTATTTGCATAAAATTTAATTGTTTTATGATTCCTATTAATTATTTGTTATTTTTTTTGATGTCGCATGCTTAGTTTTAATTACTTGTGATACATCATGCTCATAACTTACAACTAATGTTTTATGAAATCTACTTTGGCAAAGAATAAAGTTATTACTTCTTTTGTTTTGATCTATAAATGTCTATAATTAATTTATGAACCCCATGAACATGAAAAACAACGAAATCCTAAATCCCAGTAAATTTTTCATCTTGCTAATATATTGTATATATATTTTCTTATTTTTGGTATTTTCTATATTTAAGCCTAAAATCAATCTCAACAATGTTCGAGTGAACGACAACCTTCTACCACTATTGAAAATTATATCAGGTCGATCTATACGAGGGAAGCTAAGAAGTGTGTGAGATCAATGTTGATCAAGGATTGTGTATGTGTGGTGTATTCTGCGTGCAGAAATAAGATAAGTTCTGCTTGATTGAATGTTTGCTCTGTTGAGAGTGATTGCTCAAACGATGAGAATTCTTGTGTGATGAGAATTCTTTGTTCAGACGAGCGTTCTTGTCTTTCAATCATGGATTCAGAGACTCATTTATATTGCAAGAATAGTAGAAAAATTGATCCCAGTAAGTGTGACGGTTTCCAGAGTTAAAGAGTAAGAAATTAGGAAATCGTGTTAAAACCAATTACTTATCGTGCGGAGACTTGGTTGATTGTCCACCTACTACTTTACTAACTCCTCTAACCGCTTGCACGACTTAATCAGATTCTCATCTTGGATGGACACACGTGTCGTAGGCCATCAGACAAAAACCCTAGTTAATTTTCCCCCATGTGACACGATTTATGTCTCGTGATTGTGGAGTCTGCAAGGCAGACGTGTATTTAGTTAGTCATTTGTTGACTTGATCAGACGATGAGTCTTGATATTTTAGAGTCGAAAATGATTGATGAATGCTCTATGATTCATGGATTGAGCATGTCTGTTGAGACACATGTATAACACTCGAATGAATGTTGATGGTTGAATCAACATGATGAATATTGATAATCTGAGAAAATATTGCTCGTCTGAGCGAATGTTGCTCATTTGATGAATTACTGAACATTGGTAGTTGGATCAATATTGCTAATTTGAGCAAACATTGCTCGTGTGAGCTAGTATTGCTCTCGTGAATAATTAAATATTGATAACTGAACCAATATTCCTAGCCCGAGCAAATATTGCTCGTTTCATGAATTATCGGTAGCGCGACCAAATAAAATATTAATTTAGAATATTGGTAGTTGGACCAAATATAATTAATTAGAATGTTGATTGTTGGATCAACATAAAAATATTGGTGTTTGAATCTGTTCAGAATTATGCTTTGAAGAGCATTTGATTCAAAACCCTAATTTTGATTGATTGCTGATCAATTGATGATTTACTGAAAATCAATCACTGAGCGAGAGAGGGACCAGCTACATGGGGTTTTTCTCTCCAAAAATTTTTGGCGATTTTTTTAGGGTTTCAATTTTTTTTTACACGTTTTCGTTCATCCTTGATCATCTTTTGGTGATTTAGGATGGGGGAATATTTTGTTCCTACAATAAATCATCATGGAGTTAAAACCGTGAGTTTTTCTGATTTGGTTAAGGGTAAAAAACCCTATATGTTAACCGATTCAGATTTATTATCTCTTCCTGAGGCGTCTACTTATCTTGAAGAACCAGCGTTGGAATTTCCTATTGATCTTACTCAAGAGGGACGTGATGTTTTTCAGTTAAGTCTCATTGCGATATTGAACTTTAAGGGTTTAAAACTTGCTGATGTTCAAAAAAGCTGGAAGAACAATGGGTTTTTGGTGTTGGTAGATGCAAGCTTGTTCCAATAACAAAAGGCTTTTTCATCATAAAATTAACTTCAGCTGAAGACAAGGAACGTGTATGGCATGGTGAAACTTGGGTGATTCAGAATCAACAACTTAGGGTTTTCAATTTTTACCCAAACTTTGATCCGGAAAGACAACATACTACAAGAGCTACTGGTTGGGTAAGCTTCCCTGGTTTGTACATTGAGTTATGGACGAAGAAAATCCTTATTTCCATTGCTAAAGTTCTTGGGAAACCAACTGTTATTGATCAAAAAACTTTGGATCATGATGTTGGAAACTATGTTGCTGTGTTGATAGATATTTATTTTGCTAAGTTGATTCCTAAACGAATTAGATTCAAAGAAAATGGAAAGGAGTTCTGGCATTATGTTGAAATACAAGACTTAGAGAACCTCACGTTTTGCATTCATTGTAAATTCATGCGACACAAGTTTGAGAACTGCCTTGCTGCTCGTAAAATTTTAGGAGGCTCTACTGCTGAAAAGAAGCATTCTTTTGAAAATAGCAAGCATGAGAAAGAGGATAAAACGATCAAATATGTTTGGAAGGAAGTGCATAAAAATACTCATGCAGATCATGCATATAACGTCAGCCACGCTAATGCTTCTAATTCACAAATTAGAGATGTTATTGCAGCAAGAGTTAATGTTCAGTTCGGGAGGGATATCATGATAGCAATAAACAAAGATGCATCAACAAAAAAAGATGCTCCAGTTCAAGAGAGTGCTGATGACAAGAAGTTGGAGGAGGAGCTCAACCAATATTTTATTGAATATCGTGAAGCACAGATCAAATTGATAAGGTGTAAGAATGTTATTGCAGCGAAAACAGATATTGCTGCACGAAAAATTAATAGTTCCGGTGCCAACACAAGCTCTGAAGTTGCGGGAAAAGTTATGGAAGATAAGTCCAACCCAAACTCTGATTTGGAAACGTCCATACCCAAGCCAATATCGGTGAATAAGTCTACTCATGCAGATCATGCAGTCCGTGCTGATTTGGGAAACCAGTCCGTGCAGAATTTGGTAACTCATCCAATGTCCGAGATTAAGAATAAGAATAAGTACGTGTCTAAGAAAACTACTGAAATTCAGGTCGTGAATAATACTAGGGGTGTAAATAATACCCGAAAATACTCGGCCTGCCTGTATCCGCCCGAGTCCGCCTGTACCCGAAGTAGCCCAAAGCCTGTTATGGCCCGTCATGGACCACCCGACCTGGTCTGGATTAATTTATTGGGCGGTCTCGGGCTTTGCGATTAATTATGATGTCCGGCCTGATACCCGGCCTGGTGCCCGGCCTGAAAGCCTTCTATGTGCCATTAATCATTTAATATCCTCTTAAAAGACTTAAAAGTTACAATTTTATAATTGTCAATTTTGTGTCAAGAAAAATAAAATATATAATTGCTTTTTTACTTATAATTAACCTTTTCAAAACATTAACGGTAATATATTTTCTTATTAGAAAGTTTATTATACTCTAATTAATTATTTA
Source organism: Papaver somniferum (assembly GCF_003573695.1). Taxonomy (NCBI): domain Eukaryota; kingdom Viridiplantae; phylum Streptophyta; class Magnoliopsida; order Ranunculales; family Papaveraceae; genus Papaver; species Papaver somniferum. The sequence goes on along the minus strand of NW_020621381.1, from coordinate 4,589,423 downwards.
TTATATGCTAAAATTAAATATTTGTCAGTGTAATTTAAATATAAAATAATACTATCACTTATGATATGCGATGTTGGAAAGGAAAGGATATTGTATATAATACCGTTCATTTGAAAATTTAAACTTAAAAAAAATCAAAATAGTGGTCTGTCCGGCCCGATCTGGCCTGCCCGTATAAAAAGCGGGCTTTGGGCGGTCTTTGGGTAGCAAATTATATACTTGTGCCCGGCCTGTCCGGACTGAATTTGTTTACGGGCTCACAAATATTAAGCCTGGCCTGCCCGGCCTGTCTTAGTTTTTGGGTCGGGCGGCCCGGCCTGCCCGAATTTACACCCCTAAATAATACTCAGGGTTTAAATACAAATCTAGGGTCCGTGCAGATTACTTTTGTAACCAAGAATAATTCTGAGAATGCCGTGACTAATTCTCAGGGTTTAAATACTTCTAAAGAGGATTGGACAACAATAAAGGGTAAGAATTACCCCAACAAAGGTACTCCTTTTAAATTTACTCCTTTTGAAACTCCTTTTGTGGATGAGCTATTAAAAACGGAAATAGTGGTGAATAAAAAGTATGATGTTCTAGCATCTGAGTTAGGCCTTGCTAATAATTCTAGTGAGGTTATGGTGGAAGAGGAAGGAAAAGATGAATCAAGTGACTCAGATGGTAGTATGGGATCGAAAGATTGGGGTGAAGTTGATGCAGATATTCTAGTAAAGAAACAATCTAGAAAATTGGCCAAACAAACTGTCAAAATCATGGCTATGAATCCAAGTCCAATGAGGAAACTCCAAGCCGAGTCACTGATCATAACAAGCAAATTCAAGACGGGTTGAAGAAAAATGTTTTTGATATGAATAATATTTTGTCTAAGGAGGAACTTGAAGAGTCTAGCAACATTCAGAATGATGATGTTTGTGCTAATTTTATTCGAAACCCAGCCTTTAGACGAGACTATTTTAAGGAAAAAAAGAAGCTAATGAGCTCAATCTCCCATTAAGCTTGTTCCTGGTGGGAATTATGCTTCAGATGAAGATGAAGATGATTATGATGATATTTATGAAGATGACTACAAGGAGACTTATGGAGATTCTGATTTGACACAAATAATTGCTGGTCTTCTTCCCAAGAAGAGGAATTTTAGAGTTGGAAATAAGGGGCAAAAACGATTCTAGTTTTCTTTTTTATGTTATTTATTTGTGTTTAGGAGTTTATTTTATGATCTTTTAGAGTTTTTATTTCCCCTTTGGTTTATGATGGTGGTGAGGCCTTGAGCCTCCCATTTTGTAATTCTTGTAATTACGTTTTTTTGCTTCAATAAACCATTTTGACCTAGCAAAAAAAAAAAAGGGACCGGATACATGGGTGATGGCCGACCATGTAGAATCCAGGTGATCGAATGAGCATGTTCCAAAGTCCTTTTAAGACCAGTTGGTAAAAGGATGATCAAATGCTGGTTTAATCATTTATTGAAACAGTGCTCGTCTGAGCATTAGGCAACAAAACCTAATTATGGAGAGATGAGGGACCGACCAAGAGGGCATGGAACCAGCCCTTGGTGGTCGTGGGACTGACTGACGGTCGTTTGATGAAATTCCAAATTAGGAAAGAGTTTGAACCCAATATGAACAAATTAGGTCAAATTATGAAGATGTGTGGGACCGGATCCTTGCAAGCCAAATGGCCGCCCCTGGTCGTCCATGGTGACATGCCTGTGTCACCATAGTGTCCACGTCTCAGTCCTGAGAGTTTTGGTATTTTATGGTGCGCGTTTGAGCAATATTTTGGATTTTCAGAAGAGCTTGATCTTAACTGAAACTCTCAATTTTACTTGAATGAGCATGTAGGATATTGCTCGTGCGATCAATATTTAAAAAATATTAAAATAATAATATTTTAATATTTAGATAAGAATCCTAGTCGGTCATGTGACCATTTGACTTTTGTCTTTTTGCTAGTTTGAGCAATATTGGTGAAATATTAAAAAATCAGTGTTTTTTGCTCGAACGAAAGAGTTTCATGAGATGAGAGAAGGAATAATAATAAAATAAGAAATAAGAGAGGTTGTGGGACCGGCCACGGCTAGGGTATGGCAGGTCGGCTAGTAAGCCCAGTCCCATGCCACTCTTCCCAATTTTATATTATTTTCATTGTGTGAGGAAATATGGAGAAACTAAGAGTTTTGCTCAAACGAGGGAGTTTGCTCGAATGAAGGATTTTTCATGAGATTAGGAATAATAATAAAATAAGAGAAAATAAAAGAGAGAGGCGTGGGACCGGCCACGGCGGCATGACCCGTCGGCCGGTGGGCCCGGTCCCCTTAGGCGGCTCTTTATTATTTTATTATTATTATTTTTCTTTCCTATTTCGCATAGGTTTCCTTGTTCGTCCATATTTTTGAATGCTCGTTCGTGCATTATTATTAAGTACACTCGCACCATTTTCTCGGGGCTTACTCGGTGGTGTCCCAGATGCTCGTACGTTGAATATTTATTACGAACCCATGGAATTCTGCTGGGAAAAGCCATGAATTGAAGTAACAAAATATTATAAAGAACGCATAATGTTTTCTAGGAATTCAACTGATGAATCTTGCGACTAGAAATAATTAATTGATGGCTTTATACTAGCAGGGCATCGTCTAAGAGAAATATAATTGTTCGAAGACCGAGGTATGAGCTAGTAGAAGCGCCATACTCGTTCCGAATGTTTATTCTGTATAATCAGGGAACATTGAGACATCCTGAAGACGTTATTGCTTTATACTAGTGGTTAATACATCTAGGAGTCGTCCAATCATTTTCGATTTTATACAGAAGTGATTACGGAAATTGTTCAGTATTGATGAAATATGCAGTGATCTCAATTGAGAGACTGCATATTCATGTATGCTCTGAGAGGAAATATACTCAATCAAAGGTTCTTATGGATGTTCTGAGAGGAAATACACTTAGTCAAAAATCATCGTGGCATGAGCTTCCATGCTTAAGCGAGATACATGAGTCTCAATACTCGTCTGATTACTGGATCAAGAATATGTAAGGTTGTGGTTTTACGATTTTATACTTTGTCAAAAACCCACCATCAACATTAAATCCCCTACTTGGTGAGGGAAAGTCATGTTCCTCAGTCAGCACTGGATGGTGATTTTTAGGCACAGACGAAATAAGTAATGAAGTTAGTCATAAAAGAATGTTACAGGATTTTCGATTTACTCCAATGATGTCGTGCACGAGCGAGTTGTTGCTTGAATGAAGATCCCAGTAACAGGATAGAGCGTCGTATGACGAGCATGAATTAGTGTGACACTGCTGATTTGGGTGGTGGAACGTTCAACCTTGGTCGGCTTAGCATACGGGCCCGACCCAAGAAAGGAAATCCTTGTGGATTTAGGTTTTAGAAATAAAATTTGATATAGAAGGGATAAACACTTTTAAAAAAAAAATTCATCTGAATGACCACCTCTCTCCTCCTTCATCACCCACGTCCGAGTAGTGGGGAAGGAAAGGAAAAATTCTCGTCGCCGGCACCGACTGTCTGTCCGGAATCCGGCCAGTTCCGGCAACCGAGGTAAGGGAAGTTTTTTATACAGAAGTGATTACTGAAATTGTTCAGTATTGATGAAATATGTCGTGGTCTCAATTGAAAGACTGCATATTCATATATGCTCTGAGAGGAAATATACTTAGTCAGAAATCATCGTGGCATGAGCTTTCATGCTTAAGCGAGAGACATGAGTCTCAATACTCGTCTGATTACTGGATCAAGAATATTTAAGGTTATGGTTTTACGATTTTAGCCTTTGTCAAAAATCCACCATCAACACCTGTTCACCTTGATTTATCAAAAGACGGAACAAAAACTTCGTAGGTATTTTTGTGGGAGACAGATTTATCTATTTAAATAGACTTTTCTATGTGAGACGGATTTGTTTATCAAGTCTTCGACTTTGGGTCGTAGCAACTCTTAGTTGTGGGTGAGATCAGCTAAGGGAATCAAGTGCGCAGAATCCTGTTGGGATTCAGAGGCGTATGGAACGCGACTGTACCTGAATCAGTGTGAGATTGGTTAAGGCTCAACTACATTCCAGTCCGAAGTTAAGTTGTAGTAGGCTAGAGGATGTAGCGGTTTAATACAGTGTGGCGTTCAAATATGGACTAGGTCCCGAGGTTTTTCCGCATTTGCAGCTTCCTCGTTAACAAAACTTCTGGTGTCTGTGTTATTTCTTTTCCGCATTATATTTTCTATATAATTGAAATATCATAGGTTGTACATAGTTCAATCAATTGGTAAATCCAACTTTTGGTTGTTGATTGAAATTGATTGACGCTTGGATATTGGTCTTTGGTACCATCCAAGTTATTTCTCATATTGATCCGGCTCACAAATTTCCATCTGTTTGATTGCAGATTGATTTGAAAATTTGAGGTATAACTCTTGGATATATTTTCCTTGATCGAGTATGACTGTGTAGTTGATTCTCTTGAAATTATATTGGAGTTATTCCATACAGATTGCCTAAATGAAATATTGGGTGTGGTTGTTAGACCCTCGCTTTTTCATGCACAACATAATATAATCTACGAAGGTTGCAGACAATCCTAAGCTGGGATGCAACATCTTTTGGTTGATACTTAATAAATATATGGTTTACTAAAAGTTATGGATAATATTATTTTTCTTGAAACTGGAAATGTGAATAATATTGAAAGTGACGTTTATGACAAGTGACCAGCCGTTTGTGTGTGAGCTTGCCCTCTTATAAAAATAGTGAGACATCGTAGTATCTTAGTAGACCAAAGACTTTGGGTGCAGGCATTTGTATAGAATATTATTTTTTTATCCCAAAGATGCTTGACATGAATGGAAACCTCGCGGAGACTTCAAATTTGGGATGTTATCTTCTGCTGAGCTTTTGAGTTGTGATTGTGAATGTGTTCGTTTATATGTTGAGCAACAACTCCTTGGATATTTCATCCTTCAATGTTTTCCATTTTGTCTCTTTCTTTGTCCCATGGATTTTTTTTAAGCACTTGTATGGACTCAAGAAAGGAGCTTAATAATACAAAACAATTTTTTTAAAGCACTTGTACAGACTCGAGAAAGGAGCTTAACAATACGAAGCAATAATACCTTCTTTCCAAAATTGCTAATAGGAATACCAGATTAGGTGGGGGTGTACCAAAACTATAATACGACAAAACAGATTTTTATATAGGACAAAACAGATTTTACCTTAGTTTGGTACATCCCATCAAACCTGGCACCCCATTAGCCGGCTTGCTTTTTTCCTTACTCCCTCTCTGGACTCTAGAGAGTGGGTGGTAAACAACTAACTGTTAATAACACTAAATGTCTAGAGTTGTTTGTTTTGTCAATTAGTAGGCTGCTTATAACAATAATCATAATATATAATAATAATAATAATAATAATAATAATAATAGAAGGTAAGCCGAGGATAGTAGTTCATTCATTTTTCTACTTCTTAATTAGCAATTTTTTTCCATAAAACAGGATAATATATTTTTGAAATCCATTCATAAAATGTACAAAATACACATCAACCCACATGGATGTGTTATGTGTATATGATTGGCTTCCCCGTCACTTTCATCGCCTATCTTTGTTGCTGTTGTTTATACCTCCCCTTTAATGACAACAAAACTAATTAACACCACTTCTCTAATATAAAAATGCAACTTAAGTTAATTGTCAGATCGTCAATCTTTAACATTTAGCCGTTCAGATCTAAAAAGATTCCTGTCACAGGAACATTCCTGACACACAAATCCAGCTGGATTTCTGAGTTCTTTTTTTATTAGCCGTTGGATTTTATTACTACATTTGGATTTTATTTTATTTTTGATCGGCAAAGAAAGGATGAAATTGATCAAAAAAAACAAAAAAGCAGAGGGTACCAAGACCTGTACCACCCTGAGGGTTACAAAACAAAAATAGTAATGAAACTATTAGAAAGAAAGAAAAGGAAAAAGCTACAGACAAACACCTCCCCAAACCAGAAAAAAGCTATAAACTACATAGATCAAGGAGCGTCAAAATATGCTCTTGGCCAATGCTCAATAACATCAGAGTATGAAAGACTCTGAAAATCCTTCAAAGCCAGACACCAAGTAAACATTTCGTATTGAACTTTGCATATCACTGTTGCTTCCGTGTGTTCTATACCATTGAAAACTCTGTAATTTCTTTCCTTCCATAAACACCAAAGAATAACTGCAGGAATGATATTCCATACTTGAGCATGAACTTTGTTACTGTGAGCAAAATTCCAAGCAAATAAAAGAGAGATCACATCCGGAGACATTGTGAAAAACCACTTCAGTTGTCGATGAAATGAATCCAAACGTTTTTAGAAAACTCACAGTGGATGAAGACATGATCAGTTGTTTCCGGTTCACTGCAGAATAGACAAGTTTGAGGCACCTCCATTCCCCTTCTTCTTAACATGTCTCGGATAGGTAATCTTGAGTGCGCAATTGACCAAAGAAAAAAACCAACTTTGGGAGATATTTTTAAATGCCAGATTATGTTAAAGATATTTTGAGCAGGCATGTCCATGTGATCAGTAGCAAGAAACCAACTTTGGATTTTATTACCGCATAAATTTACAATTATGCTCAGTGTGGAGTTACTTCACTGGTAACTCCCTCAGCTCTGTCCCAGTTTCTGAATATTGGAACTCCGTTTTAAATAAGTATATTGTTAGGGTACCGACCCTAACTCGTTGTAAGCTCATGGGTAGAACTCAACTCTAAAACCGGTCTATAAGTTACGGGATCACATTGACTTATAAATTTCCAATTAATCCCCATCTAACCAATGTGGGAATAAGCTCCCAACATCCCACCACGTTTCCGGACCCAACGTCTTCATTGGCCCTCTCTGTCGATACTGACAATTACGCCCATACATAGGTGTGTATTTAACGCGGGTGACAACTACGCCTATACATAGGTGCCCCAACACTTTAGTCTAGCATATAGGTCACCCCTTCCGTGGAGGGGGCATGGGTCGTGGTGGTTGGTACTGATACCAAATGTTAGGGTACCGACCCTAACTCGTCATAAGCCAATGGGTAGAACTTAACTCTAAAACCGGTCTACAAGTTGAGGGATCCCATTGACTTATAAACTACCCAATTAATCCTCATCTAACCAATGTGGTACTAAGGTCCCAACATATATATGCAATCGCTCGATCCATTTTGATAACTCAACCTGGCTCGTTCCAAATGCATATAAAAAAATAACGATGGTGATGAAGATGATGTTTCAAAGTTAATCCAATTTGATAATAAATTAGTAGTTTTAGAGGTTCTATGGAAATCCTATTGAGTAGGTATGTGATTGTGAAATCCTAATTTGATAAAAACATTATGTATTGTAATTTGGAATTATGAGGTTTTGTCAATTTTAGTGGTTTTGGTTGATTTGTGTTTGTTAACATATTTTTATGTTCCATTTCGTTAATTTCAGCTAATACTGTTATTGAATGTCTTTAAGGGTTTGTTATTGAATGAATTCTTAGTGGATTCTTTGTTTGGTATAGATCATTGTTTGATTCGCGCATATGGACTTTATTAGTCCTTGAACTCAGTTGAAAGCAAGATTGTTAACTACATATGATGTTTGAGATAGGATTTATATGTGTGTTTCACTGGAATTTTCGTCACAATTTAGCTAAATCTCGAAGTGGGTTTACACACTAATACTTTTGAACACGTTTTTTCTTATATTCCTCTCTCTGATTGGTCCATCAAAAAACTCGAGATTTTGTGTCAGACAAAATGACATGAAAATCTCTGCCACTATAGTGCTCCGTAGGAATTGAAGTCGATTAGCGAAAGGCCTTATGTTATTTTTTTTGGTAGAGTTCATCCTTGCATCATTTTACATGTATGTGTGATGAAATCTAAAAAATTACGGTATATTCTTTCAACTAGGTATCCTAAGGATTTTGATAAAGAGAGATTAAATATGAATTATAGTTATTAAGACAAGAACATGTTTGTGAATGAAGATGAAATCCTTGACCAATATCTTCACATCTTTGATACTTTTCTTTGTTTGCATTTTAATTTAGCTTTATTTATTTAAAATCAGAAAGTTCCCCCTTGTTCTTTATAGGAAATTAAAATATATAACAATCCACGGCCTCTCCGTGGAAACGATCTTTTCTTACCTAGTACTTCATTATATATTTTGTGAGTGACAAAGTGTAATTATTTTTGACGTGTTACGACAGCAATCAGAGAACCATCTATGCTTGTGAGCCTTTATTGAGTTGCCATCCCCAGCTTCCCATAAATAATTTTTTTTCTTAACTTCAAGTCCTATTGGATGCTTTGCCATATCCATTAGCTTCTTTTTTTAGAAGTATCATCTAACAGTAAATCAGTTCCTTTGAAATATCTTGCCTCCATAATCCAGACCCATTTTTCTTGAGGTTCATTTAGAAGTCTCCAAGCAAGTTTTATACAAAAGAGAGATATTAAATGTCTTCGAATCTTTTAGACCTAATCCTCCATATCTTTTTGGTCTGTTAACCTTCTTCCAGGAAATAATGTTAGCACCTTTGCTGTTTTCTTTTTCTTTTGCACCAAAAATAGTTCCTTTGAATTCGGTTCAGCTTTTTATGAGTTACGTATGGAGCTTCAAAAATACCCATTTGATAGTTTCCAGTGGTACTCAAAGATGCTTGGACTTGTGTTGTTCTTCTTGTTTGAGAAGTAAACAGACCCTGCCAAGTTTGTAATTTTTGTTTGCATCTTGTCCACAGTGCCATCAAAAAATTTATCTTTACTTTTGGGAATTTGAAGTTGTGTGCCCAAATATTTTTCATCTTTTCCCATGATTTCCATCTTTAACACTTTAGATATGTCTTCACAAGCATTCTTGCTTAAGTTTTACTCAAGAAAACACTAGACTTATCTAGATTCACCGACTGCCCTGAGAAAAAATAAACTTGTTAATAATCTCCATCAAATTGCTTATAAATCTCCCGTTTGGTTTTGAGAATAAGATGCGGTCATCTGCAAATAATAGATGTGAAACAGCTGGCCCTGAATTTGTTGGGGTAACTAGATCTATTAGATTTTCCTTTTCAGCATTAGTAAACATTCTGCTCAGGCCTTCCATACATAAGATGAGTAAATATAGTAAAATTGAGTCACCTTGTCATAATCCTCTAGTGGAGAAGGATTCAGTAGGAGTTCCATTAACCAGAACTGAGATCTTTGATGTAATGATGCAGGTGTTGATTAAGTGGAATCATTTTTGAGAAAAACCCAAATGAATAAAATCTCACTTCATCCTGTCAAATGCTTTTTCCATGTCCAATTTCACTCCTACAATTCTTGGAAAATATTTAGTGTACTTCATGTATGTAACATTTCATGTGATATGATGACATTATCTTGTATGTTTCTGCCAGAACATAAGCTGACCGCCATGCAGAGATCATATCGTGTAAGAGAGGCTTTAACCTTGAAGCAAGAATCTTGGTAATCAGCTTGTAGATGATATTGCACAAACTTATTGGTATGAGATAATCAGGCTTGGTAACTACCCCTTTCTTTGGGGATTAAAACTTAAAATGTTTCATTTATTTGTTGTGGAAAATGTTCTGAGATGAGGAATTCTTGAACTAGAGTAATAACCTCAGTACAAACTATATCATATGTTTGTTGTTAAAATCCAGCTTGATAACCATATGGTATGGAGCTCCTCATGAATTAATATTGAACGTTTCTTTCTTGATTTCTTCCGAAGAAGGTACTTGAATAATATCTTGATCTTCTCTATCGTTGATACATGGATTGATCAACTTTAAAATATTTGAATCAATAATGCGATCAGATAAAGAGTAGATAATCTTAAAATGCTTTTTCAGCAACACTTGAATCTCTTCCTCGTTGTTAATCCATTTGTCGTTCTCATTCAAAATTGCATCTATATTGTTTCTTCTTCTTCTGAAGTTAATCTTTGAATGTAAGTATTTATTGTTGTTATCTTCTTTCTTAATGCTATTTTCTCTTCCTTGTTGATACAGTATAACTGACTTTTTATCATACCATTTGTTCAGAGTAGTTTCAATGGAGTTGATCTCTTCAGTATTTTAGGGTGACTGATCTTTTGCTTTTTATAGCTGCTTCTGAGTCTTATAGATTTCAGTTTTGACATGTCCAAACACCTTATGATTCCATTGACTTCAGAGGTAGCTTTGAGTTTCTCCACTAAATTGTACTTAAAGTTCTATTCTGAATTCCAGGCCTCTCTATATGTACTGTCAGTTAACCAAACTTGATAGAATCTTTTGGGTCTTGAAATATATATTGTTTGAGATTGAGTGTGCAAGAGAATTGGTGCATGATCTGATCCATATTGATGATTGAATTTAGAAATTTTGAGAACCATGAGTTGTTTGCCAAGCTCTATCAATTCTGGTTTTGACATTTTTATTCAGCTTCCTTTGATTTGACCGAGTGAATGGAGATCCAGTAAAAGGAATATCCCTTAAAGAAAGCAGATCAATTGTGTCTAGAATAATCTTGAAAGAAGAAGAAGGATGAGTACTAAAACTTGCTTATATGAACAATGAAGAGTGATATTTAAATCTCCCAGAATTACCCACGGAGTCTTGATCTATCTTCCAAGCTGATGAAGATAATTCTACTGCTCTTCTCTTTCTTTATTGTGTGTAGACCCATACTATAGATACCGTTGAAAATCCATGGAACGGAACCTGTTAAGATTTCTAAATATCGAAAACGGAAAATACACTTGGAAATATTATTATATGAAGCCGCGACCCAACTTATGGAGTTGGGACCAATAAAAGGCACTAGTCCAATTGACAAAGTTAGGCCCGGAAATCAAGACAAGGATTAAGAAGGTGTGAGGCACCTAGCCCGTCCAATCCGAAAATCGGCCTTTAACTTTCCAATTGGGATATTATGAGTTTTGACCGTCAGACACGATGTAAAATAATGAGTTCATAAAATGCATAAAAAACGAATAATTGTTAGATGCGCGGGAGCCCTCTTTATCCAATCAAGTGAAACCTACTCTCAAAACAAAACCCAACTATTATTATTACAAAAATGATCACCAATTATTATGACTATTATTATTAAAAAGAACTGAAAGGTAGCAAATGATTATCATTATTACCATTGTCAAAACAATCAAAATTAGCAAGACAAGATTATTATTATTATGGAAACAATCAAAATTGGTAAGACAAAATAATTATTATTAGGAAGGGGTGGGAGCCTAGCAACGAGTTGTGCTCCAACACAGTTTTGAATCACAATCCTAGTCTATAAAAAAGAAAATCCCCTATTTTATGATTGGAATCATAACTAATAAGACAATTCCTCGATCTATTTAAAAACCTGGCTTGATTAGGGTATATCCAAATTAATTGGGGTATACCAAATGAGAAAAAATAAGGTCATTTTGAAGTAAAACACAACACCCCTTAACCACATATTTACAAAAATGGATAATCTATCCTTGATTAGTTAACACTAATAAATGTGATTAGGGTATTTAATTTAGTTAGTTAATTAATTGATTAAAATTTGAAATTAGGTTTTATTTTAAATTGAACTCATGGATGTGGGTAGATTTTTGAGATTTTCTTTTTTTTTTGAGAATTTTCTACTTGTAACGAAATTAAATCGTACTATCCAGACGCTTATAAATATGGGATTGTAGAGTTGTTGGGTGATTTTATATTCAAAATTATAGAAGGAATCTACATTTTCAGTTCTGAAAGTATGAAAAGTCGGCAAGGTCGACAAAAAAAAACCTTGTCGACTATAAGATTTTTGACATACAGAAAAAGGTGTTACAAATGCATGATTAGTCGGCAAGGTATTAATTTCATAACCTGCCGACTAAACTATAGTCGGCAAGGTATTAATTTAATAACCTGCCGACTAAAGTATAGTCGGCGAGGTATAGAGATGGATATCTTGCCGACTCTGTAACTGCTAATTTCAGAGATGAAAAGTCAGCACGCTATTCAACCTTATACCCTCCCGACTATATTTTAGTCGGCAAGATCGACAAAAAAAAACCTATCGACCTTTGATTCGTTTTGATTCTTCGTTTTTTTTTTTTTTTTTTTTTTTTTATTTCACATGTATAGTTAGAGTCTAGAGGAAAGATTTATATTTTACTTTTAATATGTTTTGGTCGGCATGGTTTTTTAGAATGGGAAATTTGGTCTTTTAACACCTTTTCAGATACCCCTTAGCACACTAGTTTGGATAGTAATAAAATGGGTATACCCCAATTAATCTGGGTATACCCCAATCTCGCCAGGTTTAAAAGAAAAATTGTATTATCACCTAGTTCCCCTAAAATAGAAAATGCCAACACTCCAAAACCATAATCATGTGTGGTGCACTTGTCAAGATATTTGTTACATTTGCGAGTAATTGCCATAGAAATTGCATGACCCGGCATAAAGTTACTGGTCTAGCACTGGTATAAGGTGAAACCAATATAGTTAATATCGGTTAGGGCCGAAATACATCAGTGAATATTGGTGAAATATCGACAATATCAGCATCTCAAATAACACCGAAACCAACATTATCGGCCGAAATTGACTACATTGGATGAAACAACTGTAACTAGGAAATGGAATTCTCATGGATCATTAGTTAAGCTGAACACAGTTGCATGCTATCGCGAAAAATTCTTAGTTCCCAAGTGGTATTACCAAAACAGTGAACATAAATATACAATTATTCCTCGTCAATCAAAGCATGAGAAAAAAATCACAAACGGATGCAATCTAAAGCGTCTAACAGACTAACCACTCAATGGCATGTAAACATTCGTTCAAACAAAATACCATGACCCCGAAACATATGTATGAGAACAAGTACACACCAATAAGTTTACTAGTTACACTACGGGAAAATAGCAATTAACTAACCCGGAAAACAGTTGTCGTATAATATACGACGTTTATCTATAGGTTGTACAAGGGGGTTGTAGAAGATCCTAAATTCTTTGCAACTCTTCAATAATAGTTGTAAACACGGTTGTCGTTCCATTTTGTACCACGTTTGGCTCAGTTGTCAATGTCTTTCGAAATTTCTTATTTATGCCTAATACAACTCTTACCTGGTTTGTGAAAATAACTCCTACATTACACTTGTTGGGATTGTAGAAAATTAGTTTACAACTATGGTTAGAGTTGTATGTGAATTATTTGATAACTATTCTTATAGTGGTATGTCATTTCTTTGATAACTTTTGTTTGAATTGTAAGTCATCACTACATGAAAAATATACATTTTTTACAACCTTTGTTTAGTGTAGTCATAATCTCTAACACAACATCCTTAAAGGTTGTAATATTTGAAGTAACAACTTTTTTTTTGTAGATGAATGTGTAACTAAAGCTGTTATTAAGGGTTGTACATAAAATTATTTTGGAAAAAAATTAGAGCTGAAACCGAATTTCCGAAAGTAATTTACATTCACATTAACCTGCAACTGTAACACATTTACATTCATTCAAATGACCATTTATTTAAATTATAATGAAATGAAACCTGCATTCATAAATCCAAATGACCATTTATTTAAAAATAAATATTCATTGTACAATTCATAACTTAATTCATCAGTTAGCACTTAACTTTAAAAAAATATCCAAGCCTACAAGTCCTAGCTAATAGATTCTAATGTGTCTTAGATACAAGTGTAAAGTAAACTAGCAAATCCTGAATCTCCACAATATGTAGTTTGTTTTTTGTCCAGATTGGATAGATGCCGGTTGGAGGTTACTTGGTAATTAACACATGTGGAATTGCCAAGAGATTAAAACAAGTTAATTTTAACGAGAAACTTAAAGAGATGAGATTGATATTATGAACTTAACAAACTGCAGAGAAAAAAAATGAACCAGAGTAACTTTTTCCTAGGTGGTGTTGGATGCAATAATCAAGAACAAGGAAAAATCAAATAAGCAAAAGTTATTGATACTTAGCTCCTTTATAATGGAAGTGATCGATTTGATGAAACGGACGAGCTCCCCATATCTCCGCAACAGCAACAAGGCAAAACTTTGGAAAAACAGAGTGAGTCACGTGTTCAACATGTTTCCCTTAAGACATTAGCGTCCGGCTACACTCAAGAGTAATGTTATATCCCTCACAGGACGGATATCTCCAGGATAAAACACCCTACTACACCTACTACTAGCATATGTAGTAGATGCTCAACTAGAGCTTGGAAACTCCGAAAAAACCATAAAGGAAAATCTCGAACACTTGAGAAAATAATATATAATATTTTTTCCCTTAGGGGTCCCTCTAAATATAGAGCAACCCTTTTCCCATATATTTTACAAAAGTAGTGAATTTGTTAATATAATTGACAAATACAACTTAAGAAGAAAAACTCCCCGATGTGGGACTAAAAGGTTTATGTAGTTTCTTAGAACTACTAAAAATTGGAAACTCCACAATGTGGGACTAATAAGTTTCATTCACAAAAGAAAACAATAAATTATAATTTTTATTAAAACTTTAAAAATTATTTTTTATTAATCGTTTTCCAACAATCCCCCACATGAATGAAAACTCAATAAAACATGAAAACACAGACAGATCTTGGTAAATCAACATCCCAATCTCACGATCCAAACAGACTGATCGTGCAAGTGTTGAAATCATACTAGTCATTTCTACGTCCTTTCCCTCACACAAAAGTGTGTTGATCCCAGGGTCATACTATGGATTGCACAAATCATAATAGTATTGAGAGATTTCATCTTTAGTTCTCACATGGTGAGACTATAGGTATCTTTCACCAAAGGGAAAAAACATGAACTAGTGAACCCTCAGTGACCTTTAGGTCCTAAGTTCCAGTAATACCAAAACCATCAAAACGAAAATCACATAAAAAGCGCAGGAAATATCATTTTAGGCAGAGGTGTCCATGAGGTCTTGAACCTTTGCTTAGTGAGATATTATCGGAATTACTTGCTAGAGACAGTGAACTATGTCTTGAACTGCTAGCATTTGATGTAATTCGCGATAACAACCATGGGTGATATCTCCAAGGTTGCTGCCAAGCTCGTGCCGTTTTGTCCAATTTGGCCCTGGACATATCCTGTTTCACAGAATGCTCTAGAGAATCAAAGCTCATATTCTCATAGGAAGCGGACCACTTCCTCATTCAGATAGGTGAGTTTCCATAAAGAGTGTTATTGCTACACCCCACTTCAATCTTAAATTGAAACTATAGAACTCATTAAGACTTCTTAAAAGTCATCCTTCACATGCAGTCACACTATCACGTCTACACCATAGGGAAGGGACAGAGAATAAAATTCTCTGATAGTGTTTATCTTTACCCACCAAAAATTATTTGTCTCATTCTAAACCTTGATCTTGGGATCTCCAGTTAGCAAGGTTGAGTATCCTTCATGGCAAGTTTAATTTATGAGCTTAAGCCCCTTCCCCCTCGATGCATTTCTAACTATCTCTTGGGATAAACCTTTCGTCAAAGGTTGCGCGATATTCTCCTTGGACTTTATCCAATCAATGGAAATAACGCCGATTGAGATTAGTTATTTTCAGCTTTAGCTATTATAGCTTGGCTAACACAATGTATAGATATAGCTGGCACAGGCCTATGCCAGAGAGGAATGTCTTCTAAAAAGCATCTTAGGCACTCGGCCCCTCTCGTGCTTTATCTAACTCAATACTCTCAGATTCCATAATGAATTGAGCAATATATGTTTGTTTGTAAATCTTCCAAAAACAAACCCTCATGCTAGAGTGAAACATATCCACTCGTAGACTTAGACTCCTCTGAGTCAACTATCCAGTTTACATCACAAAGTCCCTCAAGGACAGCAAGATACCTTTCATAAATCAAATAAAAGGTAATAGAGTATTTTAGGTACCATAATACTCTACTCAGTGCATCTGAATGCTATTGCTCTGGACTACAATTATATCTACTTAACTTACTCACAATATAGGCAATGTCTGGACTCTTACAGTTCATTAAATTCATCAGACATCCTATAACTCTTGAGTATTCAAGTTAAGATACTCCATTACCCTTTTTTCTTGAGTCTACAAGAATAATCGTACGGAGTACAAGCAGGCTTACAATCACACTGATTGTATCTCTTAAGCACAAATTCAACATAATGAGAATGACTAAGACTACATATGTTAGATTATTTTCTAATCCTCATCCCTAAGATTACATCAACAGGGCCTAAGTCTTTCAAGTCAACGTTCTCATTCAGCGCATGTTTTTAGTGGAATTAATCACATCTATGTTTGTATCAAGTATAAGCATATCATCAACATACAAGCATACAATCACACAGGCATCAGGCACAAGTTACTTGTAAATATACTTGTCAGATTCATTAACTTAAATCCACTACATTATCACATGATCAAATTTTCCATGTCACTGTTTACGTGCTTATTTTATAAACCATACAAAATTTTGTTCAACTTACAAACTTTGTCATCATAACCTTTCACTACAAAGTCCTCAGGTTGGTCTATGTAAATTTCTTTATCTAATTCACGATTTTAGAAAAACTGTCTTAACATCCATCTGATGTATCTCTAATTTGTTTATGGAAGCAATAACAATTAGCATCTCAACGGAAGTAAATCTCGTCACATGTGAATAAGAATCAAGAAAATATACCCCTTCTTTTAGTTTATAGCCTTTAGCTACCAACTTAGCCTAACATTTTTCCACAGTTCCATATACCTAATGTTTCCTCTTAAAGACTCATTTACATCTCATGGTATTACTCTCTGGAGGTAAACTAGAAACCTCCCAAGTCAGGTTCCGACGGACTGAGTCCATTTCACTAAATGAAGCTTCTTGCCAGAATGGGGTTTCAGTAGATATCATGGCTTCTTTACAAGTCTAGGGCTTAGACTAAGCTAGGCATGTTATGAAGTCGGCTTCATAAGAAGTCTCAAGTCTAATTGTTTTACTTCTCTTAGGCTCAACCTTAACTTCATCTTCTTTTAAGATAAGTTCTGACTATTCGAAAATAAATCTAGGGGATCAACAACACATTCTAATGAGGTATAGCTTTAAGAATAAACATGTTCAAAGAACTCAGCATCCCTAGATTATGTAATAGTATTCACAACAAAGTGAGAAAAATTACACCAAAGTATGAAAAATCAGAACACTCCAAAAATATATATGTAGAAGTATATTCAACATACCCTATATGAAGACACAATCAACATTTTTGGTTTCTATCTAGTTCTTTTAGGAAGAGGAATGACAATCTTAGTCAAACACCCCCACACTTTGACGAATTCATAAGAAGGTCATCTACCTTTCTATAAATCATGTGGAGTTTTATCTGATCCTTAAGGGTACTATATTCAGGATATACTAGTTAAGAGGACTGCCTCCCCACACAAGGCCGCAGGTAATCCTGAACTAATCAACATGGCAATTATCATCTTCTTAAGGATACAGTTGTTCTGTTCAAGTCTTCTAATTGTTTTTGAACTTCAAGTTTATTCATCTCAAGGCTTCTAAGGCATCATCCTTATCCCTAAGAAAGTATACAAGATAGTACCTCGTACAATCATCCACGAAAGTTATAAACCATCTTTTATCATAGTGGTTTTGGGTTGAACTCATGTCAACTAGGCCTAACTGAATTAATTCTAAGGGCTTAAAATTACTCTGAACATTTGTGTTAAAAGATTTTTTAGCATATTCATTTCACTTTTGTGTTCAAGTTCCAAACTAAATTTGGGTACGTAGCCTATGCTAGGCATTTTATGCATTGACTTATAATTTTACGGTTCCAAGTCTACCATGCAAAACATTGAAAGACAAAAAAAAAAAAATCAACTATGTTCATTTCATCAGATTTTCCTTTAAACTTATATAGACCCTAAGTCCTATAATTGTTTCTTAAAAAATCAATGCCCTTAGTTATAACAAGTTTTCCACATTTATATAAGATCTTCAATCTTTTACCATCTTCAAGAGAACAAGATACAATATTCTTTCATATGCTCGGAACATGAAAACTTCATTCAGTGTGAGAATATTACAGATATGAGCTTATGCTCGACCTTTCCCTTTTATGCAACCTCTGCCGAAGATGAGTTACCCATATAGAGTTTCTCGACATCCCTTATCCTCTGATAAGAGGTGAACAGGTCTCTGTATCAACAAACATACTTAGTGGCACCAGAGTCCACCCACCAGTCTCTCACATTGGTTATTAAAATAACTTCCGACATCATTTCAATGAACTCGTTCTAATTTGTTTCAACTAAATTAGCATTAACTTTCTACTTATTAAGGTTTTATGTTGTCTACACTTTACTGCCGTATGGCAAGGAATTTTACAAACATAACAATCACCCTTAATTAAAGTAATGCCGGATTCAGTTTTACGAAACATGCCTTTCTTATGAAGACTACGCTTAGAGTTGTGTTTGATGTTCTCGCCTTTGTCAGCTTTGGAAGACTTGTGTTCATCCACATGCGCCTGGTAGCCATGTTCCTTTTCAGTTTCATGTCACAAACTTCGTTTATACTCTGACCACGAACACAGTAATTTCCCAATCACCTAATACACCACATCTCACAAACCTTAGTTTAGATAAAATATGACTTATGAAGATAGTATCTAGATTTATAAACTTCGTTTGAACCACCATATCAAAAATTCATGGTTACCCCATAATAACTACTTTAGTTAACAACAAAATTCTGCCCGTCAGAATTTTTCAGGAACGTTTCTCTGTTTTGTAAAATATCAAAAAAATACTTTTACAACTCCAAAAATTCTGAAATTTTACGTGGGTAACTATCAGGATGTCTACTTCGTTGTTTCAAAAGGGTTAATCGAAATTCCTTCTAGGTTAAGAGATGAATTTGAAACTCTACAGCTGACCAAAAATTTGTTTTTGTTTTTCACTCCACAGTTAACATCCATGATTCACAAACCAACCAACCGTTTTCGATTATTACAAATTTTAATGTCTTAAGATTGTTGGATGCAATAATCAAAAACAAGGAAAAATCAAATAAGCAAAAGTTATTGATACTTAGCTCCTTTATAATAGAAGTGATCGATTTGATGAAACG
Organism: Papaver somniferum; assembly: GCF_003573695.1. Classification (NCBI taxonomy): domain Eukaryota; kingdom Viridiplantae; phylum Streptophyta; class Magnoliopsida; order Ranunculales; family Papaveraceae; genus Papaver; species Papaver somniferum. The sequence continues at coordinate 4,570,250 of NW_020621381.1, read as the reverse complement.
GACGAGCTCCCCATATCTCCGCAACAGCAACAAGGAAAAAATTTGGAAAAACAGAGTGAGTCACGTGTTCAACACGTTTCCCTTAAGACATTAGCGCCCGGCTACAGGACGGATATCTCCAGGATAAAACACCCTACTACACCTACTACTAGCATATGTAGTAGATGCTCAACTTGAGCTTGGCAACTCCGAAAAAACCATAAAGCAAAATCTCGAACACTTGAGAAAACAATATAAAATATTTTTTCTCTTAGGGCCCCTCTAAATATAGAGCAACCCCTTTCCCATAGATTTTACAAAAGTAGTGAATTTGTTTATATAATTGACAAATACAACTTAAGAAGAAAAACTTCCCGATGTGGGACTAAAAGGTTTATATAGTTTCTTAAAACTACTAAAAATTGGAAACTCCACAATGTGGGACTAATAAGTTTCATTTACAAAAGAAAACAATAAATTATAATTTTTATTAAAACTTTAAAAAATTATTTTTTATTAATATTTTCCAACAGGTGGTTCCATGTGTCCCCCTCTCACCCATTGAACTTTAGGTATCTCAAAACAACTCAAATTTCTAGAACACTTGTAGCACCAGGGACCAAAAAAACCACTCTAAAACAGGCACATGTTGCAGAGTTGACCAGTAATAAGAAAATGGTATAACACTATAATCTATTTCCTGTACTTGTACGACGTAACTACAGATTACACCCTAGGCCACAAGAAGTCTTTTGCTTAGCAACGTTTATCAAATTAATATATGCAATTGGGGAAGGTTCAGATCCTACATTTAGTTTGTATAAAACACAGGCTCATGGAAGTATAATTTGTCAATCAGACACAACCAACTGAAAACAGTTGATCAGGTAGACAGCAGACTGCAATCAAGGATGAGAGGCAAGCAAACATATCAACACTAACAATTACAGAAGTAAAATCATGCAAGAATAACTCACCCAAGCAACTCTCATTGATGATTTCCAGGTCCTTGTGCAGCTTGAGAGTTTCCTTTTTGCTGTTGTTGTTGTTGTATCTGAAGAAGAAGGTTGGCAGCAAATTGCAACGTTGATTAATATCTTTGGTTCTTATCAGCATCACCATCCACTGAACCCTGACCAGCACTTGAGAGAGCTAATTGCAGTTGTTGCACCTAATAGTTAAACAAATTCAATTACTATCTAAAAAGAAATTTTAATTAGACACTGGAGTGAACGAAGTACCCTGAAGCTTGACTTGTATACAATAAGAGTTCTAAAATACAAACCTGATCAAACCCTTCTTCTTCGAGCAACTTGTTCAAACTTGAAATCTCCGTTACCATCCCACCACAAATTCCCACCAAAAAATCACCTGACCACGAATAAGAATACCAGCCAGCCGCCATCAACTAATACAACCACATTACCATCTAATAATCAGCACCTGAACCCTGAGCAGCATCAGAAACCAGCTCCACACACAAACTGCAGCAGCAATCCAATTTAAGGTTCAGCTTTTGAGAAATAGTGTCCAAACCAAAATGAAGTCACAACACTAGCCCCAAAATGAAGTCACACAAACATAACCTGCACAAGCTCCAGAGATCAGATCTTATTACCTGTAAATTCATAGAGAGACAAACAAACAAAACCAATTAGTTCCATTTAGCAGACGCGCTATATCTTTCATTGCTCTGTCAGAGAGAGTTACAATGATTATATATTCCATAACAAAATAGTAGTGAGCTGCCTGCATCAAGAATATGAGCCTTAAGTGCAACTAATACCTGAGATGAATCAATACTGTCTCGACTGGTACCGACATATTTTCCCAACAGCTGAAACAGCATTGTCATACGCCATAACATTGTCCTTAGATAGCATTTGGATGCCTAACCTCAGGTATTTGCCTGGATAGGGCCTCTGAAATGAAAATTACGAATACAAGTCAGTACACTTTTATTTATCTTTATACCAACAATTATTATTGTTCATATCAAGAACCCACAGCCAATAGTTCATAGAATGCGTAGCAAAAGTAAGTTACCTCCTACTAGAGGTTTGAACGCTGCTCCACCAATCTCTGCGCAAACACCAACTCCATATACAGCAGCCTAAAGATAGTATTTCATATTATATGAGATCCATATATAAAGAAGAGATTGAAACTGCAACAGGACTCAGTAAAAAATGAACCTGGCAAACATCTGAATTCTCATCATTGCAAGCCTCCAATAGGAACGGAAGATAACTAACATAATATTTGTGTCATCAAAAGTAAATTAAATAGATTTGAATAAAAAGCAATCTCAACATTCAGAATTGAACCTTATTATATGGTGCTTACTTGAGAGCAGCTTCGTGACACTGCTCGGCAACATCATAAAAAATGCAGATAGCAACCCTTCTCTCTTCCATCACCAACTCAATCTCAGCTTACAAGTCTAGCCTGCAATTATCACAAGCTCTCAGTGGCAACATCTGGCCCCTTGCAATCTCCATCAAGCTCACTGCAATGCACCTGTAGTTTCATTGCAACCAAACAACAACATCAGCTTTAGGAAATTCATTCTTCAGCACCGCCAGAACCTACCTGCAAACCAACTTTTCAAGGCCATCAGCTACTCAAACCACCTGCAACTTGGATTCAACTCAATCATTTATTTCCTGTAGCTGTGTGTATTTCATTTATGGCATCTTCTCAGCTTCATAACCTGACAACCACAGACCCATGCCAATGAATATCTCAAACCCTTATGTAAGGACTCAATTCAATCAAACCCTTACACAAAATCTCATGTAATAAGAATTCAAACAAACCCCATCTCTTGATTTTTCTCATTTACTCATGTAATAATAATTCAAGCAAACCCCATCTCTTAATAAGAATTTGTAGCGCCCCCTAAGCTAGCAGCTGACTAATCCAAGAGATTAACTAATTAAAGAGGCACTAAGAATCCAAGTCATAACTTACACATTAAATTAAGAAATCGGCTACAAAACTTAACTCAAAACTAACCCGCTCAAAAATATATTTATACAAGAAATCCTCTCAAATGATACATATATAATATTCATTTGGTTTATGAAACAGAATATACAACATAATAAACATAGCAGGAGTTAACTAATTAACGGAGTCAACTACTCGAAGCTTTTGCTGCGCAACTCTGATCTGTCTCTGAAACTGAAAGTGGGAAAGGGTGAGCACATCATCCCTAGAAGGGGTGCCCATCAGGAATAACATTTAACTTTAAAGAAATCATGAGCAAGATTTGGAAAACAATACATGTTTTCTCAAACGTGAAAGTGAATAAGTCACTGGAAATGCACAAACATGTATATGGACAAACTCCTTCGTCAAACAATGTATAATATTGATGCCCGCTTCCACACCGAATAGTAATTTTGATGCCAATTCCACACCGAATAAACTTATAATAGGTATAAATGTGAAGGAGCGCATCCTATATACCACATGTGGAAATTCTCATTTCCCATAATAGTTCTTGATGACAACAAACATACAATTCCTTTCCAAATCGTGAAAAGATTCAAAGAATCAACTGAACAATCATAATGCAAACTAAACAATGCATGGAACGCAGAAACGGACAATACATGAGTTTGTTAAACATAAACTTTTGTAAAAGAAACAAACAATGGTTTCAAAAGAGTTAAAAGTATTCCCACCTCTTTTGATGACAAGCCACGCCTACCTCGAGATCCACGATCAACTGGTTCGTCCTTTGAATCGATCGTTGTTAAGACTAATTGTTAATGGTTCTAAGCCCATTTATGGTTCTACACCTTTTCATTATCTATCTTTAGCATATCTAAGAGTTACTAATTCGATTGATTTGGTTATATAGTCCCTTAATTAAGTCTAATGACTACCTACAACTTTGTAGAAGAAGCCAAAGGCTAACTCGGGCCATAAGGGTCCAGAATATCAAACTAAGAATACATGGTACTAAGACCAAGTCCACTAAACAAGCCCATTAAGCTAAGGTCCAGTCCATCAGAGTCAACTAACGGTCACTAACTGTCGAAGTGACGGTCAATGGTCAACAAACAGTCAATGTCCATAGTCAGGTCAAAGTCCTGGTCAAATGGTCCACTAAGTCAAAGTGAATCGGTGAGTCAACTCAGGTTTAACAAGGTTCACTCAACTCAGTCAGATAACTGAGTCAGACCGAGTCAGTCCGACAAACTAAAGGTTCTCACACAACTAAAAATCTTAACTATATTTTAATTTCAAACAATTTGAAACTACAATCCTCATTACAAAAAAATATACAATTCAATAAAACTTCATGATTTAACTTCAACTACAAACTTAGCTTTACCTGCAAATGCAGTTCCAAGCTTTCCAACAACCACTAACAGCAGGTGCTAACAGCTAGCTAACCAACACACAATTTCACCATCTGAGATTCAAACTCAGAGATTCTAATAACAACACCATACCCAACTCCAATAGCTTCATACTATTGCTACTAGCAAATTACATCTCCACTGCATAATCATTAATCATAAAACCTGAACAACTCAACTGCGACTCATCCAACATCTCATTGATTCTATTTCGTAACACCCATTCATCTTCACAGACAACACCACCATCTCCAATTACCACCACCAGTTCAATCATACACAATCTAGTCCACTGGACCTGTAATTCAGTCATACTGCCACTTCACTAGAGATCATACTCAATCCAATAACCACAACTACTCATACCCATATCTTGAAATCACCAATTCATACAAACCATAACAACAATAGCAGCACCACCTTCCTTAAACTCAATTTCTCAACTCAGATATACATAACTTCAGCCCAAATAACTCTGCATTTCAATTAGCCATTCTAAAATAATCATCACTATAATGTGTAACATTCATACTTCTATCTTCCAGCAATTTCAATTGAGACTAAACACAGAACCAATCTTCAACATACTTCAACTATAATCTTTAGCTTCAATTCATACTTAACAACATCCATAATTCATAAAATCATTAACTAAAATTCATAGATTTACTAAGTTATTAGAGAAAACAATTACCTCAATAAGATTTCACTCAAGCAACTGAATTTAGGTTCTTATTCTTCTTTAACTGGATTCAGAAATTCATCGCATACTCAACAACCCATCATCTAAATCCACTAACGCCCAATAGTTCTTTCCATCTTGATTTCAAACCTCAATAATCCAAATCCCTAATTTTAATCCTCTTTGATTAATCATCTCAAACAGAATCTTAACAATCCCTTAATTGGTATTCATCACGATTCACATCTTCATATCCCCTTCATCATCTATTATCACCAACTGTTCTTGATTTCTTCATCTCAGAAACGTAAACCCTAACCTCGATTTACAACAGCAACTCAATCTTCTTCTTCCCAGGTTCAAAATCAAAATATCAATTAAACTTTTTCAATTAAGCAAACCCATCTTGTAATTCTGTCTAACTCTTCTTAATCCTTACTCAAATCGAACTCCAATGAATTCACAGAAACCCTAACTCACTGATTTACTTTCTCCTTCGATTCTGAATCAACAGCAAACCACAACACCATCACTATCAACTACTCCATGAACTTCTTGATAGACGCATTTATGTGTCTATTTTGTTCTCAATTTTCTGTATTATTAGACTCGATTAAGTACTTATTGTGTTATTTTGTGTTCTTGTAGGAAATTTTAGAGAAATAAGCCCTTGCAGCGAAATGGGCTCAAAAAGCAGTGTTTTACACCCCGGAGAAATGTACCGTAGGCACCCCAAAAATGCACCGGAAGCGTCCCAGAAATGTCCCGGAGGAACCCAGAAAATTACTATTTCCACCCCAATTGATATTCGCACCCCAGCACTCTGGATAAGGGGCACCTTCTTCAACAATTTGAATTTCTGTTTTTGACGGGAAATGAAGTTTTCAACTGGCAGAATTTTGATTGTTAAAATGAATGGGTTAAAGTGCGATTCAATCGCTGAAAATTGGCAGAAATATGTGATTTGGCATAAGGAACAAAGTTTGGGTGGTGGTTTCGATCAAATTTGGCTGGAATACCTGTTTTGATTCTCGAGTTCAAAACAGCGCAAGCATGCACTGGAGGATGATAATCACGCGTCATGGAGAGTTATGGACGTGTTCTGATGATGTGGAATGGCTCGAGCATCACTTTGGGTCGTGAAGAATCGATTTGGAGCGTGGAGGGAGGAATTTTACGCAAGAAATTCCAAGTTTGGTAAGAAAATATTCGGAAAATATTGTTATTCACTGCCCGCATAATTAAGAATTATATTGGAGTTATTGGCGAGATTTGGAGCTGTTGTTGGGTATAAATAGGCTCTTTGGGTCTACTAGAGGGGGGGTCGAGAGTTTTGGGAGTCGATAGGAGGGCCAGAGAAGCAGAAATCAAGAGTTTTCAGAACTCTGCTGCTGCTGCTGCTGATGATGAAGAACGTAAGAACACGAAGAACGGACCTGCCAGAGCAGTCGTTCTTCAACTATAATAGCGACAGCGGAACGTGGGTCGTAGTTTTCCAACAACTACAACACTTAAGAGATATCGTTCTTTGTAACGGGTTATGCAACGATTATAAACGTTACAAACACCTAATTTTCACCATTTTCTCTCTGTTTCATCATTGTGAACCATTTTTGAGCCATAATAAATTATTTTGAGAGCATTTTTACTATGATTAGTTAATTCCCTCGTAACCAAGGTAATGGAGGAAGCTATTCACGCAACATAAATGGATAACTATTTCATTTAATTATATAATTCACCTAATCGCTGCTTTTGCAGAGTTTTACATTGTTTGAATGATTGTCTTAATTATTTGTTATTCAGTTTGATAGGTTATGCTTGGTTTAATATCTTGATAATCTATGCTTAAGGTTTACAAATAATGTTTGAGAATCTGTATGATTGATAGTGAATTAAAGATAAAAGAGGACTTAAGAATTGAATAGAGTTTTGAAATATTTATCATTCAATTTTGCATAATAGTGGAATCTAGTGTCTTGGTTACCTCTCGCACCCATTGTTAATAATTTTGTATATAATTTTATTAAATCTTTAAATTTATCCTTCACAAGTCCGAGAGTTTGAACCTCATTACTACAACCCCAGAAAAAATCATAATTATTTTGGCGGCGCCGACGCGGATTTGTGCTTAGGTAGAATTTTTAGGTTTTTATTATTTTTTTACTATTATTTGTTCCTTTTTACGTTTCTTTTTGTGTCTTTGATTTACAGGTTCGAAGTGGAATACTAAGGACTTGGGAACAAAAAGCTTAAAGCTAAAAGCTAAAAGCTAAAAGAGAAGAAAAAAAAAAAGACATAATTTTTTTTTAGGATTTGTAAATAGGCTTTATTTTTCGTAATTTTTATAATTTTTGGACTTTTTGTTTGGACTTTATTCTGGACAATTGGACTTTATTCTTTTTTTAACCCTATAGAAGGGTATTATTAAAAAAAAATTTATATAAACTGTGTGCAGGGAAGGACGACGATGACTATATCGTCTCGGCCCCTCGGTTTCGTACATGACATAGGAGTCGTGGCCCGAGTCGACTTCAACGGTTCATCCCCCGTCTGGTACGGGAGGTAAGTCCATCGAAACACTCGCGAATCTCCTGTCAGCGGGTTTACTGTATTCCTTAAGGTGATTCATTGATTGAGGACGAATTTGGACTGTTTTTAAATTCCTTGTAAATGGCAAGGCCTGGCCAATACAAGATAAGGGTTCGGATTTCATCACCGCTCCCTTCTTGCCCGCCTTAGGAAAACGAAACCTAACGCGAACCCAAGCTTTAAAATTTGGAATAGAACGAGACCGATAGGGTAACGAGCTTAATAGGAAACTCGTTCGAAAAATATTGGTTGCTCTTTAAGCACACTTCAAAGTTCATGATGGTTTCTGTGAGTTGAATGTGTGACTGCGCCGCCTTCTAATGCGGTGAGGCCTTGGGTATCAAAGCTCTACTAAGCTTCCCTCGCCTCGATTCAACTTACATTAGCTCGGATTGATTCCAGAGGGGTGTGCTCAAATTGTAACGAATTCCTTTTCGAAGGAATAGAAGCTGGTCTAGAAAACAATCTAAGTGAAGCCATCATGCTTTTTGTTTGCTAGAAATCTTTAGGTTTGTTTTGGTAGAGTTGAGTCGGCCTTGTTTGTGGTTGTGCAGAATTCCCTTGCAATTAAGAATGTCGAACTGGTATGATAGAAGCCAATACTATGAGTATCGACCTGAATTTGAATATGGACATCATCAGTTTTATGACCATGGTGGGAATAGTATTTGGGAACGCCAACCTTTTCAAGGTTATGGTTCATACCATAGTGAGCCCAATTACTATCCACACACGAATTGGTCTTACGAGCAAGAAAATCAGGAATATTATAGTACTAGTCATGCGTTTTTGGAAAATTACTTAAAAACTAGTCCTGATTATGACATTTCTAAACCTGTTCAATCTCTAGAAGAAACCTACCAACAAGTTCGAAGGGAGTATGAACGTGCAGTTAGTTCAAGAGAAGAGAGTACACAATGGTCTAAGATATTCAATGAGACTTGTGAACGTATAAGTGTCACGCTCGGTGAAATTCAGGCACGTCTAGAGGCAGAAAATGAACAGTTGGCTAATGCTGCTCGAAATAATCTAAATTTCCAAAATAGGGTTTCTAATTCTACCCTTGATATCAATAGTGAATATTTGCCTAATTTAGAGGACGAGGTTAGAATTGGTAACACTACTTGTTTTGATAAGGTTCGATCATTTTCATGTTATTATAGTGATGATTATGATGAGGATAGTATTGATGAAGAACATGAAATATGTAGGCATAGTGATCAGGAATTTGTTACTCCGATTGAGCTTTATAATGATAGTGTTGTTTCTAATACAAATCCAAATAATTTTAATAATTATTCACCTATTCAAAAGGATGTGGATTTGACTAGAGATATCATCGTTTTAGACGATGTAGTTCATGATCCTTTAGCCTGCAGTATGTTGGATAATCCATTATTTGATGTGCCTATCAATGAATCGGAGGAGGTAACTATGATTAAAACCTTAGTTTATAAGCCTTTCTCTGATAATCCTTTATATGATTGTGATGATGGTTTAGAGGAAAGAGTTTACCCTGAGAATACTGTTTTAGAATCTAGCGATTTAGAAACACTAGTCTTAGAAGATGATAAACTCGTAGAAATGAGTGAGGATGAACCCAACTTAGAAGAATCTATTGACCATTTCCAGGAATCTGATGACCTAGAAATTGGGGAAGTTGTGACTAGTCTTTCTAGAGACGCATAAAACTCTAAGTTTGGGGGTGATTATCATTCTCCGTGTGCTTTAACTCTTAAAAAGTACCCTCCTGTAGGACTTGACATTTGTGCCTCAACCATCTTACAAGATTATCTTCATACACGTTTTCCCGAACCTAATGATGTCCAGAAAGAAGCTCAGTTGTTAGAAACCCATCCTCTTTTTGATGTGGTTAACCCATGCTATGATACCAAGATTGACTTTGTTTTCCCACCAAAAACTTTTCAACCAATTGTGGTTAAGATGTGTCGGTTATTAAGTTTTGAGACTAAGCCTAATCACTTTAGGATATTAGGGTCGACACATTTTCTTAAGGAAAACCAAATCTTTCACTGTGGTCAACTATGTAAGTCATATCTGATTGACTTAGAGGATCCGCAATTATTTAGGTTATTACTTCGTGATTCTAAGTTCGTATTTGAGTTTTTACAGACTCTAAGACCTAGTGATTCGGATCCCATCTTTGAAGAAACGCAGCCAATGAAAATATTCTATTTAGACCCTTTCATAGAACCTGAACCTGAACCGCAATTAGCGATAGTTTTCAGGAAACTAGGTAAGGGCATGCTTTTCTTGTCCATTTTCTTGGTTCACTGCAGTTTCCTATGGTCAGCTCTATTTGGTTTTGAAGACCCACAGTTATTTCGACTGTTACTTTATGGTTCGAGTTGACCAATCCTTTTTTAAGTCTGGCTGAAGACTTTAAACTTAGCACTTCTTGGGAGGTAACCCAATCTCATGCAACACGATAATATCCTTCCTTAACTCTTTTGCTTCAAATAGTAACCGTTTCTCCTTGTTCATGCTTTTAATTTCATCTTTAGATCATTGAGGACAATGTTAGATTTAAGTTTGGGGGTATGGGAGAAACTTTTTAGTTGCAATTAGTAAACTACATAGCCTAGAAATTTATGCCTATTAAGGTTTGCACTAACCAATCTAAGTGGATGGGAAAATCTTGGTTATAGGAGTTGAGGAACCAATCTGATTAGATGGAAACATCGAAAGAGTCTATTCATAAAAGCACAGAGCTCAGGTGTTAGAAATAACATGATAGTTGCACCATATCTCGTTGAGTCCTTTTCATTTCTGTTTTATTTTTTCATTTTAAACTATGTTTCTCTAAGTGATTAGGTGGGGCACACGATTCAAGTTGTTACCACTGCTAGGGTGAATTAGAGTGACTGAGTTACTAAAAAAAAAAAAAAAAAGACCGGACCAGTTAGACCAATCGAAATAAGTATTAACACTTGGATAGAAATATGCGTGTGTTCTCCCTGTTTCCGTCGCCTAAGCAAGCGCGGAATGCAGGACCCATGGGAACTATCGTGTAATCTGCTGACAAGAAGCATGCGCTTGGATCAAAAAGATATATTCATGCCGTTAAGTTAAAAAAAAATGGTTATTGTGCTGTGTAGTTAACTGTTGGTTCCCTTGTATTGGCCAGTTTGTTGATCTAGATTTAAGTTATTGACCACTGGTTCCCTTGTATATGCTAGTTGTGTTGATATTAGTCAGACCGGTATCTCAGTCCATTAGGATAGGTTCATTTTGGCAGTGGCCTTCAGACAGATATGTGAAACATCGATCATTTGGTTAACATCAAACCATCTACATTTTTCTATTTCCATCTCCTTTTTCTATCCATATGATTAGTTTGACTCCGAATATGATGTCCATAGTGCAACTATCTGAGTAGAGCTCTGTCACTTTATATGAATTTTAGTATGCTTGAGTGTAAACTCGTGTACAACAATTGGAATTTCGCATCAGGGTACTTCCTCCTGTAGTCAGTGATTGTAAGCCAACCAAGGAGATTCTTTAGTGCCTTTCAAGGTTCTGCGTAGATAGCTAGGGTCTGGAGTAAAGGTTTTGTGGGTACACCTCTGGTAAACCCTCCGGAGACAACACTCCGCCACTAGGGCCACCTAGGGGTTCAAATGATTTTCCTTTCTAGAATAAATTTGCTCGAGGACTAGCAAATAATAAGTTTGGGGGTATTTGATAGACGCATTTATGTGTCTATTTTGTTCTCAATTTTCTGTATTATTAGACTCCATTAAGTACTTATTGTGTTATTTTGTGTTCTTGTAGGAAATTTTAGAGAAATAAGTCCTTGCGGCGAAATGGGCTCAAAAAGCAGTGTTTTACACCCCGGAGAAATGTACCGTAGGCACCCCAAAAATGCACCGGAAGCGTCCCAGAAATATCCCGGAGGAACCCAGAAAAATTACTATTTCCACCCCAATTGATATTCGCACCCCAGCACTCTGGATAAGGGGCACCTTCTTCAACAATTTGAATTTGTGTTTTTGGCGGGAAATGAAGTTTTCAACTGGAAGAATTTTGATTGTCAAAATGAATGGGTTAGAGTGCGATTCAATCGCTGAAAATTGGCAGAAAGATGTGATTTGGCATAAGGAACAAAGTTTGGGTGGTGGTTTCGATCAAATTTGGCTGGAATACCTGTTTTGATTCTCGAGTTCAAAACAGGGCAAGCATGCACTGGAGGATGATAATCACGCGCCATGGAGAGTTATGGACGTGTTCTGATGATGTGGAATGGCTCGAGCATCACTTTGGGTCGTGAAGAATCGATTTGGAGCGTGGAGGGAGGAATTTTACGCAAGAAATTCCAAGTTTGGTAAGAAAATATTCGGAAAATATTGTTATTCACTGCCCGCATAATGAAGAATTATATTGGAGTTATTGGCGAGATTTAGAGCTGTTGTTGGGTATAAATAGGCTATTTGGGTCTACTAGAGGGGGGGGTCGAGAGTTTTGGTAGTCGATAGGAGGGCCAGAGAAGCAGAAATCAAGAGTTTTCAGAACTATGCTGCTGCTGATGATGATGATGAAGAACGTGAAGAACACGAAGAACGGACCTGCCAGAGCAGTCGTTCTTCAACTATAACTGCGACAGCGGAACGTGGGTCGTAGTTTTCCAACGACTACAACACTTAAGAGATATCGTTCTTTGTAACGGGTTATGCAACGATTATAGACGATGCAAACACCTAATTTTCACCATTTCTCTCTGTTTCATCATTGTGAACCATTTTTGAGCCATAATAAATTATTTTGAGAGCATTTTTTATTATGATGAGTTAATTCCCTCGTAACCAAGGCAATGGAGGAAGCTATTCACGCAACATAAATGAGTAACTATTTCATTTAATTATATAATTCACCTAATCGCTGCTTTTGCAGAGTTTTAAATTGTTTGAATGATTGTCTTAATTATTTGTTATTCAGTTTGATAAGTTATGCTTGGTTTAATATCTTGATAATCTATGCTTAAGGTTTACAAATAATGTTTGAGAATCTGTATGATTGATAGTGAATTAAAGATAAAAGAGGAATTAAGAATTGAATAGAGTTTTGAAATATTTATCATTCAATTTTGCATAATAGTGGAATCTAGTGTCTTGGTTACCTCTCGCACCCATTGTTAATAATTTTGTATATAATTTTATTAAATCTTTAAATTTATCCTTCACAAGTCTGAGAGTTTGAACCTCATTACTACAACCCACGAAAAATCTTTAATCACTTTTCCACCTCCTGCCGATCACAAAGCTCTCATATGATATCTCAATCACTAGCAAAGAAGAAGAACAGGAGAGGGACGAAAGAAGAAGAAAGAGAAGAGAAGAGAAGAGAAAAGAAGAAAATGAAAGAAAAATAAAAACTCTTCGATCTCATCTATTTGCTTATGAGTTATCCACAGAGGGTGCCCTGACAAGAAAATTCGGATGCCTTGATAACACTTTAATGTGAAATTACCATTTTACCCTTCACTTAAAATAACATATATCTTCTTCGCCCGATGCCCGAATGACACGTTCGAGTAGTCCATTGTGCGTGATTTTTTCAGATCAATTCAACGGTATTAGTTTCGTAACTAAATCGTTGTTCGATTAATTTCTATTAATTAAGGTTGTGTTAAACTAATCGAGTTATTATCGGCTAATTCGTCAGTTGACTGGTCTAATAGCGTTGACGAGCTCGAGGGTCTTTACATTCTCCTCACCTTATAACATTTTCGTCCTCGAAAATCAAACCATTCTTCTGACCTTCAAAAACTCCCCACCTTATAGAATAATCCCATCTCTTGTCTAAGTGCAAACATAAAACAAAAGCACAACCCTAAATGGCTTTATACAACTGAAATTTGCGGCTCTAGGTTCAAAATACTAATTTTTATTTCAATAAGTTATTGGTTCTAATTACGAGAGAAAATACTCTATAATAAGGTCTCTAAGTAAAATTTGGGATCTATCGGTCCACTAATAGAAGCAAGTTCTCCTTTTACGAATGGTAATCCATGCATGTAGTTGCCCTGTCTAGACTGATCAGACCTGACAATGCTTTCCTACGGCCAAAAGACAACACAAACATATCAGAATTACAAACCTCATTATTCCCCATTATTTAAGTGTCATTCAATTAAAACTAGTTAATCTATAAACTTCAATTAAAATTTCTAAACTATAAAGTAATTCGTTTCATCCTACAATTTTTACTTCATTACATATACAAACAACCAAACAACAAAACGATCAATCAATCAAATAAATCTTTAAATTATTGGTAGCTTTTAGTGATTAAGATTTATCTCACAACCCAACCCAGTTCTAAACTAATCTGTTTCGCTAACTGGCACTGGCTATTCCTATCTTTTCCCATGTAAGATCTAATAGTGAGCTCTGATACCAACACTGTAGCGCCCCCTAAGCTAGCAGCTGACTAATCCAAGATATTAACTAATTAAAGAGGCACTAAGAATCCAAGTCATTACTTACACATTAAATTAATAAATCGGTTACAAAACTTAACTCAAAACTAACCAGCTCAGAAATATATTTATACAAGAACTCCTCTAAAATGATACATATACCATAGTCATTTGGTTTATTATAGAGAAAATAATCTATAATAAAGTCTCTAAGTAAAATTTGGGATCTATCGGTCCACTAATATAAGCAAGTTATCCTTTTACGAATGGTAATCCATGCATGTAGTTGCCCTGTCTAGGCTGATCAGACCTGACAATGCTTTCCTACGGCCAAAAGACAACACAAACATATCAGAATTACAAACCTCATTATTCCCCAGTACTGGATTATTTAAGTGTCATTCAATTAAAACAAGTTAATCTATAAACTTCAATTAAAATTTCTAAACTATAAAGTAATTGGTTTCATCCTACAATTTTTACTTCATTACATATACAAACAATCAAACAACAAAACAATCAATCAATCAAATAAATCTTTAAATTATTTGTAGATTTTAATGATTAATATTTATCTCACAACCCAACCCAGTTCTAAACTAATCTGTTTCGCTAACTGGCACTGGCTATTCATATCTTTTCCCATGTACGATCTAATAGTGAGCTCTGATACCAACACTGTAGCGTCCCCTAAGCTAGCAGCTGACTAATCCAAGATATTAACTAATTAAAGAGGCACTAAGAATCCAAGTCATTACTTACACATTAAATTAATAAATAGGCTACAGAACTTAACTCAAAACTAACCCGCTCAGAAATATATTTATACAAGAACTCATCTCAAATGATACATATACAATAGTCATTTGGTTTATTATAGAGAAAATACTCTATAATAAAGTCTCTAAGTAAAATTTGGGATCTATCGGTCCATTAATAGAAGCAAGTTCTCCATTTACGAATGGTAATCCATGCATGTAGTTGCCCTATCTAGGCTGATCAGACCTGACAATGCTTTCCTACGGCCAAAAGACAACACAAACATATCAGAATTACAAACCTCATTATTCCCCATTATTTAAGTGTCATTCAATTAAAACAAGTTAATCTATAAACTTCAATTAAAATTTCTAAACTATAAAGTAATTGGTATCATCCTACAATTTTTACTTCATTACATATACAAACAATCAAACAACAAAACAATCAATCAATCAAATAAATCTTTGAATTATTGGTAGCTTTTAGTGATTAAGATTTATCTCACAACCCAACCCAGTTCTAAACTAGTCTGTTTCGCTAACTGGCACTGGCTATTCCTATCTTTTCCCATGTAAGATCTAATAGTGAGATCTGATACCAACACTGTAGCTCCCCCTAAGCTAGCAGCTGACTAATCCAAGATATTAACTAATTAAAGAGGCACTAAGAATCCAAGTCATTACTCACATATTAAATTAATAAATCGGCTACAAAACTTAACTCAAAACTAACCCGCTCAGAAATATATTTATACAAGAACTCCTCTCAAATGATACATATACAATAGTCATTTGGTTTATAAAACATAATATACAACATAATAAACATAGCAGAAGTTAACTAATTAACGAAGTCAACTACTCGAAGCTTTCGACGCGCAACTCTGATCTGTCTCTGAAACTGAAAGTGGGAAAGGGTGAGCACATCATCCCTAGAAGGGGTGTCCAGCAGGAATAACATTTAACTTTAAAGAAATCATGAGCAAGATTTGGAAAACAATACATGTTTTCCCAAACATCAAAGCGACTAAGTCACTGGAAATGCACAAACATGTATATGTACAAACTCCTTCGTCAAACAATGTATTATATTGATGCCCGCTTCCACACCGAATAGTAATATTGATGCCAATTCCACACCGAATAAACTTATAAAAGGTATAAATGTGAAGGAGCGCATCCTGTATACCACATGTGGAAATTCTCATTCTTCATAACAGTTCTTGATGACAACAAACATACAAGTCCTTTCCAAATCGTGGAAAGATTCAAAGAATCAATTGAACAATCATAATGCAAACTAAACAATGCATGGAACGCACAAACGGACAATACCTGAGTTTGTTAAACATAAACTTTTGTAAAAGAAACAAACAATGGTTTCAAAAGAGTTAAAAGTATTCCCACCTCTTTTGATGACAATCCACGCCTACCTCGAGATCCACGATCCACTGGTTCATCCTTTGAATCGATCGTTGTTAAGACTAACTGTTAATCATACAAGCACTCTAAGAGTTTAGCCAAAAGGCTCATACAAGAATCATGCAATTCTATTTAATGGATCTAAGCCCATTTATGGTTCTAAGCCCATTTCATTATCTATCTTTATCATATCTAAGAGTTACTAATTCGATTGATTTGGTTCTATAGTCCCTTAATTAAGTCTAAAGACTACCTACAACTTTGTAGAAGAAGCCAAAGGCTAATTCGGGCCATAAGGGTCCAGAATATCAAACTAAGAATACATGGTACTAAGACCAAGTCCACTAAACAAGCCCATTAAGCTAAGATCCAGCCCATCAGAGTCAACTAACGGTCACCAACTGTCGAAGTGACGGTCAAGGGTCAACTAACAGTCAACGTCCATAGTCAAGTCAAAGTCCTGGTCAAATGGTCCACTGAGTCAAAGCGAAATGGTGAGTCAACTCAAGTTTAACAAGGTTCACTCAACTCAGTCAGATAACTGAGTCCGATCGAGTCAGACTGAATAAATTCAGTCAGACAAACTAAAGGTTCTCACACAACTAAAACTCTTAACTATATTTCAATTTCAAACAATTTAAAACCACAATCCTTATAACAACAAAAATATATAATTCAATAAAACTTCATGATTTAACTTCAACTACAAACTTAGCTTTACCTACAAATGCAGTTCCAAGATTTACAACAACCACTAACAACTAGCGAACCAACACACAATTTCACCATCTGAGATACAAACTCAGAGATTCTAATAACAACACCATACCCAACTCCAATAGCTTCATACTATTGCTACTAGCAAATTACATCTCCACTCCATAACCATTAATCATAAAACCTGAACAACTCAACTGCGACTCATCCAACAGCTCATTGATTCTATTTCATGACCCTCATTCATCTTCACAGACAACAACACCATCTCCAATTACCACCGCCATTTCAATCATACACAATCCAGTCCACTAGACCTGTAATTCAGTCATACTGCCGCTTCAATTGAGATCATACTCAATCCAATAACCACAACTACTCATACCCATCACTTGAAATCACTAATTCATACAAACCATAACAACAATAGCAGCACCACCTTCCTTAAACTCAATTTCTTAACTCAGATATACATAACTTCAGCCCAAATAACTCTGCATTTCAATTAGCCATTCTATACAATCATCACTATAATCTGTAACATTCATACTCTTATCTTTCAGCAATTTCAGTTGAGACTAAACACATAACAAATCTTCAACATACTTCAACTATAATATTTAGCTTCAATTCATACTTAACAACATCCATAATCCATAAAATCATTAACTGAAATTCATAAATTTACTAAGTTATTAGAGAAAACAATTACCTCAAGAAGATTTCACTCAAGCAACTGAATTTAGGTTCTTCTTCTTCTTTAACTGGATTCAGAAATTCATCGCATACTCAACAACCCATCAACTAAATCCACTAACGCCCAATAGTTCTTTCCATCTTGATTTCAAACCTCGATAATCCAAATCCATAATTTTAATCCTCTTTGATTAATCATCTCAAAAAGAATCTTAACAATCCCTTAATTGGTCTTCATCAAGATTCACATCTTCATATCCCCTTCATCATCTAAACATCATCACCAACTGTTCTTGATTTCTTCATCTCAGAAATGTAAACCCTAACCTCGTTTTACAACAGCAACTCAATCTTCTTCTTCTCAGGTACAAACTCAAAACATCAATTAAACTTTTAAATTAAGCAAACATATCTTGTAATTCTGTCTAACTCTTCTTAATCCTTACTCAAATCGAACTCCAATGAATTCACAGAAACCCTAACTCACTGATTTACTTTCTCCTTCGATTCTGAATCAACATCAAACCACAACACCATCACTATCAAATACTCCATGAACTTCTCCACCTCCTGCCGATCACAAATCTCTCATATGATCTATCAATTACTAGCATAGAAGAAGAACATGAGAGGGACGAAAGAAAAAGAAAGAGAAGAAAAGAAGAAAATGAAAGAGAAATAAAAACTCTTCGATCTCATCTATTTGCTTATGAGTTATCCACATAGGGTTCCCTGAGAAGAAAATTCGGATTCCTTGATAATAATTTTGTGTGAAACTACCATTTTACCCTTCACTTAAAATAACAGATATCTTCTTCGCCCGATGCCTGAATGACATGTTCGAGTAGTCCATTCTGCGTAATTTTTCGAGATCTATTCAACGGTACTAGTTTCGTAACTAAATCGTTGTTAGATTAATTTATATTAATTAACGTTGTGTTAAACTAATCGAGTTATTATCGACTAATTCGTCACTTGACTGGTCTAATAGCATTGACGAGCTCGAGGGTCTTTACATTCTCCTACCTTATAACATTTTCGTCCTCGAAAATCAAACCATTCTTCTGACCTTCAAAAACTCCTCACCTTATAAAATAATCACATATCTTGTCTAAGCGCAAACAACATAAAACAAAAGCAAAACCCTAAATAGCTTTATACAACTGAAATTTGTGGCGCTAGGTTCAAAATACTAGTTTTTATTTCAATAAGTTATTGTCTCTAATTACGAGAGAAAATACTCTATAATAAAGTCTCTAAGTAAAATTTGGGATCTATCAGTCCACTAATAGAAGCAAGTTCTCCTTTTACGAATGGTAATCCATGCATGTAGTTTCCATGTCTAGGCTGATCAGACCTGACAATGCTTTCCTACGGCCAAAAGACAACACAAATATATCGGAATTACAAATCTCACTATTCCCCAGCACTGGATTATTTAAGTGTCATTCAATTAAAACTAGTTAATCTCTAAACTTCAATTAAAATTTCTAAACTATAAAGTAATTGGTTTGATCCTACAATTTTTACTTCATTACATGTACAAATAATCAAACAACAAAACAATCAATCAATCAAATAAATCTTTAAATTATTGGTAGCTTTTAGTGATTAAGATTTATCACAACCCAACCCAGTTCTAAACTAATCTATTTCGCTAACTGGCATCGGCTATTCCTATCTTTTTCCATGTAAGATCTAATAGTGAGATCTGATACCAACACTGTAGTGCCCCCTAAGGTAGCAGCTGACTAATCCAAGAGATTAACTAATTAAAGAGGCACTAAGAATCCAAGTCATTACTTACACATTAAATTAAGAAATCGGCTACAAAACTTAACTCAAAACTAACCCGCTCAGAAATATATTTATACAAGAACTCCTCTCAAATGATACATATACAATAGTCATTTGGTTTATAAAATAGAATATACAACATAATAAACATAGCAGAAGTTAACTAATTAACGGAGTCAACTACTCGAAGCTTTCGCTGCGCAACTCTGACCTGTCTCTGAACTAAAAGCGGGAAAGGGTGAGTACATCATCCCTAAAAGGGGTGCCCAGCAGGAATAACATTTAACTTTAAAGAAATCATGAGAAAGATTTGGAAAACAATACATGTTTTACCAAACATCAAAGTGACTAAGCCACTGGAAATGCACAAACATGTATATGGACAAACTCCTTCGTCAAACAATGTATAATATTGATGTCCGCTTCCACACCGAATAGTAATATTGATGCCAATTCCACACCGAATAAACTTATAATAGGTATAAATGTGAAGGAGCGCATCCTGTATACCACATATGGAAATTCTCATTTCCCATAACAGTTCTTGATGACAACAAACATACAAGTCCTTTCCAAATCGTCGAAAGATTCAAAGAATCAACAGAACAATCATAATGCAAACTATACAATGCATGGAACGGACAAACGGAGAATACATGAGTTTGTTAAACATAAACTTTTGTAAAAGAAACAAACAATGGTTTCAAAAGAGTTAAAAGTATTCCCACCTCTTTTGATAACAAGCCACGCCTACCTCGAGATCCACGATCCACTAGTTCGTCCTTTGAATCGATCGTTGTTAAGACTAATTGTTAATCATACAAGCACTCTAAGAGTTTAGCCAAAAGGCTCATACAAGAATCATACAATTCTATTTAATGGTTCTAAGCCCATTTATGGTTCTACACCTTTCATTATCTATTTTTAGCATATCTAAGAGTTACTAATTCGATTGATTTGGTTATATAGTCCCTTAATTAAGTCTAATGACTACCTACAACTTTGTAGAAGAAGCCAAAGGCTAATTCGGGCCATAAGGGTCCAGAATATCAAACTAAGAATACATGTTACTAAGACCAAGTCCACTAAACAAGCCCATTAAGCTAAGGTCCAGTCCATCAGAGTCAACTAACGGTCACTAACTGTCGAAGTGGCGGTCAAGGGTCAACTAACAGTCAACGTCCATAGTCAAGTCAAAGTCCTGGTCAAATGGTCCACTAAGTCAAAGAGAATCGGTGAGTCAACTCAGGTTTAACAAGGTTCACTCCACTCAGTCAGATAATTGTGTCAGACCGAGTCAGACTGAATAAATTCAGTCAGACAAACTAAAGGTTCTCACACAACTAAAACTCTTAACTATATTTCAATTTAAAACTACAATCCTCATTACAACAAAAATATACAATTCAATAAAACTTCATGATTTAACTTCAACTACAAACTTAGCTTTACCTGCAAATGCAGTTCCAAGCTTTACAACAACCACTAACAGCAAGTTCTAACAGCTAGCCAACCAACACCAAATTCACCATCTAAGATACAAACTCAGAGATTCTAATAACAACACCATACCATAGCTTCATACTATTGCTACTAGAAAATTACATCTCCACTACATAATCATTAATCATAAAACATGAACAACTCAACTGCGACTCATCCAACAGCTCATTGATTCTATTTCATAACCTCCATTCATCTTCACGGAGAACACCACCATCTCCAATTACAACCACCAGTGCAATCATACACTATCCAGTCCACTGGACCTGTAATTCAGTCATACTGCCACTTCAATTGAGATCATACTCAATCCAATAACCACAACTACTCATACCCATCTCTTGAAATCACTAATTCATATAAACCATAACAACAATAGAAGCACCACCTTCCTTAAACTCAATTTCTCAACTCAGATATACATAACTTCAGCCCAAATAACTCTGCATTTCAATTATCCATTCTAAAACAATCATCACTATAATCTGTAACATTCATACTCCTATCTTTCAGCAATTTCAGTTGAGACTAAACACAGAACCAATCTTCAACATACTTCAACTATAATCTTTAGCTTCAATTTATACTTAACAACATCCATAATCCATAAAGTCATTAACTGAAATTCATAGATTTACTAAGTTATTAGAGAAAACAATTACCTCAAGAAGATTTCACTCAAGCAACTGAATTTAGGTTCTTCTTCTTCTTTAACTGGATTCAGAAATTCATCGCATACTCAACAACCCATCAACTGAATCCACTAACGCCCAATAGTTCTTTCCATCTTGATTTCAAACCTCAATAATCCAAATCCCTAATTTTAATCCTCTTTGATTAATCATCTCAAACAGAATCTTAACAATCCCTTAATTGGTCTTCATCACAATTAACATCTTCTTATCCCCTTCATCATCTAAACATCATCACCAACTGTTCTTGGTTTCTTCATCTCAGAAACGTAAACCCTAACCTCGATTGACAACAGCAACTCAATCTTCTTCTTCTCAGGTTCAAACTCAAAACATCAATTAAACTTTTCAATTAAGAAAACCTATCTTGTAATTCTGTCTGACTCTTCTGAATCCTTACTCAAATCGAACTCCAATGAATTCACAGAAACCCTAACTCACTGATTTACTTTCTCCTTCGATTCTGAATCAACATCAAACCACAACACCATCACTATCAACTAATCCATGAACTTCTCCACCTCCTGTTGATCGCAAATCTCTCATATGATCTCTCAATCACTAGCAGAGAAGAAGAACAGGAGAGGGACGAAAGAAGAAGAAAGAGAAGAAAAGAGAAAAGAAGAAAATAAAACAGAAATAAAAACTCTTCGATCCATCTATTTGCTTATGAGTTAGCCACTGAGGCCCTGAGAAGAAAATTCGGATGCCTTGATAACACTTTAATGTTAAATTACCATTTTACCCTTCACTTAAAATAACAGATATCTTCTTCGCCCGATGCCCGAATGACACGTTCGAGTAGTCCATTCTGCGTAATTTTTCGAGATCTATTCAACGGTACTAGTTTCGTAACTAAATCGTTGTTAGATTAATTTCTATTAATTAACGTTGTGTTAAACTAATCGAGTTATTATCGGCTAATTCGTCACTTGACTGGTCTAATAGCGTTGACGAGCTCGAGGGTCTTTACAGAACTGACCTGTTCAATCAAGAACCTACCATGTTCAATCAAATCACAACAACAAAACTAAACCTGTTACTCCTTCGTTCAAATACTAAATCAAAACACCAAATCAAACACTTGTATTATGAATAACCCAATTATAAAACCTAGGGATTCATTTTCATGAAAACCCCAAAAAATTGAAACAAAATCGAACCATTACAAACAAAATGAGATGTAAAGATAAAAGTAATCAAATCGAAATAAAGAGAGGAGAAGAAAAACCAGCTGAAGAAGAAGAATTAACTGTCTGATCTTATGAGAAGAAGACTTCATATTCCCAACAACAATAATAGAAAACATCATATCCTACCACTTAGATCCTAAAATAGTTTCATAAAAAAAAACAATAAAAACCTAAATCTAATTAAACGGCGTAGACTGAAAATAGAAATCCAATTACTATCATCTTATTTTGCTACTCTGAACTCAGCCATGCAAAATCCATGTTCCTATTTATCCATTATATCAAACAAATTTAGGGTTATGCATCAAAAGCAAAAGAAGAGAGATTGGGGTTCTTCAAATCATATGTTGAGAAAATAATGAAGATGAAGCCGATTTGTTTTTCTGGAAAATTTTTTTTGGTAGAGTTAGGGTTTTCTTTGTTTGAGAGGTGGAAGATAAGAGATGAGGGAAAAGTGAGAGAAGGGAAATGGGAGAATTTTTTTTCTTGGTTATATCTAAAAAAAATTGGACGACCAAGATTTGATATTTGATTCAAGACTGTCATACGGATTATGAAACTCTTTGGACGCCCAAGATTTGGTTTAAGACTGTTAACGGATTGAGAATCTTGTGTGTTTTTCTTTGTGCTAGTTCAAACTCGTGTATTCGATTTTATTATCAACTTTCGATATGAAAAAAAAATCCAAAAATACAATAAATTTAAGATATTATTATCGACCTTCAGTTATAAAAAAATTCCGAAAAATATATGGGAATGAAGCAAAAAAAAAAAAGAAAGTGTGTTTTCTTTGTGCTTTCTCTTTGTGTTTTTGTGCTTACTCTTTGTGCTTCCGGTTTGAATTTCGACTAGTCACATAGGTCATGAAGCAATTTTGAATAATCATACAGGTCATGAAGTAGCTTTAGTATGTGATAAATTATCGAAATTGATAAATATGAAGCTCAGTGTCGTTTCGAACTTCAAATATGGTGTAACAAAGCAGAAACTATGAACCAAGAAGCTCCGGGAGGGTTCTGAGTTCAAACTTAGCATGATACATCATCGAAATCGATAAATAAGAATCTCAGTGTCGATTCGAACTTCAAATACGGTATAACGGCGTACAAACTATGAACCAAGAATCTCCAGGAGGGTTCTGACTTCAAACTTAGCATGATACATCATCGAAATCAACAAATATGAAGCTCAGTGTCGATTCGAACTTCAAATGTGGTATAACGGTGTACAAACTATGAACCAAGAAGCTCCAGGAGGGTTCTGACTTCAAACTTAGCATGATACATCATCGAAATCGACAAATATGAAGCTCAGTGTCGATACAAACTTCAAATGTGGTATAACGACGTACAGACTATGAACCAAGAAGCTCCAGGTTGGTTCTGACTTCAAACTTAGCATGATACATCATCGAAATCGACAAATATGAAGCTCAGTGTCGATTCTAACTTCAAATGTCGTATAACGGCGTACAAACTATGAACCAAGAATCTCCAGGAGGGTTCTGATTTCAAACTTACCATGATACATCACCGAAATTGACAAATATGAAGCTCAGTGTCGATTCAAACTTCAAATGTGGTATAACGACGTACAAACTATGAACCAAGAAGCTTCAGGAGGGTTCTAAGTTCAAACTTAGCGTGATACATCATCTAAATCGATAAATATGAAGCTCAGTGTCGACTCGAACTTCAAATATAGTATAACGACATACAAACTATGAACAAAGAAGCTCCAGGAGGGTTCAGACTTCAAACTTAGCATGATGCATCATCGAAATCGATAAATATGAAGCTCAGTGTCGATTCGAACTTCAAATGTGGTATAACGGCGTACAAACTATCAACCAAGAAGCTCCAGGAGGGTTCTGACTTTAAACTTAGCATGATACATCATCGAAATCGACAAATATGAAGCTCAGTGTCGATTCAAACTTCAAATATGGTATAACGGCGTACAAACTATGAACCAAGAAGCTCCGGAAGGGTTCGGACTTCAAACTTAGAATGATACATCATCTAAATCGACAAATATGAAGCTTAGTATTGATTCGAACTTCAAATGTGGTATAACGACGTACAAAATATGATCCAAGAAGCTCCAGGAGGGTTCTGAGTTTAAACTTAGCATGATATATCATCGAAATCGATAAATATGAAGCTCAGTGTCGATTCGAACTTCAAATGTGGTATAGAGGCGTAGAAACTATCAACCAATAAGCTTTAGGAGGGTTCTGAGTTCAAACTTAGCACGATACTTCATCAAAATCGACAAATATGAAGCTCAGTGTTGATTCGAACTTCAAATGTGGTGTAACGACGTACAAACTATGAACCAAGAAGCTACAAAGGGTTCTAAGTTCAAACTTAGAATGATACATCATCTAAATCTATAAATATGAAGCTCAGTGTCGATTCGAACTTCGAATACGGTATAACGACACACGAACTATTAACCAAGAAGCTCCAGGAGGGTTCTGACTTCAAACTTAGCATGATACATCATATAAATCGAAAAATATGAAGCTCAGTATCGATTCGAACTTCAAATGTGGTATAACGGCGTAGAAACTATCAACCAATAAGATTCAGAAGGGTCCTGAGTTAAAACTTAGCACGATACTTCATCGAAATCGACAAATATGAAGCTCAGTTTTGATTCGAACTTCAAATGTGATATAACGACGTATAACATATGAACCAAGAAGCTCCAGGAGGGTTCTGACTTCAAACTTAGCATGATACATTATCGAAATCGAAAAATATGAAGCTCAGTGTCGATTCGAACTTCAAATGTGGTATAACGGCGTAGAAACTATCAACCAATAAGCTTCAGAAGGGTTCTGAGTTCAAACTTAGCACGATACTTCATCGAAATCGACAAATATGAAGCTCAGTGTTGATTCGTACTTCAAATGTGGTATAACGACGTATAACCTATGAACCAAGAAGCTCCAGGAGGGTTCTGACTTCAAACTTAGCATGATACATTATCGAAATCGACAAATATGAAGCTCAGTGTCGATTCGAACTTCAAATGTGGTATAACGGCGTACAAACTATGAACCAAGAAGCTCCAGGAAGGCTATACATCATCGAAATCGATAAATATGAAGCTCGGTGTCGATTTACATTTAAGATTCCTTTGGAATATTCCCCGAAGCATTAAACAAACCCTATTATGGCATATTGTATGCAAACCCTGGCTCCGAGATCGAAACCTGGCTGGGAGCGGACTAGTATAAGTCGGAAATTTCATAAGAACGACGAATCCATCCATTTACAGGTAAGATTCCTTCGGAATATTCTTTGAAACCTTAAACAAACCCTAGCTATTCTGGCATATTGTATGCAAACCCTGGCTCCGAGATCGAAACCTGGCCGTGAGTGGACTCTATAAGTCGAAAACTTTGTAAGAAAAACGAATCCATCCATTTACATGTAAGATTCCTTTGGAATATTCCCCGAAACATTAAACAAACCCTATTCTAGCATATTGTATGCAAACCCTGGCTCCGAGATCGAAACTTCACCGTCAGTGGACTACTATAAGTCGGGAATTCCGTAAGAACGACGAATCCATCCATTTACAGGTAAGATTCCTTTGGAATATTCCCCAAAACATTAAACAAACCCTATTCTGGCATATTGTATGCAAACCCTGGCTCCGAGATCGAAACCTGGCCAGGAGCGGAATAATATAAGTCTGAGAGTTCGCAAAAATGATGAATACAACCATTTACGGGTAAGATTCCATGAGAATATTCTTAGAAACCTTAAACAAACACAAATTCGTCAACTTCGAGAAAGAAACTGGCTCTGAGATCGAAACCTGGCCATGAACGAACTATGATAAGTCTGAAAGTTCGCAAAGACGATGAATACAACCATTTACGGGTAAGATTCCATGGGAATATTCTCAGAAACCTTAAACACACACAAATTCTTCAATTTTGAGAAAGAAACTGGCTCCGGGATCGAAACGTGGCCATGAACGGACTACTATAAGTCTGAAAGTTCGCAAAGACGATGAATCCAACCATTTACGGGTAAGATTCTATGGGAATATTCTCAGAAACCTTAAACACACACAAATTTGTCTGCTTCGAGAAAGAAACTGGCTCCGGGATTGAAACTTGGCCATGAGCAGACTACTATAAGTCTGAAAGTTCGCAAAGACGATGAATCCAACCATTTACGGGTAAGATTCCATTGGAATATTCTCAGAAACCTTAAACACACACAAATTTGTCTAATTCGAGAAAGAAACTGGATACGAGATCGAAACCTGGCCAGGAGCTGACTACTATAAGTCGGAAATTTGGTAAGAACGATGAATCCATCCATTTACAAGTAAGATTCCTTCAAAATATTCTCCGAAACCTTAATTAAACTTTATTCTAGCATATTGTATGCATAACTTGGCTCCGAGCTCGAAACCTGGCCGGGAGTGACTATATAAGTCGGAAACTTCATAAGAATGATGAATCCATGCATTTACAGGTAAGGTTCCTTTGAAATATTCTCCGAAACCTTAAACAGACCCTTTTCAAGAGGGAATTTTCTGCAGAAGTGAATAAAATTTAGCAGAAGTGTTTATACCTATACGACAACTCTTATAAAGGTTGTGAATAGTGATGACAATTTTTTTTTTGCAGAAGTGAGAAAAATTTAGCAGAAGTGAGAAATTTTTTAGCAGAAGTGAGAAATTTTTAGCAGAAGTGAATAAAATTTAGCAGAAGTATTTATACCTCTACAACAACTCTTATAAAGGTTGTCAATAGCGATGACAAAAAATTTTAGCAGAAGTGAGAAAAATTAAGCAGAAGTGAGAAGTTTTTTGCAGAAGTGAATAAAATTTAGCAGAAGTGAGAAAAATTTAGTAGAAGTGGGAATTTTTTGCAGAAGTGAATAAAATTTAGCAGAAGTGGGAAAAATTTAGCAGAGTTTTTATACCTCTACGACAACTCTTAAGGGGGTTGTAGAAGGTCTATTTATCCTTTTCTTCTTATCTTTTCCATCTCTCATCATAACCATCCATTTACATCATAACCGTCCATTTATTTTTTTTCCTTAACATTTTCTTTCCTTATGAGTTTTTATAAAAGTAAATGTAAAATATAAGCAGACATGTAAATGTGGAAGGGTGGTTGAAATCCAAGTCTTAGACAGAGAAGGTTCAGGTTCGATTCACCTTAGCCTCATTTTTTTTTTTCAAAGTCAATTTTTCATTTTACAACCCTTGTAAAGGTTATGAATATTGATCAGAAAAAAAAGCACAAATCTACCAACATTGTGAAGCCGGAAGGATGGTTGATGACTTGCGCGAACACACAGTATGCCTGGATTCAAATCTTTAAAAGAACATTTTTCAAAATCAATTTTTTTTTATCTTCAACAACCATTATGCATGTTGTTATACATTTTTTCACTACCTTTAAGATATGTTGTAAAGTCTAAAGGTGGTTACTTCTCTCTGCAACCCATTTTACAAAAATCGTTGTGGTTTTTCATTCTCGTTACTACTCTTTGGACCTCTTTGGTCCTAAGAGTTGGACGGTTTTTACTTTGACAACTTTTCCATTGGAAATTTTTTTAAAACATGCTATCTTTTACGACTTTAAAATTACGAGTTGTCAATCTACAGTTGCAGATTACTATTTTTCCCGTAGTGTTAATTAGCAGAGACCACTATTTGTGTCGATCAATACCAAAGTAAAGAGAACACAGGTGTAACAAAGAAAACTCAACGTGTACTATTTATTAATGAATCATTTTCATTATCATCTGTTATATGGATGAGTGCCCTTTTTCTGAGTGCCCTAATAGTCTTACACATGCACCTGTGCGTGGGTTGTATTTATTGTGTTAGCCGTTAGTAATCTTTGGGTGTCTTAATGAGTTGTGAGCTACCGGTTAGATGCAGATAGGTGTACTGTCTTTATTAGTCATCTTTAACAAATAGGGTTTGTTGCTATAAACTTGTAAGAGAGGCGGCTGTTGGAGTTAATGAATAATCAACCATTTTCAGTATCTTTGTGTTCTTCATCGTTCCATCTTTTCACCCAGGCTCTCATCCTTGTGATTTGAGAATAAACCCTATTTTCTGTTGTGAATTTTTTGCGGTAACAAAACAATTGGCATCAGAGCCGTTCAATCCTTGTTTCACTATGGGAGGAAGCGGTAATCCAACTTGCAAAGATCTTCAAGAAAAATACGATTCACAACAGCTACAAATCAACTTGTTGAATGACAAGATCGACACGATGATAACTAAAGACGAGTTCAAACTCCGGATGGAGAACACGATTACAGAATTCAAATCACATAGGGAGTCTTGTATTGAAAAAAATTGTTCTCAATGAGACTCTCATGGAATCGATCCAAACTGAGCTGAGTCTTCTAATAGACGACCACATCATGAAGATCAAGAAACAACCACTCATCAACGTCTACCCAAACTCGACTTCCCTCGATTTGATGGTGATAACCCACATTCCTGGATTCAAAAGTGCAATCATTATTTCCAACTCCACAATATCACTAATGAACTGCAGAAGGTGAAGATGGCAGCAATACATCTTGATGGTAAGGCTGAAACATGGCTTTTAAACCTGTAATCTTTCAGATCTATTGTTTCCTGGTTTGAATTAAGTCACCAAGCTTGTTTGCAATTTTAAAATCCAGCTAATGAGAATATTATGGCTAATTTCAATAAGCTAGCTCATACAACTAATGTACATGCATTCTTTGAGTAGTTTGAACACTATAAGTCTCTTCTGCTGATTTTACACCCTGATTTACCAGAGAACTATTTCATTAATAGTTTTATTGGAGGCTTAAAACCTGACATTCAAAATTTTGTGCTTATGTTTCATCCCACTACCCTTTTGCGCGCCTACTCTCTTGCTAAGATGGAAGAACAAACTGTCCTGCATCGACAACAATCTCATAAACTACCACCCAAGGCATTTACAAACGATTTTTCCTCTAGACAATATACTTCAAATAATTTTCCTCCCAAGCCTATTCCTACACAACCTTCAACCTCCAAACCAACACCCCCTCCACCACCTAGAGTTGTACACTCTCTAACTCCTCCTATTCGATGACTTACTCAAGAGCAAGCTCGAAAGCGCAGAGAGCAAGGTATTTTCTATAATTGTGATGAATACTACAAACCTGGTCATGTTTGTGCTAAGCAGCAATTATTCATGGTGGATACTCTGTACAAGCAGAACCTGAGGAGATTTTTGAAGGTGGTGATTGAATTATTGTCCCTCTTTTTAAAGGACTTCACAAATATCCTTATCACACGATAAATATGTCCCTCTCCATTTATAAGACCATGGGGATCCATTAATATTCCTTTTTCTTTCCATATTTACCCTTCCTCCTTTAACTTTCAATTAGATCTATCGAATTTTCATTTTTTTCTTTTTTATCTCTCAACCACCACCAGTACCTCTGCAACTCCCACAACCTCCGCCGCCGTCACCAACACGTCCTCCACTATTAGAAGCGGATCTATCACTATGATTGTGTTCTTTATCTTCTTAGGTTAAAGATTGATTCTCCAGATTCAAAGATTGATAGTTTTGTTTTTGATTTTCAATTTCTTAATTTCGAGTTGAAGATTCAGAGAGATCTTTGCATCACCTTCTTCCTCGTCGCCACCACTATTCCAGCATCACCTGATAATTTTTTTTGATTTAGATTGATTTTCAATTGATTCAACAGCAAAACTTAAATGTAGTGATGAATCAATGAGAAACTAATATCCAAAACCTAATTTGGTGCATCAGAAACATTAGGTTCATTTCGATTTCAACTGGATTTAGCAGGAAGAACCTAAAATCAGTGATATCAGTGTTGGTTCTTAAAGATTGTTTGTATCGACTCGTTGTTGTAACATGATTGTACGATGAAATTGGCGGTAGAAATAATGGTGGCTCTGGTTGTTGTTGTGGTTACTGTGATGGTGGAGGTTGGTTGTGATTTGTGGTGGTTGGGAGATGGTGATGGTGGTGAGACTTCAACCTAATAACTAATGTGAAATTTTGTTTGTTTGTACAGAAATTGAAGTTAGTGTTTTCTGTGAGCTAAAAGAAGAAATGGTGATTTTGGGTTATTAATAGAAGGAGGAAAGTTGGGTTTTGTGTTATTTCGATTTTGAGAATGATAATTTGTGTGAAATTGAAATGAAGGAGAATTGGTCATTGTTGATGCAACTGTAAATGGTAGTACTGCTTCTGGATGGGATTATAAGTGGTGAGTTAAGAAGAGATTGGTAAGAAGATCGGTCTGAGTTAATGAACAATTAAGTGAATGTATGGTTCAATTTGTGATGGGAGCTACAACATGTGTTGATACTAAGAGTTTGTGATGATTTCAGTTAATTGTTGCTGCTAATTAGATGTGTGTTTAGGTTTGCAATGAAGCTGTTCTGAAATTGCAGATTGCAGTTGGTCTTATAGCTAATGACAGAAGGATGTAATGCTGGTGGTACAAGTGATGTTAATGCACAAGAAGAGATGTAGCAGCTGCAATCTAATGGAAGTGGAGATGCTGGCTTGGGAAGATGCATTGCAGTTCTGTTTTGTGTGCAAGAGGAGTTGCAATTAGAGCATGTTACAGTAGATAGTGAAGAAGTTGTGGGAAATTTCAGTTGCAAATCTTTGGAGTTGCTAGTTGAGATGTTGAATGTTGCAGGGAGCTTTGGCAGTATCAAGTTGTTGAGAAGATTGCAGGGTGTATTTGCTGCCATAGTGCATGAGATTTGAAATCTGGGTTTAAATGAATGTTTAGGATATGTTGCAGCTGATGATTACAGTCATGTGATTACATGCGCAGGTTAGGTCTGATGATGCCATTAGATAAAATTCTGTTTAAAATCTAGGTTTAGATGATGTTTAGGAAAAACAAAATTTTGTTTGTTTGATTTTGTTCCCATTTCTTCTTTTAGCTTGACATGTTGCCATTAGACAGGGAGATGGTGATTTTGTAATAATAGTGTTAGTGATTTTTATGGGATCAATTGTTGTTGTTGACCCAAATTTTTATGGGATCAACTACGGTTGTTGATCCATCTATGGGATCAACTCTTGTTGTTGACCCAATTTTTTATGGGATCAACTCCGGTTATTGATCCATCTACGGGATCAACTCCTGTTATTGATCCAATTTTTTATGGGATCAACTACTGTCGTTGATCAACTTCTATTGTTGATCTTTTTTTTTTGATCAACTACTGTTGTTGATCCCTAAATTGGATCAACATGTACTGTTGATCCTTTTTTTATTTTTGGATAAACTATTGTTGTTGATCCCTAAATTGGATCAACATACGCTGTTGATCCTTTTCTTTTTGTATCAACTACTGTTGTTGATACAAAATACCTAAACTAGTGGCGGCGGTGGGTGGTGGCGACGACGGAGGTGGTGGTGACGGTGGGTGGTGGCGGCGGCGGCGGACTGGTGGTGATTGCATCAGTGGTGCTAGTGGCGACAGTGGTGGTGGTGGTGGACTGACGGCGGTGGTGGTGGTGCCAGTGGTGGTGGCGGACTGGTGGTGGTGATGCAATGTTGGTGGAGTGATAGTGGAATATTAGTAGTGGTGGTGGTTGGTAGGTGGTGGTCGTTGAACGGTGGTGGTGGAATGGTAGTTGAATGTTGGTGGTGGTACGGGTGAAGTAGTAGAGGAAGAAATTTGTTCCATTTTGTAATACAAGAAAATATTATATTGTTGAGGGTATTAAGGTAATCTAATTTTAAATGGATAAGGTTATTAAAAAGTAGGGATATATTTATTGTTATATAAGGATATATTTATAGGATGTTAAAACCAGGAACATATAATTAATATACCCTTTTTGATGACCATCTTGTAGAGGATCCTTCTTCACCTGTTGATTCTGACATGGAGATTTCTCTTCATGCTCTCACAGGACATGTCAGTGGTGAAACAATTCGAATACCTGGTCTTCTTAAGAAGCAAGCTATTTCAATTCTTATTGATACTGAGAGTACCCATAGTTTTATTGATTCTGAATTAGCTAAGACTTTGCAATCTGATATTTCACCCACTGCTCACCTCCTAGTTACAATATCTAATGGAGAGAAGACAATCAGTATAGGTGTACGTTCCCAACTTCAGTGGACAATACAAGATCCCAAATCCTGTGCTCCACTCAGACTGCTTCCACTTTGTAGATGGGGAAAACGATTTGTTGGTTTTAACGGGATTGAGGAGATGACAGTGCGGAGGAAACTCCTTGAACCGAGCAAATGCTCAACCTCACACAGATTCACTGCAAGAAGGGAGTGCTTTAAGTTCGAGAGATCAATCTGTAGGACTCTAGCCTAAACCAAGACAATGGCCATTCCAGAGTCAATTCGGTCACAAGAGAGAATGGGTTGATATGTAGGAGGGAAGCTGAGAAATGTGTGAGATCAATGGTGATTGAAGATTGTAGGTGCGTTGTGTATTCTGCGTGAAGAAATAAAATAAGTTCCGATTGATTGAATTTTGCTCCGTTGAGAGTAATTGTTCAGACGTTGAGTTGTTAATCTCGTGTTGTCTTCTTGACCAGAGATTGTCTTGTTTTTCAATCATGATAGAGAGACTTATTTATATTGCTAGAATTGTAAACACCTTGATCCCATGAAGTCTGAAAGTTGTTGGAGTCAAAGAGTGGAGAAGTGGAAATCGTGTTAAAACCAGTTGTTCATTGTGCGGAGACTTGATTAATTTTCCACCCACTACTTTGCTAACTCCTCCAACTGATTGCACGACTTTCTCACGGTCTATGGAATGTGTGTATGAACACACATGCCGTAGACCGCCAGACCAAAACCCTAATTAATATCCCTCATGTGACACGATTGATGTCTCGTGATTGTGGAGTCAGTTGCTGACTTCATGGGATGATGAGTCCTTGTATTGCTGAGTCGAACGTGCTTTGTAAATTTTACTGAGACTCATGAATTGAACATGTCTGTTGAGACAAAGGTATCGAATAAATGTTGATAACCTAAGATTAGAAAATGTTGTTGAATCGTTGAATATTAATAGTTGAACCAATATTCGAGCAAAATTTTGCTCATCTGAGAAAATGTTGCTTGTTTGATGAATTGTTAGTATCGTTGAATATTGATATTTGAACCAATATTCCTTAGTCTGAGAATATTGCTTGTCTGAGCAAAATGTTAATTTAAGATGCTGACATCCGAACCGAGCATAATTATTAAAATGTTGATCGTGGGATCAACGTAAAATTATTAGCGTTTGAATCTGCTCAGAATCATGTTTTTGCAGAGCTCTGGATTCGAAACCCTAATTTTTGATAACTTGATGATTTATTGAAAATCAATCACGGAGTGAAGGAGGGACTGGCTACACGGGATGAATAATCGACCATGTCATGCCCATATGCTCAAGTGAGCAAAATACCAAAATTTCTTGAAGACCAGTTTGTGAAAGGATGATTAAATGCTGGTTTAATCCTTTATTAAAATAGTACTCGTGTGAGCGTTAGGTAGTAAAACCTAATTATTGAGCGATGAGGGACCGACCAAGAGGGCATGAGACCGACCCTTGGTGGTCATGGGACCATATGATGGTCATTTGAGAAACTTGCAAGTTGTTTGAGAAGAGTTTGGACCCAATATGAGCAATTGAGCAAATTAGGTCAAAATTATTAAAACATGTGGGACCGGCTATTTGCAAGCCCTAGGGCCGGCCTTGGTCGGTCAAGGAGACATGCCCGCGTCACCATAATATCCGTGTCTCAGTCCTGATAGTTTCGATATTTTCTAGTGTGCGTTTGAGCAACATTTTGAGAAAATATGAAGAAATCAGGGATTTTGCTGAAACCGGGAAAACTTCATGAGATGAAGGAATAAATAATAAAATAATGAAGGAATCATGAAGTGTGGGACCGTCTATGGCCAAGGGATGGTCGGCCGGCTAATGAACCCGGTCCCAAGTCACATTTCCTAATTTTATAATATTTTTCATGATTTTAGGGGAATATCATAAAATCAAGGAGTTTGCTGAAACCAAGGAATTTGTTGAAATCAAGGAGTTTCCATGAGATGAGGGAAACATAAAGAAATAATAAATTAAGGGGCGTGTGGGACCGGCTAGGGCCCGGTCCCACGAGTTTCCCTAATATTATATTATTTTTCATGACTTGAGGGAAATTTCATGAATTCAAGGAGTTTGTTGAAACTAGGGAGTTTCCTTGAAGTGAAGGAGTTTCCATGAGATGAGGGAAACAAATAATATTAAAATAATGAGACAAGGGCGTGTGGGACCGGCCACGGCTAGGGCATGACCAGCCGGCCAATGAGCCCGGTCCCGTGAGTTTTCTCCCTAATATTATATAATTTTCATGAGTTGAGGGAAATAACATGAAATCATGGAATTTCCATGGGATGAGAGAAATAACAAAATAATGAGGAACCATGAGGTGTGGGACCGGCCACGGCTAGGGCATGCCCGGCCGGCTAGTGAGCCCAGTCCCACGACACCTTTCCTAATTCTTATTATTTCTTTGATACGAGGAAACACCATGAGACTAGGGAGTTTCCTTGAGACGAAGGAGATTTGTTCAAACGAAGGGATTTTCATGAGATCAGGAAAAAATAATAAAATATGATAAAATATAAAATTGGGTGTGGGACTGGCCACGGCGTGATTGGCCGGCAGGTGATCCCAGTCCCTTAGCGCCTTTGCCAATATTTTATTATTATTATTTTTCATCCTATTTTGCATAGGTTCATCGTTCCTTCATGTTTTGAAATGCTCGTTCGTGCATTCAGGTGTTCATTTGTGCATTGTTTCTGAGTACACTTGCACCATTTTGGTCGGGGCTTACTCGATAGCTGCTCAGATGCCCGTATGTTGAATACTTATCACAAACTCGTGGAATTCTGCTGGGAAGAACCACGAATTGAAGTGACGAAATATTATGAATAATGTAGAAAATTTTCCAGGAATTCAGTTAATGAATCTAATAATTTAGGAATAATTAATTGATAACTCTATACTAGCGCGATCATCTAGAAGCATTAATTATTCAGGAATTGAGTGATATGAGCTTGTTGAAGCGTCATATTTCTTTCATATAGTCAGGGAAAACATTGCTACATCCTGAAGACGTTATTGCTCTATACTAGCAGGTAAGTCGTCTAGGAGCCGTCTAATCTTTCGATTCTATATAGAAGCAATTACTGAAATTGCTCAGTATTTATGAGATACGCCGTTTCCTCAGCCGAGAGACTGCACATCTGTATATACTCTGAGAGATAGTATTCTCAGTCAGAGATTCATGCGGCATGAGCTTTCATGCTTAGATGAGATACATGAGCCTCAATACTCATCTGATTGATGGATCAGGAGCATTACAATTATGGTTTTACGATTTTAACCCTTGTTGAAAATCCACCATCTAAAGTCCCCTGCTTAGTGAGGGACAGCCATGTTCCTCAGTCAGCACTGGATGGTGATTTTCTAGTTACAGACGAAATAAATAATTGAACTTAGTCGTAAGATAAAATGTTACCGGATTTTCGATTGCACGAACGAACCATGGCTTGAACGAAGATCCCAGTAGCATGATAGAGCATCGAGCGCAAATTGGTGTAGCACTGCTGATTTGGTGATCGAACCTTGGTTGATTTAGGATTCATGGGTCCGGGCCCAAGAAAAGAAATCCTTGTTTTAGGAACATACGCACGTTCGTTTGTTAGTTTAAGGAAAAAACAAAATAGACCTCAGTCTGATGATATAAAATTTTGTCTATGAGCTTTCACGAAAACCAAAATTTTATTTTTTAAAATATGTGAGATTTCACAAAGTGGAATAAACTCTCGTTTCAAAGGTAGATGCTCGTACGAGAGAAAAGTTTTTATTTTTAATAGACGTGCGTCTGTTAGTAATAAATTTTTGTTTATGATCTTTCATGAAATTTTTTTATCTTCGAGCTTTCAGAAATCTTTGAAAATATACTCTCGCTTCAAACACGATGCTCGTGCAAGGGAGCAAAAAAATATATAGATATATTTTTCAAATTTACGTTAGTTTCACGTTAAATATTTTGTAAACTCATGTTTTGATTTTGAACAACTGTAGACCATTATACATGGTGAAATAATGTCTGTATGTGAGTTTTCACAACTGTAGAATGGATGTCTGTCTGGTTTTTGAAAAACCAGTGGATGTTAAAATTCACGTGGGTTGTTCACGGTTTTATGAAAATCAAGTCATGATTTTGAATAATGAATTTTGCTCGTCTTTGCAGGTTTGAGGGAACGAGCAAGTTTTCGAAATTCTGACGTTATAATCACTACAGCTAGTGAAATTGTAAATAGGTAAGAGTTGGATTGTTACCATTTTGTTACGCGCTTGTTATTCGTATATCCATAACTCCATGTCTTTCGCCTCAGATAGTGGTGACTTCTGGTTATAACCACTCTTCCGGCCCTTTCGGGAAACTCTCCATAAATATCAAGTCAAAGATGAAGACTTCTGCAGATGTTCATGCCGAGGTGAATAAACCTTTCAGAGACGTTGGAAAGCTGATGCATTGTATGTATTTCGATCATCTGGGAGGCATCCTTGGTTGAATCAACGCTTTCTTAGCCTTAGCGGATGCAGAAAGAAGCAGGGACGAGATGAGTTATTACTGAGAAGGAAAGCTGAAGATGAAAGGCTTGCAGCTTATCAGCAAAATGCTGCCGGCTTCAGCAAATGAGACTAGCGGATGAATATGAAGTCTGATCTCGCGCGGAAGGCGTAGCTACTGATTCAGATGTAAATGAATGAAGAATTTTGTCATAATTCGTCATCAGAAAATTCAGAAGTCAGGTCTTCATTGAAAATGCTATAGAATCTTCGTCCGGTGTCGGATTTTCGTGATCTACCCGTGTTTCTTCATCCTTAGAAAATTTCCAAGCTCTAGCAAAGAATATTTTTGTCTTTTGAGCACGTTTAAGGTCCGAAATTGACGAAACAATAAACTTCCAGGAGGTTTTCAGAAAATTTTCCACATCTTTTTGCTCATTTCTCCAATTTCTGTGATTTTTGATATGTTGTAGAGAACATCAAAACGAAGGGAATGGTATATGACCCATACCTAGATTATTCACCAATTTCTCCCAGATTGATGCTTTGTGCGGGACAGTGTAAAATCATCGTAGACAAGCTTGTTGTAAAACACTCATGTAGTGTCTTTAGACCATTCGCTTGTGTCTTGAATGGTGGGTGAAGGATTTTAATGTTACCGAGTCATTTGAGATCAAGTACCCTTGATTGATACATGAGCATGGTGCTTGCAGTGCCATCTTGCTTCTGTCAGCTGCAGAAACATCACTTCTGAAACCCTGGTCACGAGACCATAACTGAGGTTGCTCTCAAGAGGGGATGATGTAATGACCATGGTCGCATGTCCTGGTCGTAGCATTCCTTTTATGATGAATGATTAGAACATGAGAGTCTGGTGCCACGGGTCTTGGACTGTGAAACTGATCATCATGATCAGTGGACCGTCAGTCCCCAGTATTCTGTTAAATCTCTCCCTTTCATTTTCCCTTCTTCCGGCAAGACCTAGATAGAGGACCCGGGTAGAAAAATTGATGCAAAGACCTAGGTGGTCGAAGTTGGAGGTACCTTGATGAAGGACTTGATGGAAAGACCTGGTGGACACTGATCGACTGTGGAAGTTATGAGTCCCGTCCAAGAATTGCTTCCTGCATGTTGTATGCTCTGGAAGCTGAAAGAACCTCATACGACATCAGAATTCGATGCTAGACCCCAACTTTTGAAGCTAAGAGACTGAGTTATCACATGAGAAAATAATCACTCAATTTTTAGTTATAGAAATCAGCCAACGAAGCGTGCACATTTGTAACTTATAATCCCGTACAAATTTTTCAGATTTCATAGACCTGACGTTAAAGGCCATATCTTTCAGCTCGTGTGTCCGATTGATGCGCCCTTTTGGTATGTTGTAGACGAGACATAGATGAAAATCTTTAGTTGGGGAAGTATTGTCCCATTACTCACTCATCGGTACGTTTTTGTAAACCCATGGGATGAAGTATGTTGTATCTCATTTGTAGAGGTGATGAGAACTTCTTGTAGAAGACTTGGGATTGTGCCCGCCTGTTGTGCAAGCTTCCGAAAGACTTTCATGTGAACATATTTCATGTCTAAAAACCTTGATATAAATCATTAGTGCTTGGAGAAGTCCGATCCATCGATTAACACTTCATAGAACGGATAGTTGATGAAGCTGGTCATGAGGATGTTGCCCCTGAGACCGTCGTTGATGCTGGATCACGATAGAATTTTCTCCAGAAATTCTTGTTGATGACTATACTATGGTCAGAGTTGCTCCAAAGACCGAAAAGGCTATGTCCATGATTATCGACATAGTCTTTACTCCTTCATCCAGTGAGCCTTTACATTCACGAACTAATTGATGAGTTGAGCGTCCCTAAGATGAGGGTGTAGGGTTTAACCCAAATTCTCCCGAACTACTGTGAAGTGCATTGTCAGGGAATCGATGTTGTTGTGGTAAATAGCAGTCGGCAGTTTCCATTCTGGATGTGATCGGTGAAGAGAGGAAGTTCCTCATTCGTGTAGGGGCTTGCGATGTAGAGAGACTCGTTGATGAAGTTTCATGGAATCACGTCAGGTCACAATAACTTGTTATGTGAATAACATTTATTGTAATAGAATTGATTTCTCCAGTTAGATCAAGTCCCGGTGTATGTTGAAGGAGTTTGTACCATCGATGGATGAATGATGTTGCATCTGCTTCAGAAGTCTTATCATGGGATAATGAAGACTTATCGATTGTAGTTCAGTTGCACTTTGATCGTGCTATTGTTGAATCAGTGTGTCATCGTCAAGATATTTGTGCTGAAGCCAGATGCGCCATTATCGAAGGTGTACTCTTTGATTGGGAGTACAATTTGAAGGCTTCTTAGATGCTTGAGTGTTGAAGCGTACATTCCTTAAGCATCGAATATCTTAGGGGTTTGATCATCTCGGCCTTGGAGTATCTTCTGTTGATTCAACATCTCTTTCGTTGCGGTAGTGGAATTCGACACTTCTGCAGATATCGGAGCTTTCTGATTTTGTGGAACACATGGAATTGCAGGAGAAACTCCCAAAGTGTTCTTTGACATTTTTGGACATCATCTCAGTAATGAATGTTTCAGTGCTTGATTCAGAAAAACGTCAGATTCAACCACTTGATAAAATACTAATGCGGTGAAACTACCATTCATAACGTCTTGCGGAGTTGCTAGCAGAATTTGAAAAAGCGGGAGTCTAACAACACCACCCGATATTTCGCTTAGCAATCTGTATGGACAAACTCAAATATACTTTTAATAGAATCAAAAAGACTCAATCAATTAAAAGTATATCAACGAGTTTATAACTCTCTTCTTGATTTGATTTACTCAAGCAAGAACTGCGAGTTCAAATCAAATACAAGGAATAACTTGGATGGTACCAAAGACCAATATCCAAGGACCAATCAATATCAATCAACAACCAAAGGTCGGATTTCCAATTGATCGATTCAAACGCACAACCTGTATTATTTTAATTATATAAACAAATATAATGCGGAAATAGAAATAACACAGACACCAGAAATTTTGTTAACGAGGAAACCGCAAATGCAGAAAAACTCCGGGACCTAGTCCAGATTGAACACACACTGTATTAAGCCGCTACAGACACTAGCCTACTCCAAGCTAACTTCAGATTGGACTATAATTGAACCCCAATCAGTCTCCCACTGATCCAAAGTACAGTTGTACTCTCTACACGTCTTATCCCAGCAGGATACTACACACTTGATTCCCTTAGCTGATCTCACCCACAACTAAGAGTTGCTACGACCCAAATTTGAAGACTTAACAATAAACAAATATATCTCACACAGACAAGTCTATCAAAGGATCAATCTGTCTCCCACAGATAAATCCTAAAAAGGTTTTGTTCCGTCTTTTGATAATAATCAAGGTGAACAGGAACCAATTGATAATCCGGT
Organism: Papaver somniferum; assembly: GCF_003573695.1. Classification (NCBI taxonomy): domain Eukaryota; kingdom Viridiplantae; phylum Streptophyta; class Magnoliopsida; order Ranunculales; family Papaveraceae; genus Papaver; species Papaver somniferum. The sequence goes on along the minus strand of NW_020621381.1, from coordinate 4,529,322 downwards.
CTTATATTCCCGAAGAACAGCCTAGAGTTATCAATCACCTCAAAACAATCTTAATCGCTAGGTTTCTCAATCGTTAGATCGAAAACTTAGCTTGTTATACATACTTGACAATGCACGCTTCTAGGTTTGTTAACCGTACCCAAACGCATGCACTTGTTTGTTCAACAATAGTTAACCAAAAGGTTAGCCATATGAGCATTCCATATCAACCACGTTCTTCTTCACCATAACTAGTTCAAATGATTTCAAATGAACTAGTTAGAGAGTTGTTCAATTGCAAAGATATCTCATGTACTACACAAGACACAATTGAAGCAAAGATGATTTGATTCAATCTAATCGGTTCATAAACTTTTATAGCCACGGTTTGCAAACTGCATTCCTTAGTCTTTTTAAGTTTAAGTTCAGAAATCATCTTCAGATATATAACCTTCTCAAGTTCGCAGACTAGGTTCGCGGACTTAAGTTACCAGGCATAGTTTACAAATTCCAGCAGAAATTCTCGGGTATAAGAATTTTGCCGGTTCGCGGACTTAGTTCCACGCAAGTGGTTTGCCAACTCCAGCAGAAATTCTCGGGTTTGAGAACTTCGGTAGTTCGCGGACTTGGCTCACGCCATTCTTCCCGTTCTCTTGATCAACAAAGTTCGCAAACTTTGGTTCAAGGAATAGGACTTATACATAACAATGCTTATGTCCACCATTGGTTATGTAATCTAAACTCTCATTTCAATCATCGAAACATTCTTAGAGGAAATTATATAGTTGTTACACCATTTCTCGTCAAAGCAATTTTCAAGATGATTGAAATATATCATGACTTTCGTCACATGGTAAAGATAAACTTGGTTAAAGCGAAAAGCTTACCAACTCATATTTCGAGATATAGATAGGCGAGGTATACTCGGCTCGAAATACCAAATGTGTATAATGATGTAGTTTTACAGGTGGTAAGTAGAAGTTCGTTGCTCGGACTTTTATGAAGATTGATTTTAAGATTAATAAAGAAAATGTTTTTAAGGAAAAACTAATTTTGTTGACCAAAGAGAGAGAGACTAGGGTTTCGGATTCCACTACTTCTAACGGTTGTAACAATTAATTTCTCTAATTTACTCTCAAAACTACACAAGTAAATTTTGAACCCAATCTCATGCCTTGGAAAATTTATCATTAATAAATATCAATTCGACTCAAGTCGATAATCTAAGACCTAATTTTCTTTGGCTTATAAAAGATCGGTAGCTAAACTACCCAAAACATTTATTATGAAGCATATAAAGAAGAGAAAATTTCTAGACAATTAAAACTAATTGGAGAGTAATAATTAAAAGAAAATTAAATATCAAAACTTACATGCTAGAAGTAGTTTCTTCCTCCACCCTAGCGGAGAAACTACTCCATTATTACAAAACAGAAATTGAAACAATGATAATAAAAACTCTACTCTCTGGACCCCCTTTTTCTTGTATCCACATCGTATTTATAGCTTTCAAAGGAATCCACTTTCCTTTTCTATTCACCAATTATACATCATCACCAAATGAGAATACGCCACATGCCAAGACAATGAAAAATCTTCCAATAAGAATGTGTCACGCGCCAAATAATATAATTCTCATGCATTTACAATTTTCCTTATTTGGGAATTATTTATTCTTTATTAACTCCAACCATAAAGAATAATATTCTTTCGATACTCTTTATATATTTAATTCTCATCAATTATTCCATGTAGATTTCTTACTTAACACTTTTATTTTCTTCATTAAAATAAATATCTCCATATATCTTTTTAATATCTTGTAAATGATGTTGATATAATGGGCTCCACACTTTCCATACTCCCATATCCAAATAATTGGAAAAATGAAATAATTATCCATTTTCTTCCTTTTGGGCCTAGCCCATTAAATAATAAATAATTTCATTTCCTCCAGTTTACGAGCGGAATTTCACATTTTAGTCCATCGAGCTTTATTTCCCAAAAACACCTACAAAATAAGTACAAAAATGGGTACTAACAATATAGAAAATAGATATCAAAATAGACACATAAATGCTTATATCAAATACCCCCAAACTTATTATTTGCTAGTCCCGAGCAAATCATACAACTCCATCTCTTCGAGGATATGGTCACACTTAGCATGTATAACAAGCCTTTAAACCCCTAGGTGGTTCTAGTGGCCTAGTTATAGTCTCGGGTGGGTTTACAAGAGATGTACCCACAAAACCTTTACTCCAGACCCTAGCTATCTACGCAGAACCTTGAAAGGCACTAAAGAACCTCCTTGATTGGCATACTCTCATTGATTACAGGAGGAGGTATCCTTATGCGAAATTCCAATTGTTGTACACGAGTTTGCACTCAAGCATACTAAAATTCATATATAAGTGACAGAGCTCTACTCAGATAGTTTCTGGACATCATAACCGGAGTCAACCAATTACATGGATAGATTAAGAAGATGGATGTAGAGAAAAACGTAGATGGATTTGATGTTGACTAAGGTGAACGGTGTTTCCCATATCTGTCTGAAGGCCACTGCCAAAACGAACTCATCCTAATGGACTGAGATACTGGTCTGGACTAATATCAACACAATGGCATATACAAGGGAACCAGTGGTCGATAATCCTAATTCTAGGTCAACTCAGCTGGCATATACAAGGGTACCAGTGGTCGACTTTATTTATTCCGGTTAGTCTGATGGTCTGGTCTCAATTTCTTTAATTTTATTTTTATTTTTTTGGTATCTCAATCACTCTATTTCACCCTAGCAGTGGTAACAACTTGATTCGTGAGCCCCACCTAATCACTTAGAGAAACATATTTTTAAAAATAAAACAAAAAAACTGAAGTGAAAAGGATTCAGCGAGTAATGGCAAAACTACCATGTTTTTTTTTCTAACACCTAAGCTCTGTGCTTTTATGAATAGACTCTTTAGATGTTTCCATCTACTCAGATTGGTTCCTCAACTCCTACAACCAAGATGCTTCCATCCACTTAGATTGGTTAATGCCATCCTTAATAGGCATAAACTTCTAGGCTCTGAAGTTTATTTATTGCAACTAAAAAGTTTCTCCCATACCCCCAAACTTAAATCTAATATTGTCCTCAATGTTCTAAAGATAAAATTAAAAGCATGAACAAGGAAAAACGGTTACCATTTGAAGAAAAAGAGTTAAGGAAAGATATTACCGTGTTGCATGAGATTGGGTTACCTCCCAAGAAGTGCTAAGTTTAACGTCTTCAGCCAGACATAAGAAAGAATTAATCACCTCGAATCATATAGCAGTAACCGAAACACTTGTGGATCTTCTACATCAAAAAGTGTTATCACAGACAAAAGGAAACTACAACAAACCAAGAAAGTGAATAAACATAGCACAGCCTTTCCGAGTTTCCTGTTCAAAACAACTACATCTAGTTGTGGTTCAGGTTCAATAAAGGGGTCTAAATAAAATATTTTCATGGGATGCACCTCCTCATAAGTAAGATCCTAAATATCAGGTTGTAAAGTCTGCAAAACTCAAATAATAATTTAGAAGCACATAATAATAATCTGAATAATTGAGGATCCTCATAGTCAATCATATTTGACTCAAACAGTTGACCGCAATGAAAGTGGTGGTCATTCTTAAGCAAATGTGACGACGATTCTAATTTCCTAAAATAATTAGGTTTAGTTCTAAAAATTATATAATGACACATTTCAAATTGAGATACTCCCACATTTGGTAAATAAAATCTTGGTGGACAACAAAATCAATTATGATATCTTGGACCGGATTAACCACATCAACCAGAGGATGGGTTACTATCAACTGAGTTTCCTTTTGGACATAACTAGGTTCAGGAAATCGTGCATGAAGATAGTCTATTAAGATAGTAGAGGTACATATGTCAAGTCCCAAGTTATGAACTTTTATAAGAGTCAAAGGTAAACCACGGGGAGAATGATATTCACTCCCAAACCTAGAGTTGTCAATATCCTTGGATAAACTAGTCACAATTTCCCTAATTTCTAAATTATCAGATTTAGGAAATTGGTCTTTAATTTCTTCTAGGTTGTAATCATGTGGTTCTACATTTTTATAATCCTCAGAAAGGACTATTGTTTCCGAATTACTAGTCTCGGGATAAACTCTTTCCTCTAAACCATCCTCGGCTTCATAATCACAATGATATACTACAACATCTAAAGCTATGATATCTCTAGTCAAATCAACTTCCTTTTGAATAGGTGAATTATTATCAATATTATTAGGATTTAAACTAGAAACACCATGATCATCGTAAGGATTAATTGGTGTAACAATTTCCTCGTCATCATGACTACATTTCTCATAGTCTTCATCAATATTATCCTCATCATCATCATAATATGAAGATGGTTGAACCTTATCTAATTGGCAGTTAAGTTCATTTAGAGCAATACTGAAAGCTGCAATTCTTTCTTTACATTTTAGGTCATAGTTCCGTCCGATTTCAATTAATTGATCGAGCCTATCATTTAAAGAATTAATCGAAGAATTGATGAAGGTTTCATTAATTTGTGCAGTTTCTAAGAAACGCTGGAGCACATCTTCTAATTTTTCCACATTTTCATCATTACATTGTTGCTCATGTACCCATCCATAGGAATGGTGAACGTGCAAATAGTAATTGGGATCACCGTGGTATGAATCATAACCTTCAGAAGGTCGGTAATGGTCCCAAGTACTATCCACACTATGGTCATAGTACGGATATTGTCCATTCATATACTCAGTTGAATAATCATTATATTGGTCTTTATAATACCAGCTAGACATTTTTTTTACACGTGCAAATGCAGGGTCGACTAAATAGGTAAGCTCAGGTTACCTCAGCAAAATATACCTACAGGTAAGAGGCTGAGGTTTGTGGAATTTCGGCTGGTAACTCCCATAAGGCCCAAGGCACGGGTTCAGCGTACTTTTCCACAGGTTTTCCTAAATTCGGTTGTCTGACGATGCAATTGGTGTGTGCAAACGTGTTCTTTTTTTTTATAAAGAAAACAAAATATTTACAAAAATAAAAAAATCTAGAATATCTAAAGAATCAGAATATTTACAAAAATAAATAAAAATAATAAAAATAAAACTTGGATACTTACCTGTTTGGTGCACAAATCTTATTTCCAATTTAAATTCCAATCATCCTGCACACCAAAAATAGAAAATACCAAAGAGTAAAATCTAATAACATAATAAATAAAATAAAATAAATAAACTAGCAAAATATTTACAAAAAGAAAATCTAAAACCTAACATAAAGGCAAGTCCGCGTCGGCGGCGCCAAAAACTGATGTAGTTTTCCAGGTGGTAAGTAGAAGTTCGTTGCTCGGACTTTTATGAAGATTGGTTTTAAGATTTAATAAAGAAATTTTTTTCAAGGAAAAACTAATTTTGTTGACCAAAGAGAGAGACTAGGGTTTCGGATTCCACTACTTCTAACGGTTGTAACAATTAATTTTTATGAAGATTGGTTTTAAGATTAATAAAGAAAATGTTTTTAAGGAAAAACTAATTTTGTTGACCAAAGAGAGAGAGACTAGGGTTTCGGATTCCACTACTTCTAACGGTTGTAACAATTAATTTCTCTAATTTACTTTCAAAACTACACAAGGCAATTTTGAACCCAATCTCATGCCTTGGAAAATTTATCATTAATAAAATATCAATTCGACTCAAGTCGATAATCTAAGGCCTAATTTTCCTTCGCTTATAAATGATCGGTAGCTAAACTATCCTAAACAGTTATTATGAAGATATAAAGAAGAGAAAATTTCTAGACAATTAAAACTAATTGGAGAGTAATAATTAAAAGAAAATTAAATATCAAAACTTACATGCTAGAAGTAGTTTCTTCCTCCACCCTAGCGGAGAAATTACTCCATTATTATGAAAGAGAAATGAAAACAATGATAATAAAAACTCTACTCTCCGGACCCTCTTTTTTCTTGTATCCACAGCGTATTTATAGCTTTCAAAGGAATCCACTTTCCTTTTCTATTCACCAATGCTACATCATCACCGAATGAGAATAGGCCACATGCCAAGATAATGAAAAATCTTCCAATAAGAATGTGCCACACGTCAAATAATTTAATTCTCATGCATTTACAATTTTCCTTATTTTGGGAATTATTTATTCTTTATTAACTCCAACCATAAAGAATAATATTCTTTCCATACTCTTTATATATTTAATTCCCATCAATTATTCCATGTAGATTTCTTACTTAACACTTTTATTTTCTTCATTAAAGTAAATATCTCCATATATCTTTTTAATATCTTGTAAATGATGTTGACATAATGGGCTCCACACTTTCCACACTCCCATATCCAAATAATTGGACAAATGAAATAATTCTCCATCTTCTTCCTTTTGGGCCTAGCCTATTAAATAATAAATCACTTCATTTCCTCCATTTTACGAGCGGAATTTCACATTTTAGTCCATCGAGCTTTATTTCCCAAAAACACCTACAAAAACACAAAATAGCAAAATAAGTACAAAAATGGGTACTAACAATATAGAAAATAGATATCAAAATAGATACATAAATGCGTCTATCAATAATCAAAGTCTATATATATAGCATAAGACTTCTTGTCTCAAAAAGTAGGAGATAGAGTAGATAGACTTTTGAGTGATAGATAAGTTCAAGTCTTCACATACCTTTTCGTCGAGAAGTTCCACAGGTTCCTTGAGTAGTTCTTCTACTTGTATGATGAATCTCCATGAAATACTTGAGCTCAACTACACTTTCTATACTAGTCCGAGACTTAGCTATAATAGACTAGAAATCAAGACTTATAGTTTTGATCACTAACATTGACAAACATGCTTGAGATAACAACGCATGCGAGTTCGACCGAGCAATTCTCTAACAATCTTCCCCTTTGTCAATTTTAGTGACAAAACTATCAATGCATATGGAATACAAAAAAGATAAAGAAACTTTAGTAGCTCATATTCCACATGTCTAATCTTCAACGTTCCTCGAAATCTTCGTCACTTCCAAGTACTCCAATGATCCCAAAGTTTGTAAGTTTAGCATCACCGTTGTTGAAGATCCGTAGTTATAACAATGAGAAAACATAGTTCTCGATCATTGTTATACAGTGTCATAGTATTATTACACAGCGTCAAAGTTCAATTGTATCATAACTTCAACAATAATACTATGGCGATATGTATCACTCCTCCTTAGTCAATACTCCATCTCACATGGAAACCACTCCCCCTTACACAAATCCGAAAACCATATGTATTTGTAGTGTGAATTACATATTAATTCTCCCCCTTTTTGTCAATAAAATTGTCAAAGGTACAAGAACAGGATCATAATGAAATTTCCGAGAGAGACATTTCATGACAAAAAGAAAAAATACATAACAACTAATTTAGATGCAATCATAACGCCGAAGTTAAATCCATTCATCAAGGAGTTTAAAGATACAAGATAACCCCTCTAAAATTCCACAGTCGCACACCCATCAAGATATGACCATTAAGCACAAGTTCAAAAGAACTCTCCCCCATTCGATGTCATTCCCGAAGGAACAACAAGAGCGACCTTAATTTCGAAAGAAAAGAAGGATTTTTTATTGGACACAAAAACCATGAGAATGATTTCCTATATCCAAAAACTCAATCAAATTAATCACAAGTAAACCCATGATTTATTTAATCGGAATACGCAATCGAATTAAAAGTGATCAATTCAATTGATAATGCTCAACATAAGAGAACTTATGGAGACACGAAAATACTCAACTAGATTAATTACAAGAGAACCCATAATTAATCTAATCGGAATACACAACCAAACTAATCACGAAATTAATCAATTTAATTGTCATTTGTTTTTCTCGACATAAGAAAACTTACGGAGCAATAACTAAATAACCAAACAAGATGATTAATTTAGTTCAATATGCTCGACATAAAATATCTCACGGAACAACAACTAAGCTAGAAATAATATACTTGGTTGTATAGTGCTCAACATAAGATACATTATGGAGCCTCACAGTAATACATAAATATGGATCAGGGATGATCAATACTGCGGAATACACAAGGATTCATTCTATTTTCCATCACTATTTGCATAACGATATTTAATAGACATAATCCTTGAAAACAAAATATTTTAACCTATCTTCCATCAAATATTTGACAATATAGGCTTAACTTTTGTATTTGTCAAAAGTCCATCCATTCTTTTATCAATATGTGAATACCGATCACGAACGACTTTACTTTTGACAAAGTATGGGACAAACATAATTCACGGTCGTAAACCCCAATATCCCATAACAAATTTCAATATAACAAATCATAAAGATTAATACTGTAAAAACATCATCTTCCAAATAGTTTTTAGAATTTAAACAAATAAACCTAAAAAAGAACAAGAAGATGAAAAATAATAGCTATGTGTGGTTACAATCATTGTTATTCAAAGCACTAGTTATTCTTCCAACTAAATCAAAAAGAAGACTTACTTGAAAACAAATAAGCTTCTATGATGCATTTCACTTACTTTGAAAAATTCTTCTCATATTCCCTATATCATCAAGTTCATATTCGATTAGATCAATCCTAGAATCAAGATTATCCATCTTTTCTTCAAGTATTTTGGAGGAAGCTTCGAGTTCACTTTTCAGGGCAGTACTTGATCCAAGACAAGATTCATGGTTAAAGAGAGGTTATCAAATTGTGAGACTGAAGGATTCTCATCGGTCGATGAGATACGCTTGTCACAACATATCTCGTTATCAGAGGAGTCAAAATGAATCTTCTTAGACGGAAACAGAACAGTCCATACTTCACTTTCTTTACTCGAAAGACTAGAGGAGGACATGATAGAGAAGGTAAATGAAATGAACATCCAGAAGAGTAGAAACTTCATTTTAAAGGAACAAAGATGAAGAATTTCCAAAAAAGACCTTTTACCAAACCCTGACAGAATTAGGTTATCTCCAGAAGAAAAAAAGAGTCTTTTAGAAAGTCAGAAACCATACATGAACAAAAACGGTACAAGAGGAGAGTAATCAAAAGCCGAATACTCCTAAAGTTTTAACAGACACATTCCAACACACCCCTCTTGAACATCATGATTCTTGCCTAAGAGGGATAGACAAAAGAATCATGAATAATCAAGATTACAGCTCATAATCATTCCAATCCGATGTAGGACTGGAATATATCTCGTGAGGGTGGGAATTACTTGTTAATACAAGTTTTTGCTTATTCCTTAGGAAGGAAGAGTTATTCACACCACTCTTTTACCTTATAATCACAGTTTTGAAGAACTTGATTGAAGATTTGTGCAAATCCCGCACCATTCTAGAAATCACCTTTTGAGGAAAAGAGGATTTCACATGAGATTTCTTCTTCTTCTGCACACAGTGTTTAGCAGAGCAGGACTCCTTTTGATCACTCGTGCTAATATGAGCCTGATTTTTACACAAGGAAACCAAGAGTTTTGGTAGCATCTTATGTTTTTCTGTATCACCCTTGTTATCAAGATGACTAGAGAGTGATACATAGGCAGGTAACATTTGCTGACACAGCTTATGAGACACAGTCGGAGTTATTCGACATGTCATATAAGAATCACAATTGTTATTTTCAGCAAGGAGATTAAGAGAACTATCATAGATTTCATCCTCAGGACAATAATCAAGAGTATTCATCCATGCTTTAGTTATTTTATTTACCTCAGTATCTAGACCTTTGGAAGTATGAACACTTTTACAGCATACGAGACCAGTTTTTCTAGTACAGTTTTTCTGAGTTTTCTTATCCTCCTTTTTGATTGATCGAACTTCTTTTTGAGACTTTCTTTTACTTTGTCTAAGAATTTTCTTAAGCTGTTGTATAAACCGAGACAACGTAGATATAAAGCAATTCTCATTTTTCTTATCAATCACTTTAGGAAAACGAGATTTTCCATTAGGAGTAGTATCATGACTACTAGAAAAGTGATGTTTATCTCTTGATTTTAATTCGCGATCAAAAATTTTGAGCTTTCCGACAAGCGTATTTCGTGAAAGAGTATCAAGGCAACGATGGCATGTTTTTTAGATTCATATTTAGATGGCAGTGATCTGAGAATCTTCATCACAATTTCCCTTTCAGGAATAGTCCTACCCAATGCACATGATGCATTAACAATTTCAGACATTTTGTGATAAAATTCATCAAATGACTCTTCTTCTGCCATATGAAGGTTTCCCAATCGGAGTTACGATTTTGAAGCCTAGCATCCTTTTCGCTGGAATTACCTTCAAATACAGTTTCTAAAGTATCCCAAGAATATTTAGACGTGGATCATGAAGCCACATGATGTCGAAGATCTGGGGTAATTGCATGCATGATGGCATTCAAACCGTCAGAGTTTTGCTTTGCATCAAGCGACTCAGCAACAATATATGTACTAATGTTTTTAGGCATGGTAACATTTTCAACTATAACAACGGTAACCTCATAGCCATTAACAACATATACCCATGATTGGAAATCACGCGATTGAAGAAAAGTACGCATAACAATTTTCCACCACAGGTAGTTTGATCCATCAAAGACTGGTGGTACGTTTACTGAGATAGCACAACTGTCCATAGAGTCAGATCACTACAAACACAGACTTGTAAGGTCTTAAACGTGTCTGCCTGCTCTGATACCAATTGAAAAAGCGGGGGTCTAACAACACCACCCAATATTTCGCTTAGCAATCTGTATGGACAAACTCGAATATACTTTTAAGAGAATCAACAAGACTCAATCAATTAAAAGTATATCAACGAGTTTATATCTCTCTTCTTGATTTTATTTACTCAAGCAAGAACTACGAGTTCAAATCAAATACAAAGAATAACTTGGATGGTACCAAAGACCAATATCCAAGGATCAATCAATATCAATCAACAACCAAAGGTCGGATTTCCAATTGATTGATTCAAACGAACAACCTGTATTATTTCAATTATATAAACAAATATAATGCGGAAATAGAAATAACACAGACACCAAAAATTTTGTTAACGAGGAAACCGCAAATGCAGAAAAACCCCGGGACCTAGTCCAGATTGAACACACAGTGTATTAAGACGCTAGGGACACTAGCCTACTCCAAGCTAACTTCGGACTGGACTGTAGTTGAATGATCCAAGGTACAGTTGTACTCCAAACGCCTCTGATCCCAGCAGGATACTGCACACTTGGTTCCCTTAGATTATCTCACCCACAACTAAGAGTTGCTACGATCCAAATTCGAAGATTTAATAATAAACAAATCTGTCTCACACAGATAAGTCTATCAAAGGATCAATCTGTCTCCCACAGATAAACCCTAAAAAGGTTTTGTTCCGTCTTTTGATAATAATCAAGGTGAAGAGGAACCAATTGATAATCCGGTCTTACATTCCCGAAGAACAACCTAGAGTTATCAATCACCTGACAATAATCTTAATCGTATGGTAGCGAAACAAGATGTTGCGGAATCACAAACAATGAGACGAAGATGTTTGTGATTACTTTTTATATCTTGCCTATCGGAGATATCAATATCAATCCAATCAATCTGATTGTAATCGTACGATAGAAGATGCAAGATCAGATCACACAACTACGATAAAAGTAGTTTCGGTCTGGCCTCACAATCCCAATGAAGTCTTTAAGTCATTAACCTGGTTTTAGAAGAAGAAAACTAAAGGTTAAAGGAGAACCGACTCAAGTATGCAAACTAGTATCACATGTGAGGTGTGGGGATTAGTTTTGCACAGATACTAGAGTTCCCCTTATATAGTGTTTCAAATCAGGGTTTGCAATTAAGTTACCTTGGTAACAAAGCAATCAATATCCACCGTTAGATGAAAACCTGATTTAGATTCAAGATAATATTTCTCAACTTTTAGATCGAAAACTTAGCTTGTTACACATACTTGACAATGCACGCTTCTAGGTTTGTTAACCGTACCCAAACGTATGCACTTGTTGGTTCAACAATAGTTAACCAAAAGGTTAGCCATATGAGCATTCCATATCAACCACGTTCTTCTTCACCATAACTAGTTCAAATGATTTCAAATGAACTAGTTAGAGAGTTGTTCAATTGCAAGGAAATCTCATGTACTACACAAGACTCAATTGAAGCAAAGATGATTTGATTCACTCGAATCGGTTCATGAACTTTTATAGCCACGGTTTGCAAATTGCATTCCTTAGTCTTTTTAAGTTTAAGTTCAGAAATCATCTTCAGATATATAACCTTCTCAAGTTCGCAGACTAGGTTCGCAGACTTAAGTTACCGGGCAGAGTTTACAAACTCCAGCAGAAATTCTCGGGTATGAGAACTTCGCCGGTTCACGGACTGTGTTCGCGGACTGAGTTCACGGACTTAGTTTCATGCAAGTAGTTTTCCAACTCCAGCAGAAATTCTCGGGTTTGAGAACTTCGGCAGTTCGCGGACTTGGCTCACGCCATTCTTCCCGTTCTCTTGATCAACAAAGTTCGAAAACTTTGATACAAGGAATATGACTTATACATAAATGTGTTTCCACAACAATACTTATGTCCACCGTTGGTTATGTAATCTAAACTCTCATTTCAATTATTGAAACATTCTTAGAGGACGTTATATAGTTGTTACACCATTTCTCGTCAAAGCAATTTTCAAGATGATTGAAACATATCATGACTTTCTTCACATGGTAAAGATAAACTTGGTTAAAGCTAAAATCTTACCAACTCATATTTCGAGATATAGATAGGCGAGGTATACTCGGCTCGAAATACCAAATGTGTATAATCAAAGTCTATATACATAGCATACGACTTCTTGTCTAAAAGAGTAGGAGATAGAGTAGATAGACTTTTGAGTGATAGATAAGTTCAAGTCTTCACATACCTTTTTGTCAAGAAGTTCCACCGGTTCCTTGAGTAGTTCTTCTACTTGTATGATGAATCGCCATGAAATCCTTGAGCTTAACTACACTTTCTATCCTAGTACGAGACTTAGCTATAATAGACTAGAAATCAAGACTTATAGTTTTGATCACTAACATTGACAAACATGCTTGAGATAGCAACGCATGCGAGTTCGACCGAGCAATGCTCTAACAGAATTGAGTCTCGATGCTAGGATAGCATGTGAGTAAATAAATGACATAGACATGGAATGAGACTTTCCTGAGTGTGGAACTCATGATGAATGTCTATGCATCTTTTGCAGGTTCTTGCTTCAACCTCGTCAAAGTTTGAAATTCCTCTAAGTACTCTGATGATAAAATGTCCGTCAAATCTTCTGGATCAGAACTTTCTTCATTGGAAAGATGTGCAACCAAAGGCGCTTCGCCAGTACCAATCTTTTCAGCGTGGATCCACGCTCGTCTGAAGGACATGTCATATCCTGGATCTTCCTGATTATGTGAAACTTGGTTTCTGTCCAGGTTGAACTTATGTTCACTTTGAGAGTGATGTAGCCATAAGTAGTTCCGAGTGTTCCTTCAAGGTCTCAGATTGAGATGGGATCATGAGTAGCTTATTTTCGAGTGATGCCTGTGGATCCGATGGTTTTCAGTGGAATGTTGGTGATGGCGGTGCCAGCATCGATCAACGTTCTTCCAAATTCGTTTCTTCTGAAATTGACTGTGGTAAGCAATCCCCAGTCGTACATCTCTTGGTATGTGGCTGGAGGCTCAAGAAGTATTTCCGGATGGACTTCTTGATACGATGTGGTTCAGTGCTGTGAACATGTCTCTCCTTTCTGCCTTCGACAGATAGAACAATTCACGTTCGACGAAGGATTGAACTGCCTCTTTGATAGGTTTTTCAGAGAGTGTAAAGGTTCTGATTGGGAGAGGATTATTGTGTACTACTTTAGTCCCCAGTTGAAGCTATTGTGGATCAACCTTCTCTTTGAAAATGTGCTTCAAAATATTGCAGGATGATTGATGAATCTATGAAGGTGGCAGTACCTGGGATTCTCCATTCCTTCTTCAGTTGGCTCTCTCCTGATGAACGACAATTTGATTGCACCATCTTGAACCCAGACTTCCAGTAACTTGATCACTCCTTCATGAGAAGAGAGAAGTTTGAGTCTGTCAGATCATTTCCCCGTTCGTTGATGTCGGGTCAAGGTTTGTGCATTTCAAGATTGATTATCTTTCTTTGGTGCTTTCAGAGGAGCTGGAGAAGCGTGCTTGCGTTGTGACTCATCTTTCAATTTTCTCCCTTCTGTAACAACATTTTTGAAAGGTTGGAAGTTGTATTGTTTGTTGATCAAATGTATGTACCTCGAGTTTCTCGTGGTTCCTCAGTTTTTGTAGCTTGATCTTTCCAGTAAAGCAGTTGCGGTAGTTGCTGATCGCTTAGCTGCTTCATGAAGTTCTGAAAAAGTCTGGAACCAGAGATTTTCCAGTAAAGCTCTGTAGACCGGGATCGTTCCGTCAATGCATAAGTCAACAAGTTGCTGCTTTGTGACATCTGGGTCGTGGCAATCCAAGGCTTGAACTCTGAATCTTTTCATATAGTCATTAGGATTTTCATTGCTCCTCTGAAACATTCTTCCCAGATCAGATAGAGTAATTTGCTCTGACAAGAAGAAGTACTTTCCGTAGAAGGCGTTAATCATTTCTCCCCAACTAGTGACGCTTCCTGGCGAGATGTTGTTGTACCACGTATATGCCCTTAATTTCAATGATGAAAATTCCTTCAGACAGACGACATGATTGTGCTCATGTTCGCCCAATGCTTCCAGAAACCGAGAGACATGCTCTCGAGCATTGCCTGTTCCGTCATACAAAGTGAAGGTTGAAGAGGTATAACCTTTTGGAAGAGGAATTTTTTGCGTAGCAACAGGGTATGGAGGCAGGTGACGATGGACATGTGGTGTCTTGTCTTTTCCATGGTCCTCCAAGAGGCGTTCCAAATCTTCCCGAGTAATGAAATTTGGTGATTCTTTCGCTGATGGATCGTCTGCATTTTTGCGGACTTCATTTTCATCCACCGTATGAACTGGAACGACTTCAGGATCATCATCCGAAGATGTTTCTTTTCCTTTTCCATTTTCTCGAGTTTTCTCTAACATCTTGTCAGTGAGCGTTTTGAGATAATTGCACATCTGCTTCTGTGTTGCATCCATGTCCGTCTGATTCTTGGCAAGAGTCTCTTGCACCTTCATGAGATAGCCTATGGTAGGTGGATTTTCTCTGACTTCTTCGGGATGCCGGCCGAAGAGAGGATGACTTCCAGTGTTGGGCTGAGGAGGCGTAATGTCACCACCATTGTTGGAAGCAGGAATGGTTTCTGGGATACCATTATTATCATTGTTGCTAGTGCTAGCGTCGTTTGTATTTGTAACTAACCCAGACCTAAGATCAACCATTTGAAAGTTGATATTGCAACCGAGAGATTAATCTCCCACTGTGGTCGCTAATCTGTAGATGGGGAAAAACGATTTGCTGGTTTTTACATGATTGAGGAGATGACCGTGCGGAAGAAACTCCTTGAACCGAGCAAATGCTCAACCTCACACAGATGCACTGCAAGAAGGGAGTGCTTTAAGTACAAGATATATATCTGTAGGACTCTGGCCTAAACCAAGACAATGGCCGTTCCAGAGTCAGTTCAGTCACAAGAGAGGATGGGTCGATCTGTAGGAGGAAAGCTGAGAAATGTGTGAGATCAATGGTGATCAAAGATTGTAGGTATGTTGTGTATTCTGCGTGAATAAATAAAATAAGTTATGATTGATTGAATTTTTCTCTATTGAGAGTAATTGTTCAGACGTTGAGTTGTTAATCTCGTGTTGTCTGCTTGACCAGAGATTGTCTTGTTTTTCAATCATGATCTAGAGACTTATTTATATTGCTAGAATTGTAAACACCTTGATCCCATCTCCTTCTCTCCCAGTTGTTGATCATGAGGGCCATATTGTTCTCCAACCAGCTGCCATTTTGGATACCATAACTATCTCTAGAGCAGGTCGACTGATTGATCAGATGCTCATTCAATGGACTAATGCTTCTGCAGAAAATGCTACGGGAAGACTCTACCAATGTCCATGCACATTTTCCTGATTTTAATCCTTGAGGACAAGGATTTTCCAGAGAGGGTGGCATTGTTATGTGCCTGAGTGCCCTTAGTAATAATCTTATACATGCACCTGTGCATGGGTTGTATTTATTGTGTTAGCCGTTAGTAATCATTAGGTGTCTTAATGAGTTGTGAGCTACCGGTTAGATGCAGACAGGTGTACTGTCTGGATTAGTCATCTTTACCAAATTGGGTTTGTTGCTATAAACTTGTAAGAGAGGCGGCTGTTGGAATTGATGAATAATCAACCATTTTCAGTATCTCTGTGTTCTTCATCGTTCACCGAGACTCTTATCCTTATGATTTGAGAATAAACCCTATTTTCTGTTGTGAATTTGTTGTGGTAAGACAACATCATCATGTATAATTTCCATTACGCATAAAAAGAATCATCTAAGTACAGTGAATTAATAGTGACTCGACGCAAACCTGTTTTCGCAAGTGATATAAGCAATGTAACTTAGATTAATAAAGAGGAGTCGATGATGCCGCAACTTTGCAAAAATCGTACCCAGACGCTACTCCAAACCAAAATATACTCTCCAATACAGTTTCTCCCACTCAAATGAGCTGTTATTCTCCCAAATTCCAAATTCTTTTTCCTACTGGATTTTCTCTCAATTTTTCCTCCCCTTGCTTTTCTATCGATTTTCTTTCCATCTTTCTCCATCTGGTTTCTATTGATTGCCTCCCCCAAACTCTAGAATTAGCTAACTATTTATAATTTCAGTCCATTAATTACAACCCTTGGATCAAATGATTTGAATTTGACGGTTCAAAAAAGAAACCTAAATATCATTTCCCATTTTGAAAAATATTATTCTTAATATTATTGGATAAAGAACATTATTACAAGAAACTAGTTGGAAGCCCTAGTTGGAAGCCTAACAAGCTAAATTCCAACAACGTACTATTACATTAGTTGAACAGGTTGTCGTGCTAGCCTAACAGCGAGTCTCATGAGGAACCAGCCAAGAAAGCCAAGGAAGCCGAAACGGATAGGGGGACTGATTATGTCGTAAGGGGACAAGGGAATGACCAGCTAAAGCTACCCGTTTTTTTATGCAATGTCAGTACCAAAATTAAAAAGATTTCATTTAAACCAAGAATTTTAATGAACCCATTGTTGGGGATACCATCACAAACTGGGAGATATAAAAAATAAAATTATAAAGCGATTTGGAAAAACTCGTATCCCGAAAAAATTGATAATGACTAAACTTCCCTTGAGTATCCCCAAATGTGTTAAGACATAAGAATCAGCATAATATTCAAATCTTCGTTGCATTACAGTTTTATGTTTGCTGAAGATCTACTGTGATAAGTGTCTGCTCTCCAAACTTACCCTTCTCGACATGATATTTTTATGGACTTAAATGTTGAGAATACAAAAAAAGGAAGTCCATTACGACCACACCGTTTACACATTGTTCATTTTATAGGCGACTACAGAAGAGATCACAAGAACAATTAGTTGTTTTTCCTTTGATTTTCGTTAGAAAACATCAAAATAGTACAGCTGTAGCCTTTTTAAGCTGCTCATGTGATCTTCCCTGCCTTTCTCACACTCCTCCCACACATGATTTCGAATCAACGGGGATTGGGGACTCTCATTACATTAGTCTGACAATTTCCGAACACGAACCAGTTGACTTAGTTAGCTTTTCATACAAAATTAATTAAAAACATGATAACATAATTTGTGCACGACATTGGAAACTATCCAGGCGGCATAGATGTAAACACACAGTCGGCATTAGTATGTGTTACTCGACAATGTCCACAGTGTTCAAATTTGAGGCAGAGAAGTGTAATTTTGACACCATTTACGGAGTCACAGTGGCAGAGGGATATATTGAATCAGCATTGGTTACATAGTCGGCGTCCGTATTGTATCAGTAATACAAAACGGAATGGGTTTTTGAACCTTAGACGGTCGAATAACATTTTGAGAGACAAACATTACATCCGATCATCCCAGTCTCATCTCAGCTAAAGACAACTGTGGTTAGCGTTTTTATAACCTATTTTATTATGAATTCAAATTTATTAATCTTTAATTAGTGTATAACCACTTAACTCAACATATTTAAAAAAACATTAAATGAAATCATAATACCATTTATGCATTGATTGTATTTGGTGGTGCCAATGTGTACATGATGGGAAGTGAGACTTTTTTTTCTTTTTCTAAAGCATAAGTGAGATATATATTTATAAATATACGTACATACTATTACTTAATGATTAAGTGTTTGTTTTTGGATGATTTATATGGCTAATTTTATAGTGTATGTATGGACATTATTTTGGACAGAAAACCTAATTCAGCTTAATCTTGGGTTTCAGAATAATGGTTTCCAGGTAGCAGAGGGAAAGAATTCATCTCGATCAAAGACATCTGACAGATGTAAGATTTGTAACTTCCTTCAATTATGGATATACACATTGATAACCCTCATAACCAATTAAAAAAATTAATATGCCAATGAAAAATCCTTACCTTTAATTGGTAAAAAAAAACTAAAAAATAATTATTCAATAAAAAGGATACAAAAAATTTATAGGATAAAAGATATCTTAACAAATTATCCATCTTTTATCAACTCGGAAATAAAGAACATCGTTATAACTTTTGGCAACATAAAAAATAAAATAATTTATTTATTTATTTCATATACAGTTAAAAATATGATTTTGAATAATAATATGCACGTATGTTGATTCAAATACAGTCGAATGCAAAAAGATACGAGTCAAAAAAAAAAAACGAAAAGGGTTTTTGAGGCTTCGACGGTTGGATAATATTTTGAGAGACAAACGTTTCATCCGACCATCCCAGTCTCACCCCAGCCAAAGACATCCGACATGTGTAATATTCGTAACCTCCTTCAATTATTAATATATGCATTGATAACCCTCATAATTAGTTCCTCACCGTTTAACAAAAATTGTATGCCATAAAAAAATACTTACCATGTAAATGCTACAACTATGTTAAACTCTTTTTTTTTAAATTTTTTTTTTTTGACTCATATCTTTTTTAAATTGAATTAGCTCATCTTAATCAACCAACAACAAATAACATTAGAACATTTGCGATTACAACATGTAAACCCCTTATTTCTGACTTGAAATAAATTAACTACCCTTCATCAACCTGCAAAGAACAAAGAACATTATGTTAAGAATACATAAAATTCATTTCATTTGATTCATATTTTTTTTGGTTGTTGGAAATAATATAAAAATAAAAATAAATACATACAATTGAGAACTATTCAAATAGTGAATCTCCAAAACTTTTCACTTCAACCGTAGGCCTACTTTAATTTTACTGAAAAAAAAAAACTATTTTAAAGCCATGAAGACTCTCAATCTTGCATTCTTTGCAGCCTTGCAAATGAGACAACAATCTAGCTTGGAGTCGCATTCCTTTTCAAAGCTACAGTTACTCTGAACCTCAATCTTATCATAAACCTTCTTGACTTTTTGGGCGGTTTCCTTTTTTCTCTGAATTAATTTTTTTTTATCTTCTTGATCATGATTGTCTTTTTCTCCATAACAACACGATTGAGCGTTGTCATCTAAATCTTCAATTACTGACCATAACTATCACCAAATCTTTTTTTTATTCTCATGATTCACCTTCATCTTTTCAACACCTAATGTTATTGTTATGGAGAAGATTAAGAGATTCAGTAGATTTAAGGCTGCAAGCAATACCTTCATCATTCTCGGTATTATTGAACGAAACGAAACCCGATTCTATGCATTTAACTGTTTTAATTTCTCTAAATCAGTTATTTGGTATCTCGGTCGCTTTTGCTGCTAGCCTTTTCAGAACTTACTCCACCAATAAACGTTACAAACATAGGCATCATAATTAAGGCTAAAATTTAGAACGTTCATTACATAATTAGGGTTCATATAACTCACTTTTTCCCTATTTTAAGTAAATCGGGGACAAATAGTTATGGAAAAAATAAGGGTAGGGTAGACTTAATGCTAAAAGCAATGCCTTGAACACGAACTAACTCATCTTATCTTCCTCTCTACTATCGATTTTCTTCGCTTGATTATACTCCTCATCCCCCTAATCATCCTCACTACATACACGTATTATCCACCTATAATCACTAATTTACCATCACAATTCATTTCAATGAAATACTTACCAATTAATTAAATAATGTTTGTAGTATAAAGTATGCATGCATAAGAAACGACTGCTTTTATGATTAACATATTATTAGAAAAAATAAAGGAGCATAATGGAAGTCGAAACTCAGACAAATCAAATGTCCAGGATGATCGAGCGAAAGAAGTAAGGAGAGATAAAATAAGAAACTGCGGATACGATAACTATACGACCAAGACTTTGCAATGAATACAAACACTTGGAATCTGCGAACCAAGATGAGACGAAACGAACAGTTCTACTGCCAAAATTTAGACTAGGACACCCTTTGGAGACGTCTAAATCTAAAACTGACACCGAAACTTATAGAAACTGCTGAAAAATATCGTGAGGAATCGAGACAATGATATCGACGAGAGAATATCGATGTTCCCTTGAGGAGGAAAATGAAGTAAAACCATACTTCATGCATCATCTGTACACGAAAATATTGATGATCCTTGAAGAGAATGAGAGAATTGAGTTTTGGCTTCGCTGAAACCATGCAATGGATGACCTGGGATAATACATGAACAGAATCACTAGAACATATGGATAACGAACACATGACGATAGTGCCAGTGATCGAGGAAGAATTTCTGAGAGGATGTAATTACATGTATTTCTCATCCAATAAAGATTCAACATAAAGATCTAATTACAACACAAATCAGTATCAAAGACCGCCAATCTTTGGGGATCGATTAAAAATTTATTGTTTCAGGGAAACATAAAATAATTTACCTAGCATTTTTATTAGAAATTATTATTTTAATCAATTGCAAGTGTAACTGAATTTATAATTATTTGGATGACAAACATCTAATATTTTCATAGCTATAAATTCTCATGGGTCAAAATAAATCTTATCATAGTTTGTAGTGTTTATTAAAATCATTCTGACCAAAAATTATTCTGTCTCATTCCGTGCCGTTATGGCACGGGTTATTTCTAGTTAAACTAAAAAACTAAACCGATTAAGATTGTCGACGATGATAGGCAGTATTGCATTCATAAAGAAATCAATACTGGCAATTACACTGAAACCCTAATTTTTGATTTAAAACCTAAGAAACATCAATCATAACACTAATAAACTTGTTGAGCTATATTTCGAGCCGCAAACTTTGATTTGGAATCTTCAATTAATTGACGATAAATGACGAAGTTATGGAAGAAGAGAAGAGAAGAAAAGAAGAAGGCGCGAAAAAGAAGAGTTGGCATATGAATTAAGAGGGATACCAAATTAATATTTTTTAGGCTTTTGTTTTTAGTTTTATAAAGTGAAACAAGCCGATACCAAATTAATATTTTTCAGGTTTTTGTTTTTAGTTTTATAAAGTGAAAGGCAGTATTGACATTTCATCTCAAGAAAAAAATAATCCCTTAGCCAAAATCCAAACCCATATAACCCTAAGTATCCCCAATTATGAGTTCATTTTAATTAGACGGAAAGACTTGGGAACAAAGTTAGAAATGGTGTCGACATTTTTGAGTTGGGGGACTAGGTGGCCAAAGAGATATGTGGCTATCACTTTTAGTAATGGATTAAAAAATGAGATGCATATTAGGGAGTCCACTATTAGTCTATTAGGCACTTTGGATATGACGTGAACCTTTATGAGCACATGGTTTTTTAAACGGACTCACTTCCCAATTGCTAGCAAGGTCCTAAATGTGGGGAGATATGCATATAGGAATTTAAAAAGTGAAAATGATTTACCCACCGAACAAAAAGGGTCCTGATTGCATCGTGTGAGAGGGGAGGATGGGACCACTCCTGCCTTCCTTATCCCAATGCACAACACGTGTCTGTGCGATTTCCTTAGATATAAATCTTGATCTGTTTTTTTCCGATGAGTCTAGCAAAGTTGTTTAAAAAATGGGTGAAGACTGTTTGCATAAAAATATAGGACGGACCTAATATAGGCTTAACGTCTTAAGGCTAATATCATGACTTCATGGCAAAACAATCCATGTGTAAAATTGCGGTGTCTACACATACATACATGATAAAACCCGCAAACAATCATGCAAAGCAAAGTTTAACTATTATATGCATCGTATTATTAGTGGTACGAATGAGCTTAACACCTAGACCTAGACCATCTTTCCACATAAGACCTAATTCTCCGGCTTTATATCTTGACACTTTATGTTTGGATATCCCAAATTACCAATATATTTGATGACTTTAGCTGACTTTATGAGCTTTGTTTTTGGTCTCTGACAGGAATATGATGTCTGGATTATAATTACTAATGCATTCACTAAGATGTTGTCTAGTTCTTTTATTCACCATGCCTTGAACATTCCATGCCAGGGCTTATGTTTTTATGTGATTAAAAGGGAACACTAACTGGGGCGGAGCTAGAAATTATATCAAGGGGAAACAAAATGTTATTAGGGGGTGCAAGATGGTAAAAATAGGTTTGGAAGCTCAAAATATGTGCAAACTTAGGCTTTGGAGTCAGTTTTTGCACACCCTTGTTTTTAACTGCCTTCGCCACACTAAGATATATATGTTATGAAAAAAGAAAGTTATAGAAATTTTTTGAAAGCACTGAAGTCGGTGCTTACTATGAGTCAGAGAGTTTTCCTTTGTTGTAGAAGTAAAACAATGAGAGTGAATAGAAAAAGATAGTTTATGAGATAATACCTGATCATTCTGTCATCCTTGGTTCCTTAGATGCTGAGGAATAAGATTGTCCCAGATCTTTTTAACAAACAAAATATTTGTTATGCTAGTTTCACAGATCTTTTAGAAAGTTTTCCAAGGACATAAAATTTACAAATTTTCAGTCTCTAGATATGTCAATTCTGAATTTTCTTATATTGATTGACGTAAGGGCATAAATAAATTACTAAAAATTACTGCCTTAAAAATTGTGTAAATAGGATTTTTCTTTTTTCCTGCAATGGAGGGAGTACAATACATTATACACTTTTAAATTACATATGTTAATGAAAATGAGGCTCGTCGATCTGTGATAGTTTACTGTCACGTCTATTCACATATTGTCTGCCGATGATATCTCGAAGCTCTTTCGCACGACTACTTACACCGTTACTGGTATAAGCTTTGATCATGGTGCTGTATGTAACTTTACCAGGTTTGCAGCCACTCTTTTCCATCATTTCCAACACATGTCTCATCTCAGCTAAACAGCCTAACCTTCCATAGGCATCAACCAAACAGTTAAAAAACACAGTATCCAGCAATATATCTGAGTTCTCAATGAACCTTAAAACACCTTCAATCTTTTCCTTCGCTCCTGCTCTTCCGTATGATCTAACAAGTGAGCAGAGCGTGACACAGTTCGGTTTAATCCGTTCAGATCTCATTAGCCTGAACAAGTATTCCATCTGTTTTAGGTCTCCAGCTCTCCCAAATGCGTCTATTACCACATTGTAGGTTACAATTGTCCACGAGAAGTAGTATTTTTGCATATACTCCATCACTGCACTCATCTTTTCATAACTACCAGCCTTTCCATATGAATCCAGGAGTATGTTGAAAGTTTTAATGCTGGGACGGATACCTGCGCTCTGGAACTTCTCATAGCATCTCTCCATTGTCTCAATCTGCCCACTACCACCAAAAGCTCTAAGAGTCGAGTTCATGGTCCAAACATCAGGTTGACACTCTTGCTCCAGAAGCATTTCCATGAGTGTAGATTCCATCTCTCCAAACCTATCAGAACATAACGAAATATAAATTTCATATGCTGAGGTAATTTTCCCTGCATCTTACCTAGCTCAGTTATATATATAATAGAATGTGTTTATCATTAAAGTCATACAAAATTACACTTGCAACAAAATCATCTTTTGTTCTTGTAGGTTTCAGTTCAGTCTGGTCTGAAAGATTGCATAGCTGAAAATGTGTTTCAAGGTTTTTCACTATCCTCGTTTTCAAACCAATCCAGATCATAAAGACATGAACATAAGGAACTCTATCAATTACGAGGAAACTTGAATACAGAAATCGATCAATACCTGCCTGCTTTCCCATAGGCATCGATGAGGGTGTTGTATGTGATGGTATTGGGCTTGACACCTTGTTCTGCCATGTCAGAGAGCAGAGTTTGCACATGGTCAAAAGCAAAGACTTGCAGACAAGATTTTATGAGAATGGAGTAAGTGAAAACGTCGGGCTTACAACCAGGTGTAACCTTCATTTGTTCGAGGTGAGAAAAGGCTTGATCCAAGAGGCCAGTCCTACTGTAGGCTGAAACTAGTGCCGTGTATGACTCATGATTCGCCATACAACCTTCATCAATCATAGACTGAAAAAGCTCTTGGGCCTTGTCGGGTTGCTTGCATTTACCAAGCATGACTATGAGCTTTATGTATATACCAGGATTAGGGCGGTACCATAGCTGCTCTTGCAGTAGCTCAAATACCTAGAATACAAAATACCAAGAGATTACATATAAAAGAGGAAGCCGCAAGTAATTAGATCCAGGGTATAGAAAAAACATGGTTAACGGAAAACATTATACAAAACTAATGCTTGTAAATAGTATGTTCT
Source organism: Papaver somniferum (assembly GCF_003573695.1). Lineage (NCBI taxonomy): Eukaryota > Viridiplantae > Streptophyta > Magnoliopsida > Ranunculales > Papaveraceae > Papaver > Papaver somniferum. The sequence goes on along the minus strand of NW_020621381.1, from coordinate 4,504,464 downwards.
TTAAGATGTGAATATCAATTTAACATCACATCTGCAGTGTATGCCCATATAAGATGTGACAAACATAAAGGAAGTAACATCTAACTCCGATTCTTAAACGCTCCCAATTCAAACTCGCAGAGCTAAAATCCATTTCAAGATAAATTTTAGCCTTAATTCTAACAGTTGATGTGCAACAAAACACAAAAAAGAAAAGAAGAAAAAAAAACCTTGAGGGCAGATTCCCAACGCAAGGCAGAGATTCTTTCATGAAGAGCTTCAAGAAGAGTTCTAGGTAAGAGTTTCTTAGAATTGGTGGGACCTTTTTTCTTTTCAATTATAGCTTTAGTTGCTTCTCTTCTCAGTATTACAGATATAGCTTTTTTAGAAGCTATCTTATTATTCACTTCTTCTTTTCTTTCTCTAGATTCTCTCTCTAGATTCTCTCTATCTCTATCTCTTTCCCCTCTCACATTTCTGCTGTTTTTTTCTGTACAAGTAGTAGTAATGGATGTTAAAGAAGAATATGGGTCATTTTGATTTGAAATGGGTCGGGATTGGATAAATTTTGGTTTCATATATGGGGGTCTTTCACGATGATGATGATATGCAGAAGAAATTGAACTTCCACTGAAACAAGAAGAAGAAGAAGCCATGATTCAGATATGTTCCTCCTTTCTTCTTCTACTTGTTATCATCGGAAAGTTGTTAAGGAGCACTTGTGTCTGGATATGGGACGGGTTATGTGCAGATAATGATGGGCCGTTCATGGGCCTCCACTCGATAATCAAGTTTCAACCCCAACGGGTTGGTTTGTCCTGACTTTTAAAGTGAAGAAAGTGGATGGAACTAGGGTTTTAGATTTGATTCATCCATTTCTTCTCCCTTTCCTTCAATGGCTCTGCAACTAAGATCAAGATTTCCATCCAAAACCCTAATCTAATCAAGTTATTCTCATCGGAGTCTAATAATAATGGTGACAAGGTTCCATCATCTTCCTCTCTTTTCAGCGATGTCAAAGAAAGTCTATAACAAAAAACCTCTCTGAATTTCGTCGTAGATCTTCTGTTCCTCCTCAACCAACGACTTCATTTCAAGACCTTTACAAGAGAAACGTCCCTGAGAAAACTGATGAAAATAAACAGGGGAATGTTTCGATTAATTCAATTCGTGAAAGCTTAAGAAATATTCGGAAAATCAATGACAAACCAAATGCTCGACCTAATAATAGTAATAATAACAGATTAGGTGGAATTGATACTAATTCCTTTAAATCATTCAGTGAAGCGGGGCAGTGATCAAGAGACTAATCCATCTAATGGAGCATTAGGAGGAGGATCGGACCAGTGATATTTTTGGTGGTAAGGAAATCAAGGAAAAATCAGAAGCTGAGATGGAAGCAATGAAAACTGAGTTTTTGAATCCATACTCTCATGAAGAGTTAGGTCGAAAACTTCGACAGCTTAGACCAGATGAGACTACTAAGAGTTCACAGTACATGGATTGAATGAGAGGCTTAAGAAATTGAGAGTAATGGAAGAAAAAGTTGTTGATAAGGTTGGAGGGTTGCCACTTGAGAGTCTTAAAGAGAGTTTATTGAAATTGAAGCTTGATTCTGATGACAAATCTAGGATGCAGAGTAAGCCTCTGTATATATGAGATTACACAGTCGTTAAGGTTTTCCAATTAACGGATTGTTTTGGTTATTAACATCTTTCTTTTCTTTTAATAGTGCATAATATTTCTATCTTTGGTGGATATGGGACCCGCAAAGGAGCTTTTAGTTGAAAAGGCAAGTAATTGTTTTTCATTTATGCTATATTGTATATTCAGTAGATAAGATTTTGTGCGTACATGGTTGGTTTTGTGGAAGTGCGAAGAATCCATTGGTAACTCGTGAAATATCTTGGGTGGTAACTGCTTTCAGAAAGCTAGACTTTGACTTCTATTTGTAGCTGTGTTTGGTACGTTCTCACAGAATGAAAGAATTGGGTACTGTTCAGTAGTATCGAATTCTATGTAGGTTAGGCTTTCACAGAATCAAAGAATGTACAATTCAGTACCTATGGAAAAGAATGCATCCTCAGTCTCTTTCATTTTATATAAAAGATTTGTCAAGAATCACCCGATTAACTAGTACGGTGAGTCAAGCAAGCAGAGAGAAACTTTCATAATGCACTTCGTTGTTATTGATTTTTAGCTCATGAAGTTTTTCTTCAAACAATTTGTGTGATGATGGAGATATGTTGACTTTGTAATAGAGATTCTAAGAGTGAATCTGTCAGCAAATGGTCTTAATTAACGTACTGATAAGAGTTCTGTTGACATAATAAACACACAAGCGTCTGACACAGGCATAAAACATCAAAAGACACCAGTTAACAATCTTCAGACAAGAGGTAAGTTATTACCTGAGTAGGACTCAAAGTCTCCAAGTAAATAAATCTACTAATTACTCCTACTTGACATGGTTAAAATATCGTCTTCCAACAGACAGTTGTCTGCTTTTCATGTCTTCAGAATGTGATTGTAATATTCAAATGGTGGGTTACAGTTACTTTAGAAGTTATGTGCATGCTTGAGCTCGTAATATTGAATTACTTTGGTTTATTCTCCATTTTAGATTAGATTACCTGAATCCACAACCTTTTGGTGTATGAATGCAGTATTTCCATCCAGATAACATGTCTTCAGAAGAGTAGATAAAGTTGGAGCTCAAGAAAGTTCGGGACGAGTTTAAAATATCAGAGTCGGACTGTGGATCTTCCCGTGTTCAAGGTAATATTCTCTGTCTTTATCTCTTGACTCTTCTAATTCTGCATATATCTTCATATATAGTAGTGATTCTGAAGTCCTAGAAACTGTAATGATTTTCTGAAATTTTGGTCAACGACAAATGATAGGTAGAGTAAGTTTAGGTACATGTTTTTCTTGTTGTTCATGCTAAGTAAAAAGTTAAACTTAGATTTATGCTGTTCTGTGAAGCAAGTTTCTGGAAATGCATTTGTCGGACTTCCTTGAAGTATTTGTTTGTACCAGAAGTCTGTAAATACAGTTATTCTTGAAGCTTTGTTAACCTACTTATTAATTTATAAATTATGGATTGTTTCTCAATGTGGTGCAGTTTGCTCAACTGACAACAAAAATCAAGCATCTATCATCTGTTTTACATAAAAAAGGTAACTTTCTGTTTAGGTCTATATTTACGTTTTTCCATGGATGTGTCGTTCCTTCATTATTCTATTCCTCTTGGCAATATAGATGATCTCAGCACGCGTCAACTTCATTTCATACTCTATTTTTCACTGTACTGCTGGTTTTCAATTCAAAAACCTGATGTAGCAGAAATGTAATACAAGGTATTTTACGCTGTCTAATATGTAGGATAAGCATTCTAGAAAGGGGCTGGTAGCAATGGTGCAAAGGAGGGAGAAGATTCTTAGATATCTCCGAAGAACAGACTGGGATTCGTATTGCCAAGTTCTCTCACAACTTGGGCTGAGGGACAACCCAAGTTCTACAAACACTAAGCCTCAAATCTTTTTCTCTTTACTTCACCTTTTTATGTGCTGACAATTTTTCTTGATTTTTTACTTGTGTTACATTCTTTGGTTATTTTTACGACTCACTGTTATCTAAACAGTGATATATTATGTAACTGGGTCTAGAAATGAGATTTTTGTGGTTATAACAAGCACCATTCTTTAGTGGAAATGCTCAGTCTTTAGTAATGTGAAATGTTTAGACTTAGTAGCACTGTATCTATAGCGGGATCCTACATCGACAGTTCTTAGAATCCCCTTCTCAAGTTCTTTTGAAAACAAAGAAATGTCATTTCTCTATTCAATTTTCTCAACATCGACGGAAGGTTTTTATTTTTAGGGATTTTGAACCATGTTTTCGTTATAGATGGAACAGACATGTTCTGGAGTTGGTTACTGCAATTAGGGTATTTCTTGATTGTTTATTTTGGATTTCATAGAAGCCACCAGTGCGAAGGAACCAAAACAAATGAGAAGAATGGTGGTACTGTAAGATATGATTTATGCTGGTCAAGTTAAGGTTCTTTCAGTTTCATCCCAGTCTTTTCATTTCGTTGTTAACATAATAAGAAGTGCAAATGGAACTTTAGAATCTGAAGGAAGTGAGTTAATAAGAAGTGCAAATGGAACTTTAGAATCTGAAGGAACTGAGTTGTATTGAATTATTGCAGTTAAATGTTACAGTGAACTAAAGAAAAGTATTTAGAGGAGACAACCGATAAATACAGAGAGAAGATAAAGACAGGTAACAATGAGCTGTCATTGGTACATATGGACATATATTATTGGTTGAGCATTGGTACACATGGACACATAGTATTGGTTGGATCATAATCAGCTACTTGCTCTTACAGCCCCCCAAACTGAGCAGTCTTGTAATGCATCAGTTTGCCCTGTAACGTGAAGAACAGTTGCTTACTGAGCCCTATAGTAAATAGATCAACAATTTGATCCAAAAGTATGAATATACTTAACAGAGATAAAACCAATCATGACTAAGCTTCTGACATAGTGATAATCTACTTCAATATGCTTGGTGCGAGCATGGTAGATAAGATTTGAAACTAGGCTACTTACACCCGTATTGTCACAGTACATGAGACAAGGGGTAGTAAGAGGAAAACCTAGTTCATCCGGAATATAAGAAATCCATCTAACTTCAGAGGCAGCAACTGCTAATGTTTTATATTCAGCTTCAGTGGAGGAATGAGCGACAGTAGGTTGTTTCTTGGAAGACCAAGAAACAAGATTATCTCCAAGAAAGACACAATAGCCAGTAGTGGTGGATCTTCTTGAATCTGGACAGCCAGCCCAGTCACTATTACTATATGCAGTAATAGTAGTACAATTTTCTCCATTGAGTGTAATACCAGATCCTAGAGAGCCTTTAATATACCTTAAAATTCTTTTAGCAAGTTGCAGATGAAGATCAGTTGGTTGATGCATGAATTAAGAAACATAGTTAACTGCATAACTAATGTCTGGCCTTGTAAATGTCAAGTATTGAAGACCACCAACTAAATTTCTATAAGTAGAAGCATCTTTTAAGACAGTACCATCAGAAATAGATGCTCTTTGACCTTGTGCAATTGGTGTTTTGCATGGCTTGCATTCTAACATATCAAACTTCTTTAATAACTCCAGAGAATACTTATTTTGAGTAAGAAGTATTGAATTGGTGCTGGAAGTAAAAAGAGCTTCTATACCCAGAAAATAAGAAAGTGATCCCAAGTCTTTCATTGCAATAGCAGTACTTAAAGACTTAATGAATGTGGATAAAGTATCATCTGCCAACCAAAATGATATCATCAACATAGACTAAAAGAATCATCTTGACACCAGATTGACTATTATAAAGCGTGATCCTTGAGAGAATAAGAATTTGCTGAATTTATCAAACCATGCCCTAGGGGCTTGTTTTAAGCCATATAAGGACTTTTGAAGTTTACAAACATAAGAAGGATTCTCTTTGGAAAAAAACCCAGGAGGTTGCATCATATAAACATCTTTTTTTCAAATCTCCATGTAGAAAAGCATTGGACACATCCAATTTCCTTATTGACCAGTGCTGATTTAAAGCAAGACTTAAAACACATCTTATAGTCGTTGGCTTAACCATTAGACTAAAAGTCTCCTCATAGTCTACACCATCAATTTGATTGTAACCCTGAGCCACTAATCTTGCTTTATGTCTCTCTAGAGTGCCATCTGCCTTAAGTTTGGTTTCGTATACCCATTGAAAACCTAGTAAATTCATTCCATGAACATATGGTACCTCTCTCCAAGTGTCATTACTATGAAGAGCTTCATATTCATTTTTCATTGCTAGTACCCACTTTGGTCTTTTAACAGCTTGTTTGAAAAATTTTGGTACATCAAGAGATTCTAATATAGCAGTGTAAGCTACTGGGATATGATGTTTAATATGAGAATTAGCTATGAAATCTGAGCCTATGGGTTTAGATTTTGAAATGCCAGACTTTGATCTAGTATGAATGACATTTTTTGTGTTTCCATAACAAATTAACACACATAACGAGGATAATTGAGACATTTGATTCAAAGAATCAACCTTAAGAAGAGATTTAGAAAGAAGAAGCTAAAACTAAACCATTTTCATTAACTTTCTTGAGAAGCCGCAACTGTTCTCTTACACAATTAATACCCTAATCCACTCAGAAACGAAATACAAGGACGAACCGATTATTGACACCTGTCGGCATCCCAACGTCTAAGAGGTTGTCCACTCATTCACTATTATTAGCACACCCTAGTTATGTACTAGAGACACCCACCCCTCAGAGTAACCTAGTAATGACTTAGACACGTGACAATACCCCTCCCATGAAACAATCCTTGTCCTCAAGGATTAAAAACTGGAAAGTGTGCTGAGATATTGGATGAGTCTTCCCATGTAGCCTCCTCTGCAGGTTGGACCACTAGGTAAGGAGTTGTGGAACAGAATGGTTACCTCTGACCAACAATATGGAGTCCAAAACTGAAATGAGAGTGACAATGACATGTCCTTCATGATCAACAACTGAAAGTGTAAGGGAAGGAGTGTGAGAGACACCAGTCTTCTTCTTTAACTGTGAGACAGGAAACACTGGGTGAATTCTGGATTCAGAAGGAAGTTGTAACTTGTAATCTAGAGTACCAATCTTCTGAATGACAGGGAAGGGACCATAGTACTTGGCTGAGAGCTTGAAGTTGCTTCTTAGGGATACTGAGACTTGTCTGTAGGGATGCAGTTTTAGGTACACCAGATCACCAACTTCAAAAGCTCTGTCAGTTCTTTTGGCATTAGCAAAGTGTTTCATCCTTTCCTGAGCTTTTGTCAGTGTGTATTTGAGAAATAGTAGAATGCCCTCTCTTTGTTTCATATATTTCTCCACTGAGTCCACTGAAGTAGTAACAAAAGGTGGAAAGGCTAAATGTGGAGCTTCATAACCATATAGGGCTTTAAAAGGAAACATCTTAAGGATGGTGTGGAAACTGGTGTTGTACCACCATTCAGCTAAATCCAACCGATGCATCCAATTCTTAGGCTGATGACTAGTCATGCATCTTAGGTAATTTTCCAGACCATCTGTCTGAGGGTGATAAGCAGTGCTAAGTTTGAGAGAAGTACCTAAATTCTTGAATGTCATTCCAGAAGTTGCTGGTGAACACCTTGTCCATGTCTGACACAATAGAAGCAGGTAGCCCATGTAATTTAAAGATGTGATGCATAAAGGCTTTGGCCACTGAGGAAGCTGTTTATGGGTGTTGTAGAGGAATAAAATGATTGTATTTTGTGAATCTGTCTACCACCACTAAAATAACATCTTTTCTGTCATTATTAGGCAAGCCTTCAATAAAGTCCATGCTAATGTGTTGCCAAGCATGATCTGGAACTGGTAAGGGTTGAAGCAAACCAGCTGGCAATGTGTGTTCTCCCTTATGCCTTTGATAAACGTCACAAGAAGACACTAGAGAAAAATCTTCAGCTTTCATGCCAGGCCAAAAGAAATGGGTTTTTCTCTCATAGATGCCAGAATGTCCACCTACTGCAGAAGCATGAGTGGCCAAGAGAATAGACTGCCTGACATTGTTATAAGTGCCAATATAAAGTCTGTTCTTGTATCTCAAAACCTCATCCTGATAAGTGTATGGAGAAGTGGAGGTTGGAGCCAAAAGTAGTGGAGAGATAAGCTGTTGCACCTTCTGATCTTGGGCATAGCTGGAAAGTACTTCTTGTTTCCAGAGTGGCTGAGAAAGTCTAATTCTGCAACATAAGATGTCACTGTGATATCTTCTGGAGAGAGCATCTTCCACCTTGTTCTCCACTCCTTTTTTATACTGAATATCATAGTTATATCCCATTAGCTTCATAAGCCATTTTTGTTGTATACCAGTAGTTATTTTCTGTTGTAGAAAATACTTGATGTTATCTTGGTCAGTCTTGATAGTGAAGTGATGGCCCAACAAGTAGTGCCTCCATTTGGTCACAACAAACCCTACAACTATAAGTTTCTTTTCATAAGTAGAGAGTACAAGTGTTCTATGCCCAAGTGGCTTGCTGAAGAAAGAAATTGGCCTGCCCTCTTGCATCAAAACTGCTCCAATACCAGTAGCACAAGAATCAGTTTCCAGAACAAATGGCTTTGAAAAATCTGGCAGAGCAAGGACTGGAGTAGTATTCATAGCTAGCTTGAGAGAGTCGAAAGCTTCAGTAGCAGCTGGAGTCCAAGTGAAAGCATTCTTATTAAGTAGTTCAGTGAGAGGCTTGCTAATCACTCCATAGTTCCTGAAAATTTTTATGTAATGGCCAGTGAGGCCTAAAAATCCCCTGAGCTCTTTGATATTGGTAGGTGTAGGCCAGCTAATCATAGCAAAAATCTTAGCAGGTTCAGCTACCACACCATGAGAAGTAATGATATGGCCTAAGTACTCCAGTTCAGGTTGTGCAAAACAACATTTTGACAATTTGGCATAAAGCTGATGTTGTCTCAATAAGGAAAGTGTGATATATAGATGTTTTGCATGAGTTTCCATGTCAGGACTATATACTAGAATGTCATCAACGAATACAGAGATGAATTTTCTCAAATATGGTTGAAAAATGTCATTCATCAAAGCTTGAAATGTTGCAGGTGCATTAGTGAGACCAAAGGGCATAACTGTGAATTCATAATGGCCATGATGGGTTTTAAAAGCTCTTTTGTAGATATCTGCCAGCGTGACTCTAATTTGGTGATATCATGATCTCAAGTCAATTCTAGTAAACACACAAGAGCCAAAATCTCATCAATAACAGGTATAGGGAACTTATCTTTAATTGTGATGATGTTTAGTTGCCTGTAATCCACACAGATCTCCAGCTATTGTCCTTTTTCTTCACCAGAAGTATTGGAGAGGCAAATGGGCTATGATTTGGCTGAATGACTCCACTTTGTAACATTTCTTGGAACAATTGCTCAACTACTCCCTTTTGAATATAAGGACATTTATAGGGCCTTTGCTTAACTGGAGTGGACTTGTGAATGAGGGGAATGGAGTGATCCAAGGACCTTTGTGGTGGAAGTGAAGTAGGCTCATAGAAAACATCTTGAAATTATTGCAAAATGTCAGATATAACTGGTGGTGGAGGATCTTGGGGAGGAGTAGGGGTAACAGAAAACAGTTGACCCATGATACCATGAGAGTTCTTCTTAAGGAACTCTTACAACCCTGATGAATCAATCATCTAAAGAGAAGGGGTTGCATGGGTACCCACTAAGGTGATCTTTTCCCCATGATGTTTAAAAGAGATACTCAAGGTAGAAAAGTTGAGAAGATGTCTCCTAACTTCTTAAGCCAATCAGCTCCAAGAACAACATCACAACCTCCCAATGGAAGTAGCCTTAAGTCCCCAATAAAATCATGACTTTGCATTTTCCAGTGAATGCCAGCACAAATGCCAGAGCTGAATGTCTTGTCTCCATTTGCCACAATGACTAACAATTTGGCAGTAGGCTGAATAAGACATCCCAATGATTTGGAAAAATCACAATCGATGAAGCTGTATGTACTGCATGTATCAATCAGTATTGAGATGGTTTGGTTTTTAATAGAACCTGGAATTCTGATTGTTTCTCCAGTAGCATGGCCAGTAAGGGCATGAAGAGAGATTTCCATGTCACTCTCAACAGTAGGAGGGTCTTCAGCTTGAGTCATTTCTTCTTTTTGTTCACTGCTTTCAGCCTCAGAGTCATCAACTACCATTAAGAATAATTGTTGCTTTTTATAAAAATGCCCTGGTCTATAAACCTCATCACAGTTAAAACAAAAACCATTTTTCTTTCTCTTTTGCATTTGTTCAGGTGTTACTCTCTTAATAGGAATTGGAGGAGAGATAGGTTTTGTAGGAATGGTAGTTGGAAGTGGAAGAAAAGGTGGGAGGGATACAGTTTTGGGTGGGAAATTTTGTGAAGTGGGTTGTCTGGCAATATTGTACGAATTAGAAAAAAAAATTGTTATGAGGTCTGTTGTTTTTCTGCTGGTTGGCAAGGGTATGTTCTTGCATTTTGGCTAGAGAAAACGCCTGCATCAAGGTGGTGGGATGGAACATACTAAATGAGTGCTTAATATCATCTCTCAATCCCCCCAATGAATCTCATCACGTAGTAATGTTCATTCAACATGGGATATTGACGATACAATAGAGCTTTAAGATTCTCAAATTGCTCAAAATAGTCATCCACTGTGGTAGTTTGATAATTTATTGAATATCCCTAATATGTTTTCATTAGCAGGATTTTCAAATCTAAAACAAGCAAGCTCAGCTAATTCATACCAAGAAGTAATAGATCTACTAGATTGCAAGTTAGTCAACCACTTATCTGCTTTGCCTTCTAGGTGCATAGCTGCCATGATGGCTTTATGGTTTTCATCTCTAATGCCGTTGAGAAGGAAATAACATCCTTTTGGGTTCTCCCCATCAAATCTGGGAAAATCTATCTTTGGAATTCTTGGGTTAGAGTTGAAATCACGATTCCCATGTTGTAGATTGAACATCGCTCCTCCATTATTCTGGTTATTTGAGTGAGAACCATCACCACCTGTGTCTCGATGTTCTTCATTCTTTTTATTTGAAAAGGTTTCCATGTATTTGAAGAAGTCTTTTCTGGATAATACAGATGATTTAAACTCAGTATCCTGTGCTGCAAGGCCATCTAACCTTTCATTGATTTTGGACAACTGTTCAGAGAACAAATCCTTAAATCTGTGTAATTCTTCGTTTACTTCTTTGATTGTAGGATTTTTTTTACCATCCATGATAGGAAAGTAGGCTCTGATGCCAATTGTTGTGTTTCCACAACAAATTAACACACAGAACAAGGATAATTGAGAAATATGATTCAAAGGATCAGCCTTAAAAAGAGATTTAGGAAGAAGAAGCTAAAACTAAACTATTTTCATTAACTTTCTTGAGCAGCCGCAACTGTTCTCTTACACAATTAATACCCTAATCCACTCAGAAACGAAATACAAGGAAGAACCGATTATTGACACCTGTCAGAATCCCAACGGCTAAGAGGTTAGCCACTCATTCACTATTATTAGCACACCCCAGTTATGTACTAGAGGCACCCCTCAGAGTAACCTAGTAATGACTTAGACACATGACAACATTATACTCAGAAAAAGTAGATAACTCAGTAGGAGTAGAAGTGTTACCAGTAGGTGAAGCAATAACAGGAGAAGTAGCAACTGAAATATCAAGTGAAGGAGCAGGAGGATGTCCATCTGAAGTAGAGAGCTCTGACTGAAGAAGTATATTTGAAGTCCTTGAAGTATCAGGTGAATGAAATGAACTTGATATTGGTGTAGCAAATGGAAAAACCAATTCATTAAAAACAACATGAATATTTGTATAAACTTTGTGAGTAGAAGGATCATAACATCTATATCCTTTATGAAAAGGACTATATCCCAGAAAAACACAAGACACTGATCTTGGACTTAGTTTATCCTTCCTAGCATGTACAATATTTGGAAAACAAAGACAACCAAAAACTTTGAGAAAAAAATAATCAGGTTGTTTGCCAAATAATACTGCATATGGACTTTTGAAAGCTAAGAGCTTTGTTGGAGTTCTATTTATCAAATAAGTGGCAGTCAAGAAAGCATCAAACCAGAACCTTTTTGGAAGATTAGATCTAAAGGACAAAGTGTTACCTATTTCAGCTACTTGCCTATGTTTTCTTTATACAACTCCATTTTGTTGGTGTACATGTGGACAAGAGATTCTAACTGTAATACCATTTGAGTCAAAGAACTCCCTGAAAGGACCTTTAACCAGTTCGAAATTCTTTAATCTTGTGTTCAAGAAGATTTTCCATTGAAGATTTGAACAATTTGAAACAAGCAAGACTATCAGTTCCGCATTTCACTGGATAAATCCAATTGAATTTACTGAAGTCATCTACAAATATTATATAATCTCTATATCCTAGAATAGTCACTATAGGTGCAGGACCCCATATGTCACAGTGAATCAAAGCCAAAGGCTGACAAGATATAGAACTAGAAGATATAAAAGGAAAGCACTTGCTCTTTCCTAATTGACATGATGAACAAGCAGCTTCAAAATCTTTATTTAAAATCTTGATATCTTCAGATGAAACAAGCTTTTGAACAGTCTTTGTTGCTGGGTGACCCAATATTTGATGCCAAATAGTTGGTGAACCCAAGACATAACTGAGAGCTACATGTTGAGATGACTGAAGAAGTAGCTTAGTTGATAGAGGATATAAACCGTGCTTCATCAATACCCTGGCTAGTACTTGCTTACTGAGAATAGACTTTATTTCATAACCCCAAGGAAATAATTCAAATGAACAGTTGTTATCAGTAGTGAATTTCGCAATAGAGAGTAAATTCTGTTTCATGTTTGGAACAAACAAACTATTGTTTAACTGAAAAGAAGCATCACTAGAAGTAGGGTGTAAAGTAGAAGATCCTGTGAGAGTGATAGGAAGTAACTTACCATCTCCCATCATAACATGTTCATCGCCATCAAACTCTTCAGCAGCAGTTAAGATAGTGGAATCATTAGTTGATGAGCACGATAGTGCGGTGCATTTTCACCCATAACTATATTAGCTCGGCCTCATTTTATTACTAATAAACTTGTTTTATGTGTTTTTAAGGAAATATAAGCTCTTATGGAGAAAGTTGCTCGAAAAGTGGTTTTTGCACCCCCGGAGGACACTTGCTAAACGGACCCCTACTTTGGATAAGGGGCAGCTTAATTACTAAGGGGCACCTTCTTTACTAATCAGCACCTATTGCTATTCACACTCCAACACTCAGGATAATGGGAGACCTTCTTCTTCATTTGAATATTCAATTTAGGCGGGAAAAATGGTGGAAGAATTAGGGTTTGGCTTTTGGAGGTGTTCGAGTGAGACTTAATGGCTAAAATTGAATGGGTATCTTCCTTTTGGTTAAACAGGCTTGGTAAGGTCTTTAAACTTGATCGAATTTGGCTACAGTGATCGATTTGAAACAAAAGATAAAAAATACTTTTGGCGGGAAAATGTTTTAAAGCTGTGAAGATTTCTGAAAATTGATTGAAGAGTTAATATCGAGATTTTCTCGTATATTTGGATTAATACAACCCTGTTACGGTTAACAGGGATAGCAAGTTGTTTAAACTCGAAGAATCAGGAGGTTACGTGGAGTTGGAAGAAAAACAGGTTAATGCACGTGCCCGTGAGATATTTTTGGAGTATGGTTGTATTTTTGGGAAGATATTATTGCAGATTTTCATGGGATTTGAACAAATATTATATGCTCACTATGTACACACGTCTTTTACGTGTTTTGAAGAAGCAAACTCGGTTATTTTTGGTAGTTATCCAAAACAGGGAAAGGAAGATATTATCGGGTGTAATTGATTTGATTCTCTGAGTTATAATAGGAAGTTAGGATTGAAAAGAGGATATTCTCTTAGGATTTTTCTGTCGGATGAAAGTTTTGGGGGTAAATCAAACAACTCAGAATCGCGTGAGAATAAAGAAAATATTCCCGAGTTTAATGTCATTACTGAGGAGATTATGAGCATTTATTCGAAATATTTCTTGACTGTTGGGTATATAAATGATTCCTAGGAGTCAGAGAGCGGCATCGAGAGTTTGGAGAGGCTACAAAGAAGAATAAGAAGATGCAGAGCAGATTTCTCTGTTGCTGCAGAGAAGGAGAAGCTGAAGAACAAATAACCAATAAGAACTGTCGTTCTTGACCGTCACATATTCATACCATAAACGACAGTTCTTCTGCGACACCATGTAACTATAGTTCTTCGCCACAGTTGTAACAGTGAGTTGTAACGACCATTAAGCGTTGCAAACTTCTGGTTTATATTATTTTCCTCCTTTTTCTTCTTTGTAAACACCATTTGAGCTATAAAAATATATTTTGAGCGTGTTTTTCACTATGTGGAGCTAAACCTTTCTCTGGGACAACGGAGAAAACCAAAATTCATCATGTGGTAAATTCATTTAATTCTTTATATGACTTTTGCACTAACTAAAATGGAATTATGATTTTGATTAATTAGTTATCATTTTATTTGATGGGTCATGCTTGCTTAAATGTTTGATGTCCCGTGCTTACGATTTATAACTAATATTTTGAGAATCTACCTTGGAAAAAAATAAGAGTCCATGTCTTTATTTATTGAGCTATAATTGCTGAAGAATGAATAACTGAACCATATGATATGAATGGTGGAATCCTAGTCCCAGTAATTCTCTCTTTTATTATTTTCATTAAACCTTTAAATTTAATCTTCACAAGTCTTAGAATTCGAATCTTATTACTACAACAACAATCAAAAAATCACATCAAGTGACTGGTGGCTCCAGAGTCAAGAATCCATACTGGACCTGTTTCATTTGTACTCCAATGACCAGTAGAAGAAGAATGATCTCCAACATTAGACACAGCAGGAAAAGAAGTAGAAGAATTTTTCATTTGGTTAAAGACTTCTATTCTTGCAAAAGCTTTTTGCTTAGCAGCAACACCATTTCTAGATGTGGAGTATCTAAACTTACACCTGTATTCAAAGTGACCTTGTCTATAGAAAATTTCCAAATGACAGACTTAATCTTTTTAAGATCAAATTGTACAGGAAAAGAAATAAAAATGGAAGCTAGGTCATTTTTTCTATGATATAAATGATGTTTTCTTTACGCTCCATGCACCCCAACTTTCAGTTGGTTTTTGCAATATTAAATTATCCAATTATCTACAGTCAAATAGTATTATGATGTAATCAACTAGGTTCCCGCTGCATAACCCGATACCCAATAATACCACGAGTTCTACTAAGAAGAGACTAATATATAATCGTGATAGGTTGTTTTGTTGAACTTGGGTAAGGTTGATCAGCCATGCAAGAAATATATCTCCATGGTTTATAAGCATTTTTTTCAATTAATTGAAATGCAAAAATGCCTATTATACTTATGTATAAATTTAAAAATATTACTAAAAATATTACGTAGGCTAGCCTCATTTTGAACGTTTTGAACGTTGGAAAAGCGTATTATGCTTTGTTAGTTTTTCTGTTTGCTGGGTGGAAACACAAAAAAATTGAGATTCTCGTCAATATTGCTTAAGCTATTTTTAGTATAAAAAAATCTCAATCACAATAACTTTTTTTTGTCTTTTGAATCGCAACACCATAATCAACTGAAAAAGTTTTCTCAAACACGGTATCATGATCAACGAAAGTAATAATTGAATTGAGTAATAAAACCAACAACCCGTAATAAAAATCACCTGAAAGTATAAAAAGTCGTAATTTAGAAAGGTCGTAAACATATTTCTAACAAAAGAAGATTTGATTACCTTGAAGCAAACAAAAATTGAAATAAAATATCGATTGTTTCGAGTTGCCCCAATACGATTGCAGTAAAACAACAACTTGAACATCTCTTGTTACCTATTTAGAACTAATATTTACAAAATGGTAAAAAGGAAAAGAAAAAATCACTTAAGATGATTTCTATGAAGAAAAGTAGCTCAATGGATTGAATTCTTTTGTATCCTAGAAAAAGAAACAATAACCACCGATCAGAAGAAGAAATTCTGCAAGCATTTGTAGAACAAATCTTTAAAAAAAAAGCAAGAGATGGGACATTTGTTCAAGCGTTTTTACATATGAGAGAATATTATTATTTTTGGAATTAATTTCTTTACACATGAGAGAATATTATTATTTTTGGAATAAATTTCTTAAATATCCCAAGAAATTCTAAAGATTTTTCCTTCTCTAATCTTTTGCTTATATTATTAGAATTAAATTTATATTTACCAAAAAAAAATATTCTAAGAAGATAAAAAAATATTTATCTATCGATTGTTTTAGGAAAATATTTCAAATATTATTATTTTTGGTAAATTGTACACAAAGATTTGGGTGGTCAAGGTTTTCGTGACTTGAAAGTTTTAAATATAGCTCTTCTCGTCAGGGCCGCATGGATAATATGTTCTAATCTAGATGCACATTGGGTCAAAGCAATGCAAGCCAAATACTTCCCATACACGTCTTTACTACATGCTAGTATTAAGAAAAGTTGTTCTTAGATGTGGAATGGAATTCATAAACAAATTCCTTTCATAAAAAGTAACAGTCGGTGGATAATAGCAAAAGGTGATAAGATAAAAATCTGATTGGATGTTTGGATAGTAGGCATGAATGATCACCAGTACCGAGACAGGGTGTAACTGATAGTGAACAATATATATGGGTACATGAGTTATTCACTCAAGACAGAAAACATTGGAATGCACATTTGATACGACATCTGTTTTGTTCCGAAACAGCTGAGTTGATATTAAGTATGAGAATTTCCGTGGCAGCTGAGGATAAACTAATCTGGAGTTTAACTAGAAATGGGATTTTCACTCTTAAATCAACCTACAACAAGTTGCACGAGATACGCTTAGGTAATATGCAGGTCTCTCCCAAAATTCAAAATACTAATATAAGCTGGAAGAAATTTTGGAGCATTCAAACCTGGCCGAGAGTTAAGCATTTCTTCTGGAAATGTCTAACTGACATATTACCTACAAAGGAAAGACTTGCCAGATCTTGCAGATACATCAATCAGGCATGTCCATTTTGTTCCCAATTCAATGAAAGAGTAATGCACGTTCTCTTTTCGTGCCCATTCTCAAGAACAATGTGGATGCAAGTCCCGGGTGGTTCAAGCCTGATGACTGGAGGTCATGCTGATATTGCAGGAATGTTTGAAAGATGGATTTTACATGAACATCAACAGTATACTCAAGATGATTGGATAAATACTTCCATGATAGTTACATGGACAATATGGAATGAGAGATGCGGAGTTAACTTCCAGCACAAAAAGGCGAACCCAACAACAACATCAAAGAAGGCTTTAACTTTTTCTAACTATATTAAAAGTCTCAACACCAAAATGAAAGTCAGCACTCACATGCAGCATGATAGGATCACAATACCACATTGGAAACCACCCACCTTTCCATATTCTAATATCAACTGTGATGCATCATATGATTCTAATACTGGACTAACGGGAATTGCACTTGTCTTACGTGATTTTGCAGGAAAATGGAGAGGATGCAAATCCAAGTGCTATGCAGGAATAAAAAACTCCGAAGCAGCAGAGTGTTTAGATTTCCTTAATGCAGTGAACTGGAGCAAAGAGTTGCAGTCCAACTACATAGTCATTGAAACTGATCCTTAGGGAATTGAAGGATATATCAACAAATCGTCCCCAGTAATTGCGTGGGAAAACGAGGACATTCTACTGGATGCTATTAGTATTTTAAAAACAATCCCATACTGGGAGTGAAATTTCATTCCTCGAATTTGTAATAAAACTGCTGACAAACTAACAAAGTTCAGTAGGAGATTTGGTATTACTAGAGTATGGTTTGATAAACCTCCTAGTATTATTGAAAACGAATTATCATCAGACAATGTAACTGGTTTAAGTTAATAAAATTCTCAATCTTTAGCATTACAAAAAAAAAGAAAAAAAAAAGAAAAGAATATGAAATTAATAGTTAACGAATATGAAATTAATACTCAGTCCCAGAAGTCAATTTAGGATTCTCAATCCAAAACAAACTAATATAAACATATACATAACTTAACAAATCTGCTATTTTCCAAATATACTAAATGTTGCATACCTCCTTTAGTTTAGCACTGTAATGTATTTTCTCTCCCCAAATGTTTCCTCTACTTTAAGCACTTCATAAATCAAAACTAATCTTAAAAAAATTAGTAATACATTAAAATTTGAAAACATAATTTAGAATTACAAAAAAGATCCTTCTTCTTGAGAACTCTTGTGGACAAAAGGTAATCTAGTGAACTTATCTGCCGATGTTAATATGTCGCCATGCGCTTCTCTCCCCAATAACCAAAGCTCTTTTTCCAGTAGCAAGTACCAGGTAGAGCAGAGATAATATCTCGTAGATATCGTATCTCCAAGTGTGCGACAAAGTTTTTACACCGGCTGTCTGCGGGCCTAGGCGCAACTTACCCCAAGGTAAGAATAGTCCTTGACACATTCCGTGTCTTGTTCATTTTCGATACAGAGGGTGCAGTAGACCATCACTTTCATGGGATTACGCATTCGCGACCATTTAGGTGGTGTATCCACATACTCCATGTCCCGACTGCAGAGCTACGGGGTGATTCACCTTCACAATCCTGCGAGATGCAGAGCTACGGGGGGAGTCCCCCCTTCACAATTATGCCATGGCGGCTTACATGTTCGTGGTTTACACAGTCATACTAAAAATATATATTCAAAAATAGATTCAAAAGTAAGAGGGTCTAGTCACGTACCTCATGTACATACCTTTTTCACGTGGATCGCTGCCCTCCACGCTGCTCTGTCGAGCGCCAACTCTCTCTCCAAGCCTCGGTTCTTCAGATCCCATATAATCAGTTCATCCCAGGTAAGTTTCGATCGTCCTTTATGCTTCATTCTACATTCGTCCCGCTTGATGCGTCCTAAGCGAACCAGGGCATCAGGTGGTCTTCATTGTAGGTGCCCGAACCATCGCAGCCGATGTTGCATTAGAATGGTGCTTCCCCAAGTTTAACATGGATGTACTCATTTCGGATTTTGTCGTGCCTTGTATGCTCACATGCCCATTTCAGCATCCTCATTTCGGTCGAATGGAGGTTCCTGTGGTGCGGGTTTTTATTCGCCCAACACTCCGCCCCGTATAGCAGCACGTGATGGATTTCCATTTTGTAGAATTTTCCCTTCAATTTAGTTGGGACCTTACGGTCACATAGGACTCCCGTCGCAAGTGTCCATTTAGCCCACCCAGAGCGAGCTCTGTGTCGGATGTCCTCGTCTATGTCTCCGTTACTCTGGATCATAGATCCTAAATAGCGAAAGGACTCCTTCCTTGGTACAATCTGTCCGTCTAGCAGCAATTCTCCATCATATGTTCCGACTTCGTCAAAGTCGCATTTCAGGTATTCAGTCTTGGTTCTACCTATTCTGAAGCCTTTTGATTCCAGTGTCTATCGCCACCACTCCAGCTTATCCTCTACCTGTTGTTTTGATTCCCCAATAAGTGATATGTCATCCGCGAAGAGCATACACCAAGGTATCCCCCTGTATATCCTTCGTGACTTGGTCCAATACTAGCGCAAATACGTACGGACTCAAGGCCGACCCTTGGTGTAGTCAGATCTTGATAGGGAAGTCGTCCGAGACACCGTTGCACGTCCGGACTCCTGTGACAGCTCCCTCATACATATCCTTGATAAGGGATATATATTTAGGTGATACCCTCTTTTGTTCGAGTCCCACCACATTACCTCTTGGTACTCTGTCATAGGCCTTCTAAAGGTCAATGAATACCATATGCAGATTTTGTATTCGTTCCCGTAGCGCTCCATTAGTTGTCTAACCAGGAAAATCGCTTCGGTGGTGGATCTCCCCGGCATGAACCCAAATTGATTCTTTGTGACGTTAGATTTCCCACGTAGTCGACGATTGATGATGCGTTCCCAAATTTTCATCATGTGGCTCATTAGTTTGATGCATGTAGTTAGAACAATTCTGGATGTCCCCTTTATTCTTAAAGATCGGGACAATGACGCTTTTTCGCCACTCGTTAGGCATCTGGTTCGACCGGAAAATACTATTAAAGAAATCAAAATAAATCAAAAGAAATGAATACTCAGAGTAAACCCTAATTAAATCTTCAAAATCTAAAGTTACAAATTAACCAAAACAACGCAAACACAAAATAGAAAATCGAAAGCAAAGAGAATAAAGAGAAATTAAACTCACGCCTGGTTGAGAATTTTGTTTCGCACACCTGTTAACAAATCAATAAAACAAACATAAAGCAGAAAATCGAAAGCAAAAAGAATATTGAGAAATTAAACTCACAGTTGGTTGAGAATTTTAATTTGCGCACCTGTTAATAAATCAATAAAACATTGAGTCAAAATCACAAATTATAAGAAAGAAAACAACTACTGAAACACTATATATTGCAACAAACCATAATCGAATATAAATTAAAAACTTTCGACTTGTTCTTCATGGAGAAGAGTATCTATAATTTTATAGAGAGGCTCCAAAAAATGAAGTAGGTTTTTAATCGAATGCTTTTAAATAGAAGTATCAATAACAAACCCATAAATAAAACGTTTTTATTGTGGATATAATATAAATCTATGTCTAAAAATATATAAAATTTCTACATATTTGATCTGTATTTACATAATTTTAGCAAGTTAAATCCATAAAAATCATGACGTTTTTTACGGTAATATTTGTTTACCAATGATATTTTGAAACGAAACTCATAGTATATTTTTGAATAAATATTTATCTTTTTTTTTAAAATAATATTTAGCTTGATTCCATATTACATGAAACTAATTGGAAGTCTAACAAGCTAAATTCCGACGACAAACTACTACATTAATTGAACATGTTGTTGTGCTAGCCTACCAGCGAGACTCATGGGTAACCTAGCCAAAGGAGCCGAAGCGGGGGGGGGGGGGGGGGTGGGGGGGGTGGGGGGTGGACTGATATTGTGTCACAAGGGGGGCAAACTAACTCTACCTTCCATGTTAATTTCTGCAATATTACGCCATTGGGGGGCTCGAATCTGGGACCTCCTGGAACACATGAAACTTTGGGGAACGAGGATGACTAGCTGAGCTAGGTGCTCGTTCTTAATAATAAATGCATAGATTTCTTAGCTTAAAAATCGTCCAAAAATATAGATGTCCGAAATTAATATATTAGTTTTCTTTATTTTCTGGATTATTTATAAAAATACATGAAATTATAAAAGATTCAAAAAAATATTAATTTATCCATAAATACGTTGAATTGATTTTTATTTTATTTTATTCATAAATGTATGAATTAATATAGTATTTTTTTTATTTTCTGGATTTTCTATAATAACTATATGAAATTATAAAAGATTCAAAAAATATAAATTATATTATTTTATTCCATATGTGTGTTGAATTGATTTTTTTTTATTTCAATCATAAATATCTGAGATTAATATAGTAGTTTTCTTTATTTTCTGGATTTTCATAATAAATACACGAAATTAATATAGCATTTTTTCTAAATAATGAGGGACGTCTGTCGGGTGTGTCCCAACAATCCACCCAATCTACACTGCACATTGTCAGATCAACGCACCATATATAATGAAATTTCATCCGACGAATACGAATGGTTTCTCAATTAACCAATGAGAACGCGAAGTTACGCTCACCAACCAATATGAGAGAGGGTAAGCTCCACCAATGCTACTTTTATTCTGGAGTGAGGGATGGT
Source organism: Papaver somniferum (assembly GCF_003573695.1). NCBI lineage: Eukaryota > Viridiplantae > Streptophyta > Magnoliopsida > Ranunculales > Papaveraceae > Papaver > Papaver somniferum. The sequence goes on along the minus strand of NW_020621381.1, from coordinate 4,483,064 downwards.
ATTGAGTTTTTAGGTTGTTGATGTCTAACGAACACTACATTTTGGACACATAACTTTTTTTAAAGTGGCTAAATAAATTCCCTTTCCATCACAGATTAATAGGTGTGTCTATTACCATCCTACACATTCGACACATACATAATTGCTTAATGTGGCCACATACGTATCTATGGATACATGTAATAGGTTTAAACTGAAACCCATGACCAAACGTTGCACTATGGCTACAGTTGATGGGTTTAGGTTTAAACTCATGACCAAATGGTGCACTATGGCTACAGGGTAACACAAAACGTGGCTATAGTTATACCTATGACAATTAGCACGCAAATAGCCTGAAACGTGGCTAGGCTGTAAACCAAAAAACATGGCCTATGTAAAGGTTTGTACTAGTGGATTTATCTATTCAATTGACTTTTTCTGTGTGAGAAAGATTTGTTTTATCAAGTCTTCGATTTTGGGTCGTAGCAACTCTTAGTTGTGGGTGTACATAAGGAACGCGACTGTACCTTAATCGGTGTGAGATTGGTTAGGGCTCAACTACATTCCAGTCCAAAGTTAACTTGTAGTAGGCTAGAGTCTGTAGCGGTTTAATACAGTGTGGTGTTCAAATCTGGACTAGGTTCCCGGGTTTTTCTGCATTTGCGGTTTCCTCGCTAATAAAAAATTTTCTGGTGTCTGTGTTATTTCTTTTCCACATTATATTTTCTAGATAATTGAAATATCACAGGTTGTGCATAGTTCAATGAATTGGTGAATCCAACATTTGGTTATTGATTGAAATTGATTGACGCTTGGATATGGTCTTTGGTACCATCCAAGTTATTTCTCATATTAATCCAACTCACAAATTTCTATCTGTTCGATTGCAGATTGATTTGAGAAATTGAGATATAATTCTTGGATGTATTTTCCTTGATTGGGTCTGACTGTCTAATTGATTATCTTGGAAATATGTTGGAGTTAGTCCATACAAATTGCCTAAACATAATATTGGATGTGGTTGTTAGACTCCCATTTTTTCAACAAAGTTAGCACATACACCATAGCCGGTATACAGGAAATGGCATACATTCCATTCCAAAAGCGGGTGGCATTCCATATTCCAAAGAGTAAATCTTCATCTAGAGTAACTTCGTAAGATTCATCATCATTATTCTTTTCTCTTTCTTCCGCAGAAACGGTATGTAAACCACTTGCTTCTCTCATCTCATTATGCTGCTTCACTTGTTTTTCTAAGCGTTCTCGCTGCCATAAAAGAAAAATCAGCATACTCGTAAATAAAAACCTATTTAAACAAGGTATTAAAGATCTTGACATCAAAATCCATTTTGGCCAGAAAAATAAAAGGTATCAATGAAAGAAAACATCTATTATGTCTCCACGAATATATAATTACCTGATCCGAAGGATATGTCTTTTTTTTTTTTTTTGGTTAACAAAGGATATGTCAACTCGAGAACGCATTGGCAAGTTCACGTCCACAGATGAATAATTCAAATCTCTCAGTCAAACCAGCTTTACTAAAATGAGCAATAAGTACCGGAAATCTTAGTTAGTACACCTCGTGTGGGTTAAGATGATTCACATTAACAATCATTTAACGATATGCATGTACAGCTCGGGAGGTTAACAATAATTATAGTCGGAGTTTTTTCTTTTGTATCCCACCTCTCTATCAATCTTAGAAACGTAACCAAATTACGCATATAATCTAGGAATCCTTAATACCTTCTATGTGGTTTAGCAAGAGGTGATATCTCGACTGGATAATCTAAAACAAATGTTGGTTGCAGGAGTGTTGGTTCTACAACAGTCTTAAAAACATGTATCAACGAAAACATTTACGAGCTTAGAAGGATTTATTGCGAACCGTTCTAACTTGGGTATGGAGAGTCAAGGAGAAACAGATGCAGATACAGATACATATAAACGTTAAGATAACTGCAACAGCTCTAAAAAGAACAAGCTTCAATAGAAGATCTATCCTTGACCTCAAGTACTTTAATAGCAACTTCTTTAGCTACTTTAACATCATTTCCCAACTCAATAAAGTCCATCCTAGTTGCTTGTTTCACGAGATTGTGCATGCTTTACCTCCTCCAAGGCCTTTCTAGACTTATTTCCAAACCCTACAAGTAATAAGTCTGAAGATTTACATTATAAACCATACCAAAACATTAACAGTAAACAAAATTCTTAAAGCGATTAGATAAGTAAAAATTAGGCCCGAGTGAAGTACTAGTTCCACTCATTTGCAGCTTAATGCGCTTGAGCTTCTGATCTAACTTGATATTTCCAGCATAAAACAACAACAGGAAAGGAAAATTCAGCCGAAGTAATGTATAATCAACAGTAAGCTTCCCCTGAACTGCAAGAGCACATCTAACAACGATTTCCTCTGTCATGTTCATCATGCTTTGGTAGTCTGAATATGCTTCATACAACTAAGAGTTATTGATCGCCATCAAAACGTGTCACCATGTGAGTGACGTGATCCAGACTAATACCCTCTCTGTGGTAATTAAAATAAAAGATTGCGAGTAAGATGAGAGGTACCTCAATAGTGGTAAATTCAGGATTATGACGTGTTGAAATGCCTTCATTTCTGAAAATTCGTCCAATTTCATATACCTTTTCAAATCCTCCGACCTATAAGTTGCAAATGAGTATGTTAGACATTCGATGTATTGAATAACATCTCATCGAGCTTCATTCTAGAAAATAAATGGTCTAGCTACTGCCCCACCAGTTGCTCCCTGATTGATAAAAACAAAATGTGATCAGCTTGCTTCTCTTACGGGAAAAGCAAAACCACTTATCAATTTAGAATGCAACTGATATCTGCTAGGGTGCGACTATCACTCATCATGATCATCAGAGTTACCAGTTAAAAACATACTAAAATGAATATTCTCGTGTTTTTTTTTCTTCAGAAATCTTCCCATTTTGCAACAGAATTTTGAACGAACCAAAGGATTAATTTCAATAGAGGTTGCTCGATTCAAATGATGGTCACTTAAGATATCCTACAATTTTCACTACATAAAAAAGCGAGTGAGAATCAGATAATACTTCAACATGATCTGAAGTTAGATGCAACTTGACACACCCATTACTGGTTTGATACCTTCAATTTCTTCAGAGTAAGTCTTTAGTAACAAGAGTATTTAGTTTTTACTTCTGTGTATATGATCTGCACAGTCTTTTCTTGTTTATGTGTATATGATCTGCACACGGTCCTTATTTGTTTATGTGGATGTGATCTCCACACGTGTGTGGTTACTGGTGTTTTCTTGTCAGAGTCTGTGTGTATTTATTGCATTGTACGGACTCTTGTTGTGTAATGAAGAATTCTATTTCTCTCTTTACTCCGTGTTATTATGGTATCAGACACCAAAACGAAATCTTCCATTCTTCTGCTCGATTTTGATCTTCTTCTTCTCTTTCAATCTTCATCTTCATCATCTTTCTCTCTTATCTCAAATTCTAGTTTCTTTTCATCAAAAACATTCATTTTTTTCTGATTTTTTTCTTCTTCTCTAGATCTACTTTTTCTACATATTTCATTGTGATATCTTCTTGAGTCTTTCTTGAACTTCTTTGATCTTTTTAATGGAAAATCCAAAAGCTCATTCGATCTCTAAAGTTCTTTTTAATCAATTAACTAGTATTGTTCAGTTAAAACTGAAAGATGATAACTTTCTTATCTGGAAAGCTTTGATGCTACCTGTGATTCGTAAATTCAAGCTAATGAACTACCTTGATGGTTCTTCTGAATTTCCATCGCAATATACAACTCGCACTAATGCAAATAATTGAGTGGAAAATCCTTTATACACAGATTGGATGGATGAGGATGCTACGGTTATGATGTGGATTACATCTACAATTTCTAATACTGTTCTCTCTTATTTTGCTACTGCTACATCATCCTACTAGCTATTGAAAGGTATCTCTGACCGCTTTGCTCGAATTTCTTCCACTCATTCTATACAATTGTTTGAGGGTGAAAACGGTTTCTGTTGACTTCGGTAATTTCGTGTGTGCGGGTGAGAAACGAGTTTAATTCGAGAGATCAATCTGTACAAGTTCGGCCTAAACCAAGAAATGGTCGTTCCAGACTTGCTTCGGTCACAAAATGAAGGAGAAGGGTTGGTCTTAGGGAGGGAAGCGAAGAGAGTGTTGAGACCAGAATAGTTGATTCTGGAAGAGTAGTTGTTTGACGAATTGTATCAGAAAGGGAAATGCTAGCATATTGGGAAGCTAACAAGTGATTTCTGAGTGCTGTATTCTCCGAACCAAAACTTGTTTTTTTGTTGGAAATAGGTGAGACCTATTTATACAAGTCGCAGCGAAACGTACCCTGGTCTCGTAAGAATTGGAAACGGTTGAGTAAATGGAAGAAAGCGGTAATGGGTAACGCCTGGAATTGATGTTTCCATAATGAAGAAAACGTTTCACCATTAATTCTTGTGTTTACTAACCGCCTCACTCTTATGACACTTTCTTGTAACGGGCGTAGTGTACGCCGCACGCTGTAAACCTCCAGACCAATACCCTGACGTGCATCCCCCAGTTTGTGACATGTTTTGATGTCTCGAGTGTTTTCGTGGAAAACTTGTAGCATGTTTCTATTGTTTGGAAAGTTAAGATTGAGAGGCTTGACGGTTCGGTAGTGACTTTCGACGGCCGAGATTTCGCATCTTGAGAAGAATGTTAGCCGTTAATTGTGGTTACCTTCCGTTGGTAGCCAGTGGCGTGGCCACGGTGCTGGCATGGCTTGCGCATTCTCTTGGCGTGGCTAATTAGGGTTTGGTGCCATGACCAAAGAATTGGCATATCTAAATATGTGCCGTGGCCAAAGAGTTGGCAGCGTAGCCAAAGTTTTCCACAAATCGTTTGTTGGCAAGTTTGTACGGCTAAGATATGCATCTCAGGAGGAAGGATAGCCGTTGATTGTTGCAACCTTTCGTTTGGCAGCCAGCGGCATGGAGGCATGGCCGGCATGGTTTTTGCGTGGCCAAATTAGGGATTTGGAACCTTGGCCAATAGTTGGAACCATAGCCAAGATATTGGCACAAGTCATTTGGTGGCAAGTTTGTATGACTGAGATCTGCATATCGGGAGGAAGGACAACCGTTGATTGTTGTAACCTTCCGTTTGGCATCCAACGGCGCGGAGGCATGGCCGGCATGGCTTTGGTGTGGCCAAATTAGGGCTTTGGTACCGTGGCCAAGAGTTGGCACCGTATCCAAGAGATTTCCACAAGTCGTTTGGTGGCAAGTTTGTACGGCTAAGATCTGCATCTCAATAGGAAGGATAACCGTTGATTGTTGCAACCTTCCGTTTGGCAGCCATCGGCATGGATGCATGGCCGGCATGGCTTTGGCGTGGCCAAATTAGGGCTTTGGCACCGTGGCCAAGAGTTGGCACCGTAGCCAAGAGATTGCCACAAGTCGTTTGGTGAAAAGTTTGTACGGCTGAGATCTGCATCTCAGGAGGAAGGATAGCCATTGATTGTTGCAACCTTCCGTTTGGCAGCCAGCGGCATGGAGGCATGGCCGGCGTGGCTTTGGCATGGATTAGGAGCAGCCAAGCTAGGATTTTGGCATAGTTTTAGGCGCGGCCAAAATTAGGGTTTTGACATAATTTAGGCGCGGAAAAAATTAGGGATTGGCATTGGGACAAAAGTTGTCACGCGCTTGGTGGCGAACTTGGGCGGCAGAGATTTGCATCTCAGAAGGAAGGGTGGCCGTTGATTGTTGCAACCCTTCGTTTGGCATCCAGCGGCATGAAGGCATGGCTGGCATGGCTTCGGTGCGGAGGTGCGGCTGACATTATTGGCATGCCTTTAGCGCGGAGATGTGGCTGGCATGGCATGCCATTGGCACGGTGGTGCGGATGGCATGGTTGGCATACTTTTGGCGCGTAGATGTGGCTGGCATGCATGCCATTGGCACGGTGGTGCGGCTGGTATGGTTGGCATGCCTTTGGCGCAGAGATGTTGCTGGCATGGCATGCCATTAGCACGGTGGTGCGGCTGGCATGTTAGCATGCCTTTGGCGCGGAGATGTGGCTGACATGGCATGCCATTGGCACGGTGGTGCGGCTGTCATGGTTTTCATGCTTTTGGCGCGGAGATGTGGATGGCATAGCATGATATTGGCATGGTGGTGCGGCTGGCATGGTCGGCATGCCTTTGGCGTGGAGATGTGGCTGGCATGGCATGCCTTTGGCGCGGAGATGTGGCTGGCATGGCATGCCATTGGCACGGTGGTGCGGCTGGCATGGTTGGCATGCCTTTGGCGCGGAGATGTGGATGGCATGGCATGCCATTGGCACGGTGGTGCGGCTGGCGTGGTCGGCATGCCTTTGGCGCGGATATGTGGCTAGCATAGCATGCCATTGGCACGTTTGGCTAGCATGCGTGGGTGGAATGTGTAGAGATGATCCCAGTCAGTACCGAGGGCTCTTCCGTGGAGCATGGCATATACATAAAAAAAAGGTACCCCGGTGATTTTACGCCGACATGTTGAATGTTTCAATAAATGTGCTAGTGGCGACATTATTACTCAAGTGGACGTCACTATTTGACTAAGGTTTTACGATTTTAACCCTAAGCTAAAAACCACCATCAACATTAAGTACTATGCTTAGCTCGGAACATGGGCTTTGTTGCAAGGTAAGCATAAGATGGTGACATACAAGGACAAAATCGAAACGTCAAGTCATGAAGAGATGGTCAAGAAGATCCGTCTAACCTTTTTCGGGAGGTAAGGAGAATTCGTGATTCTTGTGTTGGTGGCTTTGCCTAGATTCTGCTCCTGGTGCTGCTAGCTAGGCTGTGGAATGGTAGAGGTGGTTTCTGCGGTGATGCAAACAGTTGGCGTCAGCTTGGCTAGGCTAGGGAACGCAGAGTTGTTGGAGTTGATGGATTGGCTTGGCAAGCCGTTAGCATGGTGTGCCTTAAAACGGAGCCGTTGGCGGTGGTCGGCTTGGAATGGGAGTCGCAGGTATTGTGCGGCTTGGGATTGAGCCTCAGGCATTGGATCGGCTTGGTATTGAGCCGTTAGCATTGGATAGGCTTGGGATGGGCGCTGGCTTTGTACGGTGCTGGCTTGGCATGGCGCGAGTTGTTGGCTCTGCGTGACGCGGACTGTTGGCGTCTCCTGCTGTCCCGGTTGCCTCTTTCCATGCGTGGCTCGGGTAGGAAATCCTTTCCTTATTCATATCCCAAAGTATCACGTCCATATGAAAGGTGTTAGCTCTCCTCCTCATGTTATACTGCCGGTTTCGCTTCCATGTTCTGGGGCTGGCAGTAGAGCAGAAGAGATAACGCAGGCCAGCGTGTTCCAAACACGTACTTCCACGTTTTTTTTAATCAAAACCTAATTGACTCGCATAGAAAATATCTTTTCCAGCCGATATCGGGCCTTAATTCATGACTGGTAGAAAGTTTTTCTTTTTCGGATTTCATCGCTCTGCTGAACATAAGAGGAGATCTTGAATCCTTTGTTCGTACAGATCGTCTTGAAATCACGTTTATCCTCTTTACAGGTATCGTCTCGTGCTTTCTCCTGGTTTCTCACTCTGTTTTCTTGTTCATGTAGATTGCTGGTGCAGATAGGGTGAGAACTTACCCAAACTTTTGATTTTTTGGTAGATAATGGGATCTTCCAGTGACAACCGTACCTATGACTCTTCAAAGAGAAATTTTGGGATCGACGAAAGATGGTTTTCTTCTCATGAGGAGGCATTGGGAAGAATTAATCCTCTATTTCGTGAAGCAGGCGAAATTATTCAGGGCATGCCTTTCACCTATTTATGTGGAGTGCGGATGCATGCTCAGGCTTTCATGACTCTGGTGGACATGGAGCAAAAGCGGGGAGATGATGAAGCATCCCAGCGCGTTGAGATATCTCAGGGCAACGAAAATTCTTCACAGCCCAGCGCTGGGGCTGAACAACTCGCCTCTCGGTTGAAGCGGCGGAAGACTAAGTCTGTGAAACTTCTAGGGGAGAGCCAGCTTAATTTCCCTGCCCGAGATGGTGTCATAATCGTTTCTGATGCGGATGAACTGGAACACCCTCGAAAGCCCGCTGAAAAATCTTTCGAGGAAGACGCCGCTGTGGTTAAAGAAACTGAAGCATCTTTTGGAGTGGAAGCCGAAACTGCTGTCAGGGACGTTGGAAAAGCTGTGGTGGCATATGCTGAGACGTTTGTCGAAGTGGGTGTTGGACAGGAAGCGGAAAATGTTGCTGAGGCGGTTTCCGGGTGGGATGTTGGAGTTGCTGTCTCAGAGGAGGCTTCTGAATGGAACGTTTGTTGTCCGAAATATTGTTGGGTAAAGTGCTTTAAAAGTCTCTGACAGAGGCGTTGGCGATCCGGGCGTCTGCTTTCGATGACTAGTTTCCTTTTTTGTCGTTTCTCTTTGGCGTGTAGCCTCTTTGATGTTTCATAAACTCATTTTTATCTTCTTTGTATTCATGGAGAAGTTAGGGTTTCGCCAAATAACATCCCGCTTATTTAGCTTCTTTGAATAAAACCTCTTTTTCGAAAAAGCTTTCATCAAAATAAGTTGCTTGATATTCCACACCTTTCCTGCCGTCTGATGATTCCTTGTATATTCTTCCCTTCAAAGTTTCGAGTAAAGTATTTTTTGCAGGGATTCGGTTTTTCTGGTCGTGATTTGATGGGTAATTTTTTTCCTGATGATTCAGAATTTATTTAGTGTTTTTCCTTTGAGATTCAGAAGACTCGTCAGAAAGGAAAGGTATGCTTTTTGAATAGGAATCGAAACCCCAATTGAGAATGCAAACGGTACATTTATCTTGGAGGAAATACAAATATTGAGTGGAAAAGGAAATAGTTGAAGGAAATACTAAAGAGAAAAGAAAAAAAACGCCTAGAGGAGAAAGCAGCACATCGCTTTAGGTATTGAAAGGCTTGAGCCATCATGAGTGAATCGTCACGCCTTCCAACTTATCAGCATTGATGAGTTTGCAGTAACCACCTAAGAGGACGTCTGCCACCAGATATGGTTCATCTTTCCTTTCTTCGGACGAACCAGTTCGAACAGCCATCCTTACTGTTATGTTCCTGACTTGAAATGAGGTCGCCTTGACTACCACGTCTCGAATTTGAAACGATTTTGAGTGTTGTGTAACCGTTTGACTCTTGGTCCCATCATCTTTGAGTGCATCTTCCAAATTCTTGGTGAAGCGTTTAAAGGGCCCAGAACTGCACTCACATCTCTTAAATGTGTCCATGTTGATAATCGGATCGAGTCCCCACGACGGGTTAAGAGAAGAAGTGACTGGTTGCAGAGAAGGTTGTTTGACCAGACTTACTTGCGTTTGGGATTTATGAGCGAGAGAGGACGGGCTTTCCTCGCGTAATCGAGTTCCATTGGTAATTTGTTGATACGGCAGCAGGTTGGACGGCTTGTTGGAAAATCTTTCGGGCGTTGACACTGGCAGAGGGGATGCTCCCAATTTGGCTTTGTTGTCGAATACCCAAGAACGCCCCAGGATCATGTCATAACTTGAAAGTTCTTTGACAATGTGGAATTTGCCACGGGTTATAACATCTCCCATATTGATTTCGAGGCTAATGTAGCCGTATGCGTTCATCGCTTCTCCTCCTGAATTCTTGACCATGGATGGGGAATGTATAGCCTCTTGCTTCAAAATTCCCGCAGCTCTCAGAGTCTTGATGACAATGATATTGAAGTCAGAGGATACATCGATCAAAGTTTTATCGAGCTCAGTGCCTCTTAGATAGGCCGTGGTTAGCAGTCCCCAGTTGTGTTTTTCAGTGTTGTCCCTTAAAAGAGTCGGGGCTTCTGGCGTAGCTTTCGTAACCGGAAAAAGTCGTTCGCATGACACAACACGATTGAGGGCCGTGAAGATGTCTTGACGCTGCGTCTTGGAAAGGTAGAGAATTTCACACACATGCTGCATCATGGATTGTACAGTTTCGTGTACGGGGTCCCCAGAGATTCCGCAATTTATGACTTGAAGGGGATCTCTATGCACTCACTCATTTCCCATATGAAGTTCCCCTGCCTCTAACTTCTACTTTAAGATATGCTTTAGTCTGTTGCAGTCGCTGGTCGGGTGGTGAAAAAACCGGTGATAGCGGCAGTATTTGGGGTGCTCCATCTCTGCCTCGGTTGGTGGGCGTCTGGGGGGTGGTAGTCTGATGACATCGTCCTGGATACATGCCTCTAAGAGTTCGATCACTTCCTCGATCGGGAACGGGAAATCCATGACGTTTTCTCCAGCTTCATGACGACGTATGAGAGCCTTAGCGGCGGCCCTCCTTGGCGGAGCCGCCCGTTGTGCTGGAGCCGCGCGCTTAGGATGTTGATCTGCCACTAGGGCCTTCCTTTTCCCTATTTCGTACACTAAGCTCACAGAGGAGGAACCAGTGTTGTATTTCTTGTTGACGAGACGTCTACTTCCTCGAGTTTCGCGTACGTCCTCGCCTCTAATTTCCCTGGTTCTTTCTAACAATGCTGGTGCTATCGTGGCCGATCTTTTAGCAGCCTCATGGAGTTTGGAGAACGTATGGAACCATAGGTTCTCTAGTAAGGTGCGATATATGGGAGCCATACCGTTGATGCAGGAATTCACCAATTGTTATTCGGTCACGTTTGGGTCGTGACAGTCTAGCGCTTGAAACCTGAATCTCTTGACAAAATCATTTGTATGTTCGTTATCTCGTTGGAACATCCTTCCTAGATTCGAGAAGGTAAACTGCTCATACACGAAGAAGTACTTTTTGTAGAATGTCGTAACCATGTCAACCCGGTTGGAGATGTTGTTTGGTGCTATGCTGTTGTACCACGTGTATGCTCTTCCGGTAAGCGACTTCGAAAACTCCCTCAGACGGAGGACATGGTTGTATTCGTATTCGCCTAGGGACTCCAAGAATCAAGAGATATGTTCACGTGCATTCCTGGTGCCGTCGTATAAGGTGAATTTAGGAGAAGCGTATCCTCTTGGAAGAGGAATTCTTTGTATTTCAGGCGGATAAGGGGGTTGATGCTGATGCATGTCTACATCATCATTTTTGATTCGATTCCGAAGAAGTTTCTCTAAATCTTCTCGCGTGACAAAATTGGACGGTTGATTTCTCTCCAATGGGGTTCTGGCATGAGTTTCTTAGTCTACAAAGGTATGCCATGCTGAGGTGACGGCGTCAGGGTTATTGGAGGTGTTCCTCATCGACTCTGGGTGGCGCGTCTCCTGTGGTAGCCGCTCCGTTAGGGTCTTTAGGAAGAAAAGTACTTCTTTTTGAGTCGAAGCCATGTCCGTCTGGGATCTAGCAAGATCCTCCTGTCTTTCGATCAAATCAGTAATGGTGATGTAGGGGCGACCTCCTCTGGCTCCTCCGGTTTCTCGTCCTGATGGTGGAGTAAATGTAGTCATATTGATGGTCGTAGGTGCCATACTCGACGAAACATCAGGGGCGGAAGCAGCAGTTCTATCCCTGGTGACTGGTGATGTACCACCTGAAGGAGTACTTTCTGTGTTACTGGGATTGGTAGGCGGCGTAGAAGCGTTAGGGGTGGAAGTAGCTATGGACTTGGTGATTGGCGGTGTAATACCTGAAGGAGCGCTTTCCATGTTGCTGGGATTAGTAGGTGGCGTGTTGATGCCGCTGGGAGGAGTGTTAGCAACATGGACGGTTTCCGGGCTGGTGTTCTCAGGGTTCGTTGCTGACCCGGATCTAAGTTCTACCATATTGAGTTTGGAATTTAAAGACGAAATTGAAAGCTAGAAGTTGATATTGCAACCAAGAGACTGACCTCCCACTGTGGTCTCCAATTGTTTGAGGGTGAAAACGGTGTCTACTAATTTCGGTAATTTCGTGTGTGCGGGTGAGAAATGAGTTTAAACCCTAAACAATGTATTGCAAGGAAGTACTTTGATTCGAGATATCAATATGTACAAGTCCGGCCTAAACTAAGAAATGGTCGTTCCATACTTGCTTCGGTCACAAAGTGAAGGAGAAGGGTTGGTCTTAGTGAGGGAAGCGAAGAGAGTGTTGAGACCAGAATAGTTGATTCTGGAAGAGTTGTTGTTTGACGACTTGTATCATAAAAGGGAAACACTAGCAGATTAAGAAGCTAACAAGTGATTTTTGGGTGTTGTATTCTCCTGACCAAAACTTGTTCTTTTGGTGGAAATAGGTGAGACTTATTTATACAAGTCACAACGAAACGTACCCTGGTCCCGTAAGAATTAGAAACGGTTGAGTAAATGGAAGAAAGCGGTAATAGGTAACGCCTGAAATTGATGTTTCCATAATGAAGAAAACGTTTCACCATTACTTCTTGTGTTTACTAACCGCCTCAATCTTATGACACTTTCTTGTAACGGGCGTAGTGTACGCCGCACGCTGTAAACCGCCAGACCAATACCCTGATGAGCATCCCCCGGTTTGTGACATGTTTTGATGTCTCGAGTGTTTCCGTGTAAAACGTGTAGCATGTTGTTATTGTTTGGAAAGTTAAGATTGAGAGGCTTGCCGGTTCTGTGGTGACTTTCGACGGCCGAGATTTCGCATCTTGAGAGGAATGTTAGTCATTAATTGTGGTTACCTTCCGTTGGTAGCCAGTGGCGAGGCCACGGTGCTGGCATGGCTTGCGCATTCTCTTGACGTGGCTAATTAAGGTTTGGTGCCGTGACCAAAGAATTGGCATAGCTAAGTATGTGTCGTGTCCAAAGAGTTGGCAGCGTAGCCAAAGGTTGCCACTAGTCGTTTGGTGGCAAGTTTGTACGGATAAGATCTGCATCTCAGGAGGAAGGATAGCCGTTGATTGTTGCAACCTTCTATTTCGCATCCAGCGGCACGGAGGCATGGCCGTCATGTCTTTGGCGTTTCCAAATTAGGGCTTTGGCACCATGGCCAAGAGTTGGCACCGTAGCCAAGAGATTGTCACAAATCTTTTGGTGGAAAGTTTGTATGGCTGAGATATGCATCTCGGGAGGAAGAACAGTCGTTGATTGTTGCAACCTTCCGTTTGGCAGCCAGCGGCACAGAGGCATGGCCGACATGGCTTTGGCGTGGCCAAAATAGGGCTTTGGCGCCGTGGCCTAGAGTTGGCACCGTAGCCAAGAGATTTCCACAAGTCGTTTGGTGGCAAGTTTGTACGGCTAAGATCTGCATCTCAGGAGGAAGGGTAGCCATTGATTGTTGCAACCATCCATTTGGAAGCCAGCGGCATGAATACATGGCCGACATGGCTTTGGCGTGGAAAAATTAGGGCTTTGGCACCATGGCCAAGAGTTGGGACCGTAGCCAAGAGATTTCCACAAGTCATTTGGTGACAAGTTTGTACGGCTGAGATCTGCATCTCAGGAGGAAGGATAGCCATTGATTGTTGCAACCTTCCGTTTGGCAGCAACATGGAGGCATGGCCGGCGTGGCTTTGGCATGGTTTAGGCGAGGCCAAGCTATGATTTTGGCATAGTTTTAGGGGCGGCCAAACTTAGGGTTTTGGCATAGTTTAGGCGCGACCAAAATTAGGACTTGGCATTGGGCCAAAAGTTGCCACGCGCTTGGTGCCAACTTGAGCGGCTGAGATTTGCATCTCAGAAGGAAGGGTGGCCGTTGATTGTTGCAACCCTTCATTTGGCAGCCAGCGGCATGGAGGCATAGCCGGAATGGCTTCGGTGCGGAGGTGCGGCTGGCATGATTGGAATGCCTTTGGCGCGGAGATGTGGCTGGCATGGCATGCCATTGGCACGGTGGTGCGTCTGGCATGGTTGTCATGCCTTGGGCGCGGAGATGTGGCTGGCATGGCATGCCATTGTCACGGTGGTGCGGCTGGCATGATTAGCATGCCTTTGGCGCGGAGATGTGGATGGCATGGAATGCCATTGGAACGGTGGTGCGGCTGGCATGGTTGGCGTGCCTTTGGCACAGAGATGTGGCTGGCATGGAATGCCATTGGCACGGTGGTGCGGCTGGTATGTTGGCATGCCTTTGGCGCGGAGATATGGCTGGCATGGCATGCCATTGGCACGGCGGTGCGGCTGACATGGTCGGCATGCCTTTGGCGCGGAGATGTGGCTGGCATGGCATGCCATTGGCACAGTGGTGCGGCTGTCATGGTTGGCATGCCTTTGGGGCGGAGATGTGGCTGGCATGGCATTCCATTGGCACGGTGGTGCGGCTGGTATGGTCGGCATGCCTTTGGCGCGGATATGTGGCTGGCATAGCATGTCATTGGCACGTTTGGCTAGCATGCGTGGCTGGCATGTGTAGAGATGATGTCAGTCAGTACCGAGGGCCCTGCCGTGGAGCATGGCATATACATAAAAAAAGGTACCCCAGTAATTTTACGCAGAAATGTTGAATGTTTCAATAAATGTGCTAGTGGCGACATTATTACTCAAGTGTGACGTCACTGTTTGACTAAGGTTTTACGATTTTAACCCTAAGCTAAAAACCACTATCAACAACAATTAAGAACAAAGATTATGAATATCAAGAAAAAAAATTCTATTATTGATGCCTACAATAGTGAGATCAAGACTATTATTGATCAATCAGCTGCTACTGGATCTGTAATATCTGATGATGAAATTGTAGTTGTTACTTTAGGTGGTTTGAATGTTGATTATCATTCTTTTGCTACATCTTTAAGAATGAGAACTCACCTGTGTCTAGTCTTGAATTACACAATTTGTTGCTTAGTGAAGAGATGGTTATTAACAGTAAAATTGCAAGTTCCTCTCTTGAATCAACTAATAGAGCATTTTATGCTTCTGGTAATAACAATGGTAGAGGGACTTCTAGAGGTTTTCACAGGGGAGGTTGTAATTCATATTCTGGTAGAGGTTTTGGTAGAGGTGCTGGTATTCCACCTTCTCCAACAACAACAAATTCTTCTTACCCTACTTCTGTACACCTGCTTCTTTTATTTCTACAAATATTTCTTCTGGTGAAAGACCAACCTGTAAAATTTGTCATAAATATGGTCATGCTGCTGATGAGTGTTGGAATAGAATGAATTTCTCATATCAAGGGAGAAATCCTCCAAGAAATTTACAAGTTATGCTTGCTTCTGCAAATATTATGAGTCAAAATCCTTGGTATGTCGATTCAGGGGAAACACATCATTTGACTGCTGATGCTGATAATATTGCTTCTACATCTACTTATGGAGGTAGTGAATCGGTTATCACTGCTAATGGTGAAGCTATGCAAATACATAAAACTGGTTCTTCTTTAGTATAAGTACCTAATAATAGTTTTACTCTTAAATAAATTATTCATGTTCCCTTAGCTTCACAAAACATAATTTCAGTCCATAAGTTTACTAGAGACAACAATTGCTCTCTAACTTTCACTTCAAATGATTTTACTGTTAAGGATATGAGAACATGACAGACTTTTTTTCAAGGTCCCAGTAAGATTGGTTTGTATCCATTACAAGAAAACATTACTTCTCCAATACCTTCAGCATCATTTTCATGTAATAAAGCTTCTTCAACAATATGGCACAGAAGATTATCTCACCCATCTTTTCAATCTCTCAGTAGGCTAGCTAGGATTCTTAATATTTCAAACAAAAATATTACTTGTACTGAATGTCGAGTTTGTAAAATTAATAAGCAACCATTCAATATGTCTATGTTTGTAACAACATCTCCTTTACAATTACTTCACATGGATGTATGGGGTCCTACACTTGTTACTTCTTTAAATGGATTCAGATATTATGTCAATATCATTGATGATTACACAAAGTTTTGTTGGATTTATCCTTTAACTCTCAAGTCTGATTTCAAGATTATTTTTGATAATTTCAAAGCTTATATAGAAAATAAGTTAAACTTGAACATCAAAATTATAAGGACTGGTGGAGAAGGAGAATTTATTAACAATGCTCTTAGTAAAGTCTTACTCAATAGTGGTATTTATCATGAGATTACTTGCCCTCACACATCTGAACAGAATGGTGTGGCAGAATCAAAACATAAGCATCTTCTAGAGATTACAAGAACTTTTCTATATCAAGCTAGTTTGCCTTTTGAGTTTTGGTTTGATGCTTTATCCACTGCCAATTATATCATTAACAGATTACCAACTAGATCACTATCGTTTTCAACTCCATTTCAATCTTTGTTCAACAAAACACCAGATTATTTCTTTATCAAATCTTTTGGATGTTTGTGTTTTCCTTGGCTGAATCCTTACACTAATAACAAACTCAACCTAGAAGTGTACAATGTGTCTTTCTTAGATATAGTTTAAAACACAAGGGTTACAGGTGTTTAGATCCATCTACTGGTAGAGTGTTTTTCTCAATACATGTTGTATTTCATGAAGAGAGTTTTCCTTATAAAACATTGTCTCAACAGAGAACTACTGATTCTTCAATACTATTGGATTTTCCCTAGGGCTGAACATGGTTTCGGTTTTCTGCTGGAACCGGACCAAATCAGACCAATTAGGAAGAAACCAAACCGAACCATTTACTAATGGATTGGTTACGGTGTAGAAAGTGGAAAACCTATAGTGTTGGTTTTGGTTTGGTTTGACCTCTAAACCGAACCAAAAACCATTGGAAAACCGATTAATTTTTAAACTTAGTTTCTACAGTTGATTTACAAGTATTAGATTCTACCCATTGATTTAGAGGATAAATAGAAACCCTAAATATAA
Source organism: Papaver somniferum (assembly GCF_003573695.1). NCBI lineage: Eukaryota > Viridiplantae > Streptophyta > Magnoliopsida > Ranunculales > Papaveraceae > Papaver > Papaver somniferum. The sequence goes on along the minus strand of NW_020621381.1, from coordinate 4,466,375 downwards.
TATTTCATTATGATACTCTCCCTCTTTCTCTTTCTCATTCTCTCAGTCGCCTCCCTTCTCCACCCCCAACTACAACTGCTGTTACTCAACTTTTTTCTTCCCGTCTTCCTTCTTTGTTATTTGTCAATAACTAAAATAAAATATATTATATATCTTATTTTGATCTCTAGATTTAGAGTAAGCTTTAACTATTCTTGATATTTTTTTTTGTCTGTAAATTTGTGTAAACCAATACTATCGGCAACTACAATTTTTTTATCTGTAAATTTGTGTATTTTTTTTATGGTTTTACATAATTATTGGTTAACCAAAAACCACTGGGACAAACCGAAACCAGCTGGAACCATTTGGAAACCGAACCAATGGTTAATGGATTTGTTTGGTTTAGATTTTTAGAAACCAATAGTATTGGTTTCGGTGTTGGTTTGGATAGAAACCAAACCAAAACCGACCATGAATAAAGAAGAAGTCTACATGAAACAACCTCCTGGTTTTAAAGATAAGGAACATCGTGATTAGGTATGCAGATTACATAAATCTTTATATGGTCTTAAACAAGCTCCTAGAGCTTGGTATGAAAAGCTCATGGATGTTGTAGTTGCAATTGATTTTATAACTTCTCAAGCAGATTCTTCTTTGTTTGTTCAGAAACTTGGTTCTAATCTCACAATTATCTTAGTGTATGTGGATGACATAATCATCACAGGGAATAATACTTCACATTGTGATTCTATCATTGCTTATCTTTGCACCTAGTTTCCAGTTAAAGATCTAGGAGATCTTCATTATTTTTTGGGACTTGAAGTTAAGAGAAACATCAAAGGTCTTTTTCTAAGTCAGACCAAGTATGCTCTTGACTTACTAGGTAAGACAAATTTGGTAGGTATTAAACCATGCTCTACTCCTTACTCTAGTTCACAAAGGCTGAGTGCAACTGATGGTGAAATTCTTTCAAATCCTACTGAATTTGGGTTCATAGTTGGTTTTCTTCAATACTTAACTTGGACAAGGCCTGAGCTGTGTTTTGCAGTTAATAAACTCTGTCATTTTATGCAGACACCAACTTTTGTACATCTCACAACTGCTAAAAGAATACTGAGATTTGTCAAAGGTACTTTAGATCATGGACTTCTATTTACAAAAGGTTTCTCTGCTCTTAAAGGTTACTCTGATGCAGACTGGGCAGGCAATCCTGATGATAGAAAATAAACAAGTGGTTATTGTATATTCGTTGGAGATAATCCAGTTAGCTGGTCAGCTAAAAAGCAGGTCACTATTTCAAGATCCAGCACTGAAGCTGAATACAGATATTTGGCTTCAACAGCAGCTGAAGTTGTTTGGTTATGCAATCTTCTTAAAGATTTACATATATTTCTTCAAACTTCACTTATTATTGCTTGTGATAATAAAAGTTCAATATCTCTAGCTTCAAATCCTATTTTTCACAGCAGAATGAAACATTTGGCATTGGACTTTCATTTTGTTCGAGAGTTGGTTCAGTCTAAGTCTCTACAAGTTATATAGTTGTCAACACTTGAGCAGGAAACTGACATATTCACCAAAGGTCTTGCAGCACCACGTTTTAAGTTTCTCAAATCAAACTTCTGTGTATATGATCTGCACACAGTCCTTTCTTGTTTCTGTGTATATGATCTGCACACAGTCTTTATTTGTTTCTGTGGTTGTGATCGCCACACGTGTGTGGTTACTGTTGTTTTCTTGTCAGAGTCTGTGTGTATTTATTACATTGTACGGACTCTTGTTGTGTAATGAAGAATTCTGTTTCTCTCTTTACTCCATGATACTAGTCTTAATACCATCTTGACAAATTCAGTTTTATGTATATTCTTTCGGGCTTACATATTCTTGCAATCAAGAAGTAAATCAATTAACATAACAGAAAAAAACTTGCCTGTATAACTGGAATTTCAACTTCGATGAAACCGAATGATTCCACTGTCTTTCGTATCTCCGACACAATCTACATAGAGTCAGCATGTCATGATATTGAAGATGCAATATAACATTAACTAAAAAACTACAATTTGAAATGAAGAATGAGTAAGGCATGAATTCTAATAAATAATATGTAACAGCATATGGAAGAATGTGCTCCATTGAACATCATAAGAATGATCAGGAAACAATATTTTTAGATTGAATTGTACTAGAAAATGTATTCTTGAAAAATTGAAAACCGAATGATACCACTGTCTTTTGTATCTCCGGCACAATCTACATAAAATCAGCATGTCATGATATAAAAGATGCAATATAAAATTAACTAAAAAACTACAATTTGAAATGAAGAATGAGTAAGGCATGAATTCTAGTAAATAATATGTAGCAGCAGATGGAAGAATGTGCTCCATTGAACATCATAAGAATGATTCGGAAACCATATTTTTTTTCCAGATTGAATTGTACTAGAAAATGTATTCTTGAAAAATTGACCTCTTACCTTGGCTCATGCCCTGAATATGTCAGCTACCTCAGGATTTGCAATCATGTCTATGTACCTAAAAACAAATATGGACAACAAAGTCGAAAAGATATTAGTGATTGCCAAACATCACTAACTATTGTTCGCTCCTACGATACATGTTGCGATAAGCTCATGGACATTACTTCAAGTAAGTCAAGGAAAGATCTAGTGATTAAAGATTTACCTGCTGCCATCCTTTGGTCCTCGTGGAAGGAACGGAACCGTAGAGCTTTCAACAACAAGACGCTCACAATTGCAGAGATTATACAGAAGATCAAACACACCATTGATTACTGGCTATATCTCCAACCGGAATTCCAGAACTCCTCACTTAAAGAATTTATGATCAACTGGGAGAGAGTGGTTTTCGAACCACCCTGAAGTGATACTTGTGTGTGCGTTTCAGAATTTTTCTGTTTGGTTTCTTGGTGGTTGCTGCAGCTTTTGTTTTTTCATTTTACTTTGAAGTGAATTTTGTATCTCTTCTTGGTCGGAATATGTGACTTATATCTACCAGCAGTTGGTTTCTGCCATCTTTAATAAAACCCGTATTTACGGATTAAAAAAAGAAAAAAAAATATCACTAACTACTGTAATGCAACAAACTATGAAGCGTCTAACCACTAAACCAATTTTTTGTTAGATGTAGGACCACTGCAGTTCTTCTCGGGTACAGAAAAAGGATATTTTATGACTGTACATAAATCTACCGGATATGCCACCTAAAGGGAAATCATACTAGTATCTTGTTCGCGTAACTTGCAGTTGGCAGTAATACTTCTTTGCAAATCTAAAATTACAATTATATTTGGACTTCAAACTCACCTTTGATGGTAATGCTTATCTAAATCTGTTAGACCGTGGAACTTATCAGGCAACGGGAGGAGAGATTTTGTGAGAAAGGCAAATGAACTTATGTAAACATAAAGCTCTCCTGAAACAAACATGAGATGAATTAGCAATAATCTCAACTGAAAACAGACTCCAATGTAAACAAAAAAAAAAAGAACTACCTTCTCATGCTTTCACATTCGAATGCCAAATAAAATAGTATGAAGCCAAAGAACAAAGATTTGCTATTAGTAGGAGTCATTTTTATAGCAATATGTGCAACGACATCTAACAAATGTCAGACACAATGAATCACCTTTCTCTGTCCGCTTTATTGAACCACTTGCACCTAATATTCTGTTAGATCATAGCTCGGTTGAACCCACCAAGCGTAGGTATGTCAAGATTGGTTGTCATATTTTAGTGAACCAAAACTCATTCAAAGAGTCGCTTGATTATTTACTAGAGTCAACTTCGTATTGGTTAGCTTGAAAGTATTAGGATATGAGACATTACAAGTATTACGTGAAGACTTGAAGAATGCGAAGAAGTAAGGAGCTACACCGACGACATTATCCTTCCACTTGAGGTTACTAATATTTGAATTGAACTGTTTCATTCCCTAACATATCTTTCAAATCGTGCATATTGAAAACATAACTGCGAAGATGTGAATATTATACTCTAGTTAGACATAGTATTAAGGAATTACAATACAAAGTATAACGTCTATCTTTTGAACTTCGTATATAAGACACTGACATAATCATATGAATGCTATTGTGATTATGTATGGGTATGGGTGAGATTTCTTCCTAGGAAACAATGTTTTACATTCATTTAAAGGAAGTAAATCCATAAACTTGTTTTGTGAATCGAAAGGGAAAATGCTAGACTTATTGGTATTGTTACTCATTGCAAATTTTTGAATTACCAATATGTGTGTTTAGTATAACCGCTCATAACTTGTTTATGTATCTTGGTAAAACTATTCACAAGGCCTGACTTTTGTATTGGTGTGACTATTATTAGTGCAAACGATCTTAAGTAATCACCTGAGATGGTAAGATTGATATCTTAAAATTGGTGTGACTAAATATTATCCATTGGGTAACCGATCCTAGTAAGAGGTATGACCGATCACAAGAGAGAGTGTAATCGATCCTTGTAAGAGGTTTAACAAGTTCTAGTAAGTTGGTGTAACTGATCCTATAACTTGGTCAACCGATCAAAAGTTTTACCATAAGAAGTGGTAACCGATCCTAGTACTTAGTTAGCCATTTTATGGTGACTAGTGTAACCGATCCTAGTACCCACTTGGAGGTAGAACCGAAATTTTATGTTGAGGTAGAACCGTGAAACCCATTAATGGTGATTTGATAGGATAATCAATCACATAGTTCTTGGAAGTCAGATGAACCAATTCTAAACTTGTTTGGAAGTGTGGCAAATCGGTTCCAAGATTGTAAATATGAAAAAGGATATACAATGTAAAGATGTCGACATACTTTGAACATGTGCAGTAACTCTTATCTTTTATTGTTCAAAGATATTCCTTAATATATAAAGGAGAATCCCCGATCGAAATAAATTGAGAATCTTTTAATTAAGGTTTTTAGTTTTTATATGCTTTTAATTTCCAACAATTAAAATGCATATCTTTAGAAAATAAAACTTAGTAATATGCATTTACTAGTTGGATATTTTCTACTGAGATTTCGGTCAATATTTGGACAAAGTATTTTCAGGAATTATGAAAACCGTTTTTGCCCTTATTGCATATCTTTGAGAATACTCGGTTTTGGAAATTCCTTGGTGTCCAAACTTCATTGTGTATAAATACTGAAGTTTGTATTTCAAGAAAACTAATCCTCAGATCCAGCAAAACTACCTAGTTGTGTTGTTACTGGTGGAGCTGTCTATTCAGAGAGGAAAGTAACCTAATTAGGTGAAATCTCTTACAACCGCTCGTTTTAAAGACTTCTTTGGGATTGGGAAGCTCTACGAGTACCGTTGGTGGGAAACTATATAATTGCAGTTTATTATTAGTTTTCGATTTATTTGATTGACTAGCAGTTGTTGAACTTTGATTGCACCTAATTTGTTTATGCTTGAGAATCTTCTCTTCTGATATAAGATTCAATCAAACTAGATCGAAGTTTCGACGGGGATCTTTAGAAATGTTTGTGGATTTAAAGACGTCTTGTGATAATCCATCGTTAACAGACTCCGTTCTGTATGTGATTTATCACAAGAGATTCAAGTTGATTGTGTGCAGGTGTTTATTGAAGATCAAAGAAGATTTGAAGACAAAGAAGATATTTGGGTTCATAATCTTTGGTGTGTACAAAACGTGTTTCGGCTGGAAAGGGATCCAACTATAATCGGTTTATCTTTGTGATAGATTGGATTGATTAGTTGAGTAGATCGGCATCAATATGTTTCTTTGTGATTAAAAGTCATGATTGCATAGTCTTAACAATTTTTTTAGTAGTTGTTGGTAAGATAGATCTAAGGACCTGACAAAGGAGTTTATTGGGATAAACGGAAGAGCCTTTTGTCAAACTCATCTCACGTTGTTTGGAAAGAGTTGTTACTGAACAGATTTGTTGTTCCTTTATTGTTTGGAATAAGAATCAAAAGAATTGTTCCAAGTGCGTGACTTATTGCAAGTTGGAGGCGCAGGAATACAGACGGAACTAGGTGAACTACAGGTTTAGTTGCTTGGTCTCAACTATAAGAAGTTGGTTTAGATTTTTTATAGCGGCTTAATCCCGAGAGTATTCAATTCTGGACAAGGTCACGAGGTTTTTCTGCATTTGCGGTTTCCTCGTTACCAAAATCTTGTTGTGTCATTTGCTTTTATTTTTCGTAATTATAATTGTTGTTATTTTAAATTTAAAGTAAATTACACAAACGTTGATTCCTATATACTTGATAGCAATCCTATTATGTTTGGTTAAGTCTGAACCTATTATCAAGTAAACATACTTCGTTGTTGTATTGTCTCGATCTTGTATCCATAGTCAATCACACAAGTTATATTGTTTTCGTATTGTCTCGATCTCGTATCCATAGAAGATCACACGAAGTGTGAACCGATTAGTTCTACTGTCTTGACTCAGTCCACAGACAATCACTTTCATAGAAAGGACTTATAGGTGGAAAAGTTTTAGATTGAGGTATATTTGGGTACCCTCGTCTTTTCAATTGGTACCAGAGCAGGCAAACACGAATATATCTAACAATATGTGTTTGGTGCGATCCAACCCATAAGAATGAACTCGAGTTCTCATGAATCCACTTCAATTAACGTACCGCCAATATTTGACGGAACAAACTATCTATGGTGGAAATCTGCTATGAGATCTTTTATCCAGTCACGAGACTTTAATACATGGCTATTAGTCGTCGATGGTTGTATTCTTCCAAATATAGAAAATTCGGAAACTGAGTGTATACGCTTAGTAGATTTTTCAAACGAAGAAAAGGCTCTTGCAAAGCATAATTCAGATGGTTTGAATGCTATAATACATGCTGTAAGCCGTGATCTACAACATCATGTATCAACATGTCAAACTTCGAAAGAATCTTGGGATAATCTTCAGATTGTATTCGAAGGAAACACATCAGAGAAAGAAGCTAGACTTCAAACTCTTACATCCAATTGGGAAAACCTTCGAATGGATGACAACGTCACTTTTGAAGAGTTTCATATTAAAATCTCTGAGATAATTAATGTTTCTTTCTCTCTTGGAAAGACTATTTCTGAAAAGGATATAGTGTGCAAAATTCTCATATCGTTGCCATCTAGATACGATTCTAAGAAGCATGCAATCATAGAAGCAAATGATCTTTCAACACTCTCACGAAGCACACTTGTTGGAAACTTAAATATCTTTGATCATGAATCACAGTCTATTCAAACAAAAGGAATCGCTTTTAAAGCTGCAAAAGTTCCGAAAGCTCCAATGGAGAGGAATAGACAGATGGATGATTCAGATGAATAGATTGCAGAAAATTCTGATGATGAAATTGAACAATCATTATCATTGATTACTAGAAAGTTTCGAGATCTCTTAAAGAAAAGAAATAAGAGGTTCATAAAGGATACTCATCGATCTTCTCGTCCACATGATCGAGTTCCTGTCAAAAAGGATCATGAAGAAGATGATGAATATCAGCCGCAATGCTTTAAGTGTAAAGGGTTTGGTCATATTGTTAAAGACTGTCCCAATCTTAATAAATACACTGGAAGCAAGGCTCTGACTGTAACTCTAGATGAGAGCTCTGTTTCATATGATTCTGAAGATGAGGAAAAAAAAATAATATTGCATTAATTGTCAATCTTATTTCTTCCTCCTCCATTAGTGATTTACCCATTTTAAAAATGGACATGTCATCCGATGTTATTAAATAATCTAGTGGTAAAGGGAAAAACAAGACGAGATGCAAAAACTGTCTTAAAAACATAATTGCTAAAAGTTGCATAGGCAACCTAAGTCAATCTCAAGATACTTCGCTAGTTCGAAGTAACGAAAGGAGATTTTCTCATACGATACTAGATCAAGGACACTCTGGTTGTTCAAAATTCCATAATGAGAGAAAATGTCATACTAATACCACCTAATCAGTATTAGCATTCTTTCCTCACCTCGTGTGCCAATTTTTGAGTGAGGAAGAAAAAAGATCAAGGCACTTACATGTAGATTATGGAAATAAAATCTAGTAATTAAAAATATTTGAGATATTCATATTTTTAGGAATATTATATTTTCGGCAATATGAAAATTATAAAAAGATCCTTCTCTTTTCTTGGTCATTCCTTGTCCGAACTATGAGTCTGGATCCAATGTCGTCTCTTGATAAGATGCTAGATCAGAAAGATCACTTTAAGAATAAGTTTGCATCTTCTCTTGATATAGAGAAATCAAAGAGCAAAATCAAAAAGAGAAATTGGCTTAGCAAGAAGTAAAGAGAGAATATGCTAAAGAAAGATCAGTGTATTGAAGCATTGACACACTTCCGTGTTCAATCAAAGAACGAATTACATGTTCTTGCAGAATCCTTCACGAAAATTTCTCAACTGCAAGAAATTCTGGTCAAACAACAAGGTTATCTACTTGAAGAATTTCACAAGTTGAAGACTGAAAGTAATAATATACCTTCCTCTAGCATTGAGATGAAGGATTAATCAAGGAAAATAGACATCAGTTTTTGATTTCTTTCAATAATTGTATAAGGTCTATTTTATCTTATTTAATGAATAAAATTATTCTTTTATAATTTCTCTCGTGATAGTTTTTGATAACATACCATGTGCTTGAATGCTTTATCTTATTGCTTTTTATGTTTATGGGATGTTTGATTTTGGTTTTCATGACCTTAATATTCGATCTCATATGGTGTGAACCCTTATGGTTTGGGTGACTTTTTGATTTAGCAGGATTGAGTTCTAGCCCATGTTGGTAGGCTTTATCAAAGGATCGTGAGGGGTTCTGATTGAAACAATATGTGAAAAGTCACAATATGTTGAATCATTTGGTTTAGCATAAAAGCATATGTGTGTCAGGGTTTCAACTTTTGCATTGCATTAGTTAAAACCGGTTTTCAACCTTTCTCTGGTAAAGGTTGGTTGTTGTTGTTCTTTTATTCTTGTGAGAGGATGACAACATGATGATATCTGCCCCGGAAAGATATGAAGAAAAAGGAGAAGAGTATGTGGAATTTGAAGTAACGAATTTGTTAGTTAATCGTTTCCTATTTAAGAAAAGCCTTATTTTATTGTATATATTTATTGCTTTTGCTTAACAAAATTTCGGTAAAATTGATTTTTATTCTATTGTTTATGTATGGATGTGTGTGTAATTCAATTGTTTCCGGATAAGAAAAACTATTGTTATCTTGCTTTATTGTTTGGTATCAATTGTTTAGGCTTAACAAAATTTCGGTGCAATTGCGGTGCTTTAATGTCTATGTTGTTTCAATTGCTTCCGATTGAGGTAAATAATTATGCAAGTTGATTTATTTGGTTTGTATGAATTGTTTATGGCTTAACAAAATAAAAGGTCTTCCGGATGAATTGTTTATTCCATTTTGATTCCGGATAAGAGAAAATAAATTAATTCTGATCTTAGTTAGACTTATCAAAGTGGAGGTTTCGGTTATTCAAGTCTAATCGAATGCCTTAACAAGAAATGCTAGTTAACTAACCTAGTACCTGTCTTGTTTAAAAGTGAAAGTTCTAAGTTGTTATTTGAATAATTAGAACCTGATGAGAAAAATAGAGTTAATTCTGATCTTTATTTTGGTCTTATCAAACAAGCGATTGTATTTGTGCAATCGGTTTACCAAAGGAACTAAGGTGCTTAGTCGATTTTTGGTTTGCTAAACTATTAGGGAAAATTGCTTCGGGCAGTTTTTTTGGTTTGATACTTGTGGTTATCTTAACTAAAAAGGGAATAACAAATACGTGCGGATTGAAAATCTACATATCTTACTTTTAGAGGGAGTATTAACTTTGCTATTATAATGCCTGAAAAGGAGAGGGTACCCAAATATACCTCAAGCTAAAAAATTTCCTACCTATAAGTCCTTTCTCCGAAAGTGATTGTCTATGGACTGAGTCGAGATGATACAACTAATCGGTTCACACTTCGTGTGATCCTCTACGGATACGAGATCGAGACAATACAACAACGAAGTATGTTTACTTGATAAATAGGTTCGGACTTAACCAAACACAATAGGATTACTTATCAAGTAAATAGGATTTAGCGTTTGTGTAATTTACTTTAATTACAATAAAACAATTATAATGTGGAAATATAAAGTAAATGACACAACAAGATTTTGTTAAAGAAATAAACGGAAATACAGAAAAACCCCGGGACCTTGTCCAGAATTGAATACTCTCAGGATTAATCCGCTACACAAAATTAAACCTAACTTCTTATAGTTGATACCAAGCAACTAAACCTATGGTTCACCTAGTTTCGTCTGTATTCCCACGCCTCCAACTTATAAATAAGTCACGTACTTGGAACAATTCCTTTGGTTCGTACTCCAAACAGTAAAGGAACAACAAATCTGTTTAGTATCAACTCTCTTCAACCAAGTGATGTGAGTTCGACAAAGGCTCTTTTGTTTATCTCAATAAACTCCTTCATCAGGTTCTTAGATCAATCTTATTCTCAACTACCGAAGTAATTGTTAAGATTTTGCAGTCAATACTTTTAATCACGAATAACTGTATTGATGTCAATCTACACAACAAATTAATCCAATCAACCACAAGTATAAATTGATTATAGTTGGATCCTCTTATACCGAAACAAGTATTGTGCACACCAAAGATTATAAACCCCAAATCAGAAATCTTCAATATATTCTTTGTCTTCAAATCTTCTTAGATCTTCAGTAAACACCTGCACACAACAACTTGAATCTCTTGTGATCAATCACGCACAGAACGGAGTCTGTTAATAATGGATTATCACAAGATCGTCTTTAGAACTAACAACAGTTTAAAGATCCCTGTCGAAACTTAGATCTAGTTTGAGTGAATCTTATATCAGAAGAGAAGATTCTCAAGCGTAAACAAACTAGGTGCAATCAAAGTTCAACCACCGGTAATCTATCAAATCAATCGAAAACACAAGATAAACCGCAATTATCTAGTTTCCCACCAATGGTACTCATAGAACTTCTCAATCCCAAAGAAGACTTTAAACTGAGCGGTCGTAAGAGATTTCATCTAATTAGGTTACTCTCATCTCTGAATAGGAGGCTTCACCAGTAACAACATAACCGAGGAAGTCTGTTGTCACGAAGGATTATTTTGCTAGAAATGCAAACTTCAAGCATTTATAGACAACAAAGTTTGGACACCAAGGAATTTCCAAAATCGAAAATATTCTCAAATATATTCAATTTATTCCAAATTCGGTTTCCATAATTTCTGGAAATGCTCTATCCAAAATAATTACCGAGAATCTCTTTGGAAAATCTCAACTAGTAAATGCACATTACTAATTCTCATTTTCCTAAAATAAAATTAACAACCTTAAATAAAAGATTCTTAACTTATTTATATTTAGATCCTGGGATTTTCTTCCTGTAGCTATTAAGGATAAACTTTGAACAATAAAATATAAACATTACTGCCCGTGTTCAAAGTATGCCGACAGCCCGACGTCCTTACTTTGTAAGTCCTCTTTCATACTTACAACCTTGAAACCGTTTTTCCACACATCCAAACAAGTTTGTAATTGGTTCATCTTACTTTCAAGAACTACGCGATTGATTAATAAACACTCAACCACAAATTATGGGTTTAACGGTTCTACCAAAACAAGTTTCGGTTCTACCTCCATGTGAGTATTGTGCATAGTCACACTAGCTTTCCAAAATTCTGTTGACTAGGTACTAGGATCAGTTCCCCACATATACATGGTATCTAACTTATATGGGTTGCACATGTCCATAAGATCGGTTCCCCTTTCTGCTACAAACTTGCTGCACCTCATACAAGGATCGATACCCCTTTGTGATGTGTTGCACCTCTTCATAGGATCGGTTCCCCTTGACCCAGATTCGGTCAAACAAATCACAAACTCGATCATACCATCTCAAGTGATTATTTAAGATCGGTTTCACTAATAAAAGTCATACCAATACACAAGTCAGGCCTTTGTGAATAGTTTTACCAAGAATACAAACAAGTCGTGGGAGGTTATACTAAATCACACATATTGGAGTTCACAAGATATGTAGTGAATAACAATCCCAATAACGCCTGGCGATTTCCTTTTCGATTCGTAAACAAGTTTATGAACTTATTTCCTTAATACACATGTAAAACAACGTTTCCTAGGATGAAATCCTCACCTCATACCCATACATAATCACGATAGCATTTAAGCGATTATGTCAGTGTCTTATCTACAAAGTTTAATGGTTAAGCAATAAACTTCATATTGTATTCCTTAATACTATGTCTATCTATAGTGTTCATGCTTCGTAGTTTCGTTTTCAATATCCACGACTTGAAAGATACGTTAGGGAATGAAACAGTTCAAGTCAAATATCACTAACCTCAAGTGGAAGGATGATGTTGTCGTTGTAGCTTATTTCTTCTTTACTTCTTCAAGTCTTCGAAATACATGTAATATCTCATATCCTAATACTTTCAAGCTAACCTATACGAAGTTGACTCTAGTACATAATCAAACGACTCTTAAAATGAGTTTTGATTCAGTAAATTATGAAAACCAAACTTGACATACCAACGCTTGGTGGGTTCAACCAAGTTATGCTCTAACAATCTACCCCTTTGTCAATTTTAGTGACAAAACTCTTACAATCATATGGATACACAAATTACAAGAATTCATTACACATACGCTTGATTCCCGAATTCAACAGCACAATAACCTGCATTCATTCAATCCTTAAATGTCGTTGTTGACATTATAATAACAAAGCTAATACTCTTCTGAAAGGTGATATAGGTAGATTTCATCAATACACACGTATTTGTTATACCAATTAATATGATATGCTACTCCCCCTTAGTCTATGCTTTCACTCTTTCGTTAGATAAATGTTTAAGAACAATTGTTCTTTTCCTTAGTGATACCAATCAATATAAAATCAATACCAGTATCACTTGTTTACTCCATATATTTCTCCCCCTTTTTGTTACAAAATGAAAAAGAAACGAAAAAATAAAGGACAACACGAAAAGAATCTTACAAATTTCAAAATAGACTTGCAAACCTATAGAGTTAAGCATGAGGGTTCCACACACCATTTTTGATAACCAATATCAAAACCGAAACTACAAAGTAATTTGTTTTGATATGTTATCAAGGAAACAATTTCCCGAAGCAATTTTCCAAATTTAGTTTAGCAAATCAAAAAACAACTAAGCACCTTAGTCCCTTTGCTAAACCGATTGTACAAATACAATCGCTTCATTCGATAAGAACAAAATAAAGATAACTCTATTTTTCTCATCGGGTTCTAATTATCCATATAACTTAGACCTTTATATTTTAAACAAGACAAGTACTAGGTTAGTTAACTAGCATTTCTTGTTAAGGCATTCGATTAGACTTGAATAACAGAAACCTCCACTTTGATAAGTCTAACTAAGATAAACTTAGTTTTTCTTATCCGGAATTGAATTGGACGAAACAACTCATCCCGTAAACTTTTTCTTTCGTTAAGCCATAAATAATTCAAACAAACCAAATAAATCAACTTGCATAATTATTCACCTCAACCGGAAGCAATTGAAACAACATAGACATTATAGCACCGCAATTGCACCGAAATTTTGTAAGCCTAAACAATTGATACCACATAATAAAGCAAGATAACAATAGTTTTTCTTAACCGGAACCAATTGAATCACACACATCCATACACACATCATGGAATAAAACATCAATTGTACCGAAATTTAGTTAAGCAAAAGCAAAATATATATGAAATAAAATCAGGCTTTTCTTAAACAGGAAAACAATTAACTAACAATATTGTTACCTCAAATTTCGCATCCGCTTCTCCAATATGTTTGCATCTTCTTCCAGGGAGAATTGATATCGAAATATCCTTATGTTGTCATCCTTATGCAAAACAAAAGAATAACAACAACAACCAACCTTTACCAGAGAAAGGTTGAAACCCGGTTTTTAACTATTGCAAGCAAAAGTTGAAAACCCTCGAAACACATATGCTTTTATGCTAAACCAAAACCGATTCAAGATATTCTGACTTTTTCACATATTGTTTCTACCAGAATCCCTCATGATCCTTTGATAAAGCCTACCAACATGGGCTAGAACTTAGTCCTGCTAAATTAAAAAGTCACCCAAATCATAAGGGTTCACAACATTATGAGATCGAATATCAAGGTAATAAAATCAAAATCCCATAAACATCCATAGCAATATTAAAGCATTCAAGCACAGGCTATGTAAATCAAAAACCATCACAAGAAAAATTATAAATCAAATAATTTTATTCATAATAAACTTAATATAATCATTGAAAGAAATCAAAAATTGATGTCTATATTCTTAGATTAAGTATTACTGCATATAAATTAATTTCTAGTGGTGCTCTCATTGTTTACCGAAGATTCCTCGGTGTTTTGAATCTTGAGCCTTCTTTTCTATTTCAGATGATTGAGTCTTTGTTTCAGAAGATTCAATTCCAAAATCGACTTCAAGAGGTTTGACTCGAGCAGTTTTTCATTCACCACTGCAGTTTCCAAAAGATCACGAGCGACTTCAAAATCTCCCATTAGCATAAGCATAGGCTCAAAATCAATATGATTCTTTTTATGTTAGTTTGAGAAGTAGCATTTGAACTCATCTGGAAAGGTCTCAAGTTTTCAAAGTTGAGATTCAGTGTCAATATTATTTTCACCCATCTTTTACCGTGGACGGAAGAAGATCGGTCCTATAGGGGATTTATATAATAACCCAGACTGGGTTACCAAGATTGAAATACCTAATCACGATAACTTTTATTTGTGAAAATATAAACTTTCGGAAACATCATAGAGTTTTTTTCCGAACCAGTATAACCCAGGAGTTTTTTAAAATATTTTTCCCAATTTTTCTCATAGACTTTCCAAAGACCGAAAGTATTTTTCTAAAAATAGAAAAGATATACCAAGTACAGAAAAATACTTTAGATATTCAAGAGTATAATATTATACGATCTTCATGTTCTTGTGCTCTTTTAAAGAACTTCCCATTTTATTTGAATTGAGCACATGTAGGGAAATTCCAAAGACCAACATCAGTTGTTGGTGTGATCTAGTGATAGCTTAGAATTTATGGAACATGATCCATCATGATATTTTTGAATATCCGTCCTTATGGGATTCTTCCAAGATTAAACTTCTTTCACTGTATTACAGTTGGAGTGATCTGACTTATCAAAATGATCAGATTGATGATCAAAATCATAAGCGTGACTTAAAGTTTTTTGAGTTGCGAAACCAGAATTCTCATATCGACCCAGGAATTCCTTGGAATATGACATCATCATTTGATGAGATTGTTTCTTGGATTCTATTTTAGATACTTGATCAACGACAAAGAAGCATGATCTGAAATCATTTGTTTTTGTATTCATGAGTTGATCTTTTTCTATGTTTAAGAGATAATCATCATTGGATGATGTTGACCGGATACTAGTGAAAGGATTATCCCTTAAGACACATCTATCTTGATTCTTTTAGGTGGTTAGGCTATTAGAAACACGATGTAGTATATTAGTTAAGAGATTCTGGAGATTAGAATCACATATCCTTGTTTTAACTAATATACCCTTGTTGGCTTGAACAACATCAAGTCCTTTAGATTCAACATCTTCATGAATCAATGATTCTCTGACGAGCTTCTCGGCAGATGGATAAAATACATTATCCTTTAGATTATATTTTTCAGCAAGCTTTATGAAAAATTTAATCTCATTATTGTCTTCTGAATCTGACTCATTTGTCACAAGTATTTGTTTTTGTATTAAGTCATCATGGTTAATATTTCCTTAGATGTCTTCCACCAGAGAATTCACACTGTTGAGATGTTTATCAGGTTTTGAAAACAAACATCCTCTCTGAGGTATATCACCTTCTTGCTCTACGTTAACTGAATCATTCACTGGATTCAATTTCTTATAGGTTGGATCGCACCAAATAAAGATTGTTAGATCTTTTCGTGTTTTCCCGCTCTGATACCAATTGAAAAGGCGAGGGTATCCAAATATACCTCAAGCTAAAACTTTTCATACCTATAATTCCTTTCTCCGAAAATGATTGCCTATGGACTGAGTCGATATAACACAACTAATCGGTTCACACTTCATGTGATCGTCTATGGATACGATATCGAGACAATACAACAACGAAGTATGTTTACTTGATAAATAGGTTCGGACTTAACCAAACACAATAGGATTGCTTATCAAGTAAATAGGAATTAACATTTGTGTAATTTACTTTAATTATAATAAAACAATTATAATGCGTAAATACAAAGTAAATGACCCAACAAGATTTTGTTAACGAGGAAACCGCAAATGCAGAAAAACCCCGGGACCTTGTCCAGAATTAAATACTCTCAGGATTAAGCCGCTACACAAAATTAAACCTAACTTCGTATAGTTGAGACCAAGCAACTAAACCTATGGTTCACCTAGTTTCGTCTGTATTCCCACGCCTCCAACTTATAAATAAGTCACGTACTTGGAAAAATTCCTTTGGTTCGTATTCCAAACAGTAAAGGAACAAAAAATATGTTTAGTATCAACTCTCTTCAACCAAGTGATGTGAGTTCGACAAAGGCTCTTTTGTTTATCTCAATAAACTCCTTCGTCAAGTTCTTAGATCTATCTTATTCTCAACTAACGAAGTAATTGTTAAGATTTTGCAATCAATGCTTTTAATCACAAAGAATTATATTGACGCCGATCTACACAACTAATCAACCCAATCTAACACAAGGATAAACTGATTATAGTTGGATCCTCTTATACCGAAACAAGTATTGTGCACACCAAATATTATGAACCCCAAATCAGAAATCTTCAATATCTTCTTTGTCTTCAGATCTTCTAAGATCTTTAATAAACACCTGCACACAACAACTTGAATCTCTTGTGATCAATCACGCACAGAACGGAGTATGTTAACAATGGATTATCACAAGATCGTCTTTAGAACTAACAACAATCTAAAGATCCTTGTCGAAACTTCGATCTGGTTTGAGTGAATTTTATATCAGAAGAGAAGATTCTCAAGCATAAACAAACTAGGTGCAATCAAATTTCAACTACCGTTAGTCAATCAAATCAATCGAAAACACAAGATAAACCGTAATTATCTAGTTTCCCACCAACGCTACTCGTAGAGCTTATAAATCCCAAAGAAGACTTTAAACTGAGCAGTGTAAGAGATTTCGCCTAATTAGGTTACGCTCCTCTCCGAATAGGCGGCTTCACCAGTAATAATACAGCCGAGGAAGTTTGCTGTCACGGAGGATTAGTTTGCTAGAAATGCAAACTTCAAGTATTTATAGACAAGGAAGTTTGGACACCAAGGAATTTCCAAAACAGAAAATATTCTCAAAGATATTCAATATATTCCAAATTCGGTTTCCATAATTCCTGGAAATGCTCTGTCCAAAATAATCAAAAATCTCTTTGGAAAATCTCAACTAGTAAATGCACATTACTAATTCTCATTTTCCTAAAATAAAATTAACAAACTTAAACAAAATATTCTTAACTTATTTATATTTCGATCCTGGGATTTTCTTCTTGTAGCTATTAAGGAATAACTTTGAAAAATAAAAGATAAACATTACTGCTCGTGTTCAAAGTATGCCGACATCCTTACTTTGTAAGTCCTCTTTCATACTTATAACCTTGAAATCGATTTGCCACGCATCCAAAAAAGTTTAGAATTGGTTCATCTGACTTTCAAGAACTATGCGATTGATTAAGAAACACTCAATCACAAACCATGGGTTTAACGGTTCTACCAAAACAAGTTTCGGTTCTACCTCCATGTGATTACTGTGCATAGTCACACTAGCTTTCCAAAATTCGGTTGACTAGGTACTAGGATCGGTTCCACACATATATATGGTATATAACTTATATGTGTTGCACATGTCCATGGGATCGGTTCCCCTTTCTTCTACAAACTTGATGCACCTTATACAAGGATCGGTTCCCCTTTGTGATGTGTTGCACCTCTTCATAGGATCGGTTCCCCTTTACCCAAATTCGGTCAAACAAATCACAAACTCGATCATACCATCTCAGGTGATTACTTAAGATCGGTTTCACTAATAAAAGTCATATCAATACATAAGTCAGGCCTTTGTGAATAGTTTTACCAAGAACACAAACAAGTCGTGAGAGGTTATACTAAATCACACATATTGGATGTTCACAAAATATGCAATGAATAACAATCCCAATAACGCCTGGCGATTTCCTTTTCGATTCATAAACAAGTTTATGGACTTACTTCCTTAAAACACATGTAAAACATTGTTTCCTAGGATGAAATCTTCACCTCATACCCATACATCATCACAATAGCATTTAAACGATTATGTCGATGTCTTATCTACAAAGTATAATGGTTAAGCAATAAACTTCATATTGTATTTCTTAATACAATGTCTATCTAGAGTGTTCATGCTTCGCAGTTTCGTTTTCAATATGCACGACTTGAAAGATACGTTAGGGAATGAAACAGTTCAAGTCAAATATCACTAACCTCAAGTGGAAGGATGATGTTGTCATTGTAGCTTCTTACTTCTTCACTTCTTCAAGTCTTCGCAATACTAGTAATGTCTCATATCCTAATACTTTCAAGCTAACCTATACGAAGTTGAATCTAGTACATAATCAAGCGACTCTTAAATGAGTTTTGATTCACTAAAATATGACAAACAAACTTGACATACCAACGCTTGGTGGGTTCAACCGAGCTATGCTCTAACAATGTCAACAGCGACATTTAAAGGATTGAATGTATACAGGTTATTATGCTGTTGAAACTTGGAATCAAGCGTATGTGTAATGAATTCTTGTAATTTGTTTATCCATATGATGCAAGATTCTTGTCACTAAAATTGACAAAGGGGGAGATTATTAGAGCATAGCTCGGTTGAACCCACCAAGCGTTGGTATGTAAAGATTGGTTGTCATATTTTAATTAACCAAAACTCATTTAAAGAGTCGCTTGATTATTTACTAGAGTCAACTTCATATAGGTTAGCTTGAAAGTATTAAGATATGAGACATTACAAGTATTACGTGAAGACTTGAAGAATGTGAAAAAGTAAAGAGCTACAACGACGACATCATCCTTCCACTTGAGGTTAGTAATATTTGACTTGAACTGTATCATTCCCTAGTAACTTTCAAGTCGTGCATATTGAAAACATAACTGCGAAGCTGTGAATATTATACTCTAGTTAGACATTGTATTAAGGATTTACAATAAGAAGTATAATGTATATCTTTTGAACTTCGTATATAAGACAACGACATAATCGAATGAATGTTATTGTGATTATGTATCGGTATGGGTGAAGATTTCGTCATAAGAAACAATGTTTTACATTCGTTTAAAGAAAGTAAATTCATAAACTTGTTTTGTGAATCGAAAGGGAAATCACTAGGCTTTTTGGTATTGTTATTCATTGCAAATATTTTGAATTACCAATATGTGTGTTTAGTATAACCGCTCGTAACTTGTTTATATATCTTGGTAAAACTATTCACAAGGCCTTACTTTTGTATTGGTATGACTTTTATTAGTGAAAACGATCTTAAGTAATCACCTGAGATGGTAAGATTGATATCTTAAAATTGGTGTGACTAAATACTAGCCATTGGATAACCGATCCTAGTAAGAGGTGTGACCGATCACAAGAGAGAGTGTAATCGATCCTTGTAAGAGGTTTAACAAGTTTTAGTAAGTTGGTGTAACTGATCCTATAACTTGGTCAACCGATCACAAGTTTTACCATAGAAGTGGTAACCGATCCTAGTGCTTAGTTAGCCATTTTATGGTAACCGATCCTAGTACCCACTTGGAGGTAGAACCGAAACTTTATGTTGAGGTAGAACCGTGAAACCCATTAATGGTGATTTGATAGGATAATCAATCACATAGTTCTTGGAAGTCATATGAACCAATTCTAAACTTGTTTGGAAGTGTGGCAAATCGGTTCCAAGATTGTAAATATGAAAAAGGATTTACTAAGTAAAGACGTCGACATACATTGAACATGTGCAATAACTCTTATCTTTTATTATTCAAAGATATTCCTTAATAGCTAAAGGAGAATCCTGGATCGAAATAAATTGAGAATCTTTTAATTAAGGTTTTTAGTTTTTATATGCTTTTAATTTCCAACAATTAAAATGCATATCTTTAGAAAATATAAATTAGTAATGTTCATTTACTAGTTGGAGATTTTATGCTGAGATTTCGGTCAATGTTTGGACAAAGCATTTTCAGGAATTATGAAAACCGTTTTTGCCCTTATTGCATATCTTTGAGAATATTCGGTTTTGGAAATTCCTTGGTGTCCAAACTTCCTTGTCTATAAATACTGAAGTTTGCATTTCAAGCAAACTAATCCTCAGATCCAGCAAAACTACCTAGTTGTGTTGTTACTGGTGGATCCGTCTATTCGGAGAGAAAAGTACCCTAATTAGGCGAAATCTGTTACGACCGCTTGTTTTAAAGACTTTTTTGGGATTGGGAAGCTCTATGAGTACCATTGGTGGGAAACTATATAATTGCAGTTTATTATTAGTTTTCGATTGATTTGATTGAGTAACAGTTGTTGAACTTTGATTGCACCTAGTTTGTTTATGCTTGAGAATCTTCTCTTCTGATATAAGATTCACTCAAACTAGATCGAAGTTTCGACGGGGATCTTTAAAACTGTTTGTAGATCTAAAGACGTCTTGTAATAATCCATCGTTTACGGACTCCGTTATGTGTGTGATTCGTCACAAGAGATTCAAGTTGATTGTGTGCAGGTGTTTATTGAAGATCAAAGAAGATTTGAAGACAAGAAGATATTTGGGTTCATAATCTTTAGTGTGCACAAAACTTGTTTCGGCTGGAAAGGGATCCAACTATAATCGGTCTATCTTTATGATAGATTGGATTGATTAGTTGAGTAGATCGGCATCAATACATTTCTTTGTGATTAAAAGTATTGATTGCATAGTCTTAACAATTACTTTGGTAGTCGTTGAAAAGATAGATCTAAGGACATGACAAAGGAGTTTATTGGGATAAACCGGAGAGCCTTTTGTCAAACTCATATCACGTTTGAAAATAGTTGTTATCCAACAGATTTGTTGTTCCTTTACTGTTTGGAATACGAACCAAAGGAATTGTTCCAAGTGCGTGACTTATTGCAAGTTGGAGGCGCATGAATACATACGGAACTAGGTGAACTATAGGTTTAGTTGCTTCGTCTCAACTATACGAAATTGGTTTAGATTTTGTATAACGGCTTAATCCTCAGAGTATTCAATTCTGGACAAGGTCTCGGGGTTTTTCTGCATTTGTGGTTTCCTCGTTAACAAAATATTGATGTGTCATGTACTTTTATTTTCCGCAATTATAATTGTTGTTGTTATAATTTAAAGTAAATTACACAAACATTAATTCCTATTTACGTGATATCAATCCTATTGTGTTTGGTTAAGTATGAACCTATTATCAAGTAAACATACTTCGTTGTTGTATTGTCTCGATGTTGTATCCATAGTCAATCACACAAGTTATCTTGTTGTCGTATTGTCTCGATCTCGTATCTATAGACGATCACACGAAGTGTTAAACGATTAGTTGTATTGTCTCGACTAGGTCCATAGACAATCACTTTCGGAGAAAGGACTTATAGGTGGAAATTTTTTAGATTGAGGTATATTTGGGTACCCTCGTCTTTTCAATTTCCCCGATATCCACAACTGTCTTTAACTCATCAAACTGATCTTGCAGAAGCTTTTCCTTCTCGCAATAAAGATATAACTAGGAATGTGTACAGAATCAATATAAGGGCACTAACGAGTACTAGGAATGTTTTAACAAGCAAAATGCGCACAAACGAGTACTAGTTTCAACATATATAAACCCTGTTTGGGATTGCTTGTTTTTTTCTATCAAAAGCACTTTGTAACAAACTTTTTGTAAAAAATGTGTTTGGTTAATCTTTTTCGAAGTGCTTTTGGAGAGAAACACATCCATTTTAGGTCTGCTTTTAAAAGCTACTCAGCACTAGCTTTTAAAAGCTGGAAAAAGAGAAGTTGTGGGTCCATATAATTTGACTTAGTTGATTCTCTATTTCAACCTTGTTATTTTTTTGTAAAAACAAATTTTACCCTGAAATATTGTACACTTATCATTATGTTTCTAACTTCTATCTTGTTCCTCTATTTTTCATATTTTCTTTTGAAATAATAAATAAGAATCACAATAAAAATATCTTTTAAAGCAAACCATAATCATAGAATTCTTTACTAGAAGATAAAAATAATTATAAGAAATAAAACAAATTTTCCTTATTAAATTCAAATTAAAAATAAAATAAAATAATAAAATAAATATTTATTTTATTTTATTAAATACATTAGAATAAAAATATAATTTATTATAGTTACAATATATTTAAAATTAATTATTAAAAGATGTCTATTTTCGTCATTGGAAACATCACCATCACTTTAAAATATCAATTTACCAAACAGAATTTATAGTTTGTTAATTTAACAGCGTTTTTTAAATTATAGTTTGCCAAACGTTATGCCGCTTTATTTTCACAGCACATCACACAACAACGCACAACGCAACACAACAGAAAAGCACTTTTCTAAACCTCACAACAATACCAAACTCGCCTATAGAGAGGAAGCCCCAGAATCATACCTGGATTGTCCCAGAATCATCTCTTAGTGGTAAAAAAGCAAGCTTTCCAAAAGCTTTACAAGCAATAATTCGTCCAGCTATTGAAACCAAATCAACCTCTTTACTCGACTCTTCACCATTACCTAAATTCTTATAAATTTCTTGAAGTTGACTCGACTCTTCACCATTACCTAAATTCTTATAAATTTCTTGAAGTTGACTAGCAGTATGAGTCCTGTCCCATCCATAAGCATAATGTTCATGACCTTTTGTCTTAATTCTTCTACCTAAGTATAATTCACACATTCAAGAGAACTCCCAAGTTACCGTTTCATTCTAGAGAAATAATTTTAAATACCTTTTTGAGACGAATAGCTCGAATAGAATCTCTAGCGGAAGTTGGTGATGAAGAAAACGACCTTCTACGACTATTGCAGTCTGAAACTACTTTATGTTGGTTCTAGTAACAACAATCGTAATAAACTGAGAAATAATACTTAGCTCAAACCGACTCTGGATGGATGTTTCGGATGCTACAACGATAAGTGTAGCAGGAAATAATAAAGGCACGTATGAGATACATTGACCTAAAGACAATATCGCCTGCTACTCCTCTAAACAGAGAGATGCTATAGCCACTGACGAGTTGCCTCCAGGATACAACTATTGTTAGTATTTTTCAATGTAGCACACAAAGAAAATACCCTAAGACCTTAGAAGTAAGATAATAGTAAACTCAAATAGTTACAGTGAAACAAAAACCGTCACAGAAAAACAAAGAAAAAAAAAGAGGAAAAGTAGAAGTCATTTTTGTTTCTGTACTTTCAAAATAAGCTGAAGCTTTCTTTTATAATTTTTAAAACGTTATAAACAAGAAGAGCCAGACAAAGACTGAGTAGATTCTCACGCGCAATGACAAATCTTACAGAATACAAGAAGATCCGGACAAAGAGTGGGTAGATTATCATGCGCACTGGCAAAGCTGAAAGAAAACATTGACAAGGAAAGACTCAAAACTTTTGTCGGACAACAGAACGGTCATGTCAGAAAGTCATACATCAAAAGAGATGAAAAGATTCTTCTATGGAAAACACGTACCAAAACTTTCAGCAAAAAGATAGGATTTAACGAACCCACATCCACACCCGAGCCCCAACAGACCGGACGGACGGCGGCAGCGTGCGTGCTTCGGTGCGAAGCCCCGCATGCACGGGAAAGGTAACCTTACCCTAGTTTAGGTCTTATCCCTCACACACAAGTGTGTAGACCCAAAGGGACATCCCTTTATCCAAAACCCATGGTATTTGAGTCTAACAACTCTTATAGTTTTAGTCTATACGGGACTAATGTTTTATCTATTCACATGAAAAAAACATATAGTGAGCAGTAGGTCTAGGGATCAAATCATGGTTAATGTATTTTAGTTTAATAACAAAAATTGTTTTTTTTTTTAATAATCCCCCACATGAATGATAAAATATATCAAAAAAACAGGAGGAAACAGAAGACATCAAAATTAGGCTAAGGTGTCCCAAAGATTAAACCTTAACTTAGTGTGAAGTTACCGGAACTGCTTGTTGTAACGGTGAACACAATGTCTTGAACTTCCAACAGTGAGTGCAATTCAGAATTAACAACTACACTTGATGTCTCAAACGAAAGCTGCCAAGCTCTTGCGGTTGTGCCCATTTTGGACGTGGGCTAATTCCTGGTTTGATGTATGTCTCTAAAGAATCAGAAATTCTCATATGAAGCGATCCCACTTCCAACATCCAAATAGGTGGGTCCATCATGAGTGTTCCGCCACACCCCTCTTTAAACAAATCTATGGAACCCATTAGGATCTCAACAAATCATCCTCTCATGTGGGTTGCACTATCACATAATTGTACCATAAGGAGGGACCAAAATAGTGCTTGTCTCGATATCACGATAAATTAGTTGTCTCATTGAACCTTGATCTTGAAGTTTCAATTCACAATGTATAGTATCCTTGATGGTGATTTATTCAATGAGTTTAAGTCCCATCCCTCTCGATATGGATTTAACTACTTCTCTAGATAAACCTTTCGTCAAAGGATCTGCAATATTATCTTTTGGTCTTACAAAGTCAAGAGACATAATACCAGTAGAGAGTAGTTGTTTCACTATCTTTTTCCTTCTTCATATATTATAGACATTCTGTTGTATACACTTTTCCTTGCAGATCGAATAACAACTTGACTATCACGGTAACTTGCGATCGAAGACACGGGGTTGGGCCAGAGTTAAATCCCTTCCAAGAAAGCTTGTATCCATTCATCTTCCTCTCCAGCTTTCTCCACGACTATAAACTCAGATTCCATAGTGGATCGAGCTATACATGTCTGTTTGGAAGACTTACATGACAGAAACACACCTCCAAGTGTGAAGATGTACCCACTAGTGGATTTGGACTCATCTGAGTCTAATATCCAGTTAGCATCACAATACCCTTCCAGCATAGCGGGATACTTCCCAAAACTTAAGAAAAAGTTTGAAGTGCCTCTCAAGTAGCGTACAACTCTGTTGGGAGCATTCCAATAATCTTGCCTTGGGTTGCAAGTGTACCATCTCAATATACTCACAACATAAGCAATATCAAGTCTAATGCAGTTCATCAAATACATAAGACTGCCAATAACGCGGGAATACTCAAGTTGAGAAATTCCCTCACCCTTGTTCTTTTTCAAGTTACAATTGGGATCATAAGGAGTAGAGATAGGTTTAACATTTTCATGATTAAATCTCTTAAGTACAGTTTCAACATAATGAGATTGACTAAGACTATATCCATCATACATCTTTTTAATTTTCATCCCTAAGATTACATCAGCAGGGCCTAAGTCTTTCATGTCACAGTTTTTATTAAGCATGTTTTTAGTGGTATTAGTAATATCAATGTTAGTACCTAATATGATCATATCATTAACATACAGGCACACAATAACATAAGCATCATCCACAGATTTAATGTAAACACATTTATCAGATTCATTAACCTTAAATCCATTAGATATCATTACATGTAAAAAAAATAATCATGCCACTGTTTAGGTGATTGTTTCAAACCATACTGAGATATATTCAATTTGCATACTTTGTTTTCACAACCTTTTACAACAAAACTTGCAGGCTGGTCCATATAAATTTCTTCATTGAATTCACCATATAAGAATGCATTTTTAACATCCATCTGATATATAGGTAGCTCATTGATAGAAGCGATACTAATCAACATCCTAATAAAAGTGATTCTAGTGACAGGTGAATAAGTATCGAAGAAATCTAATCATTCCTTTTATCTATATCCTTTAGCTACCACCCTATCTTTGAATTTCTCTACAGTTCCATCTGTCCTAAGCTTCCTTTTGAAGACCCATTTGTAACCTATGGATTTACTAGCAGGAGGTAAGTTTACAATTTCCCAAGTTCCGTTTTGCTGAATGGAATCCCACTCATTTATCGAAGCTTCTTCCTATAAGGGGGCTTTTGTAGAAGTCATAGCTTCCTTATAGGTTTGGGGTTCAGACTCTACCACAAGAGTCACAAAGTCGGGACCAAAACTTGTATTGGTTCTTGTGACGTCCCAAATACTAACTCTGCTTAGCTGATAGAATTACAACCTAATTGAAACATCAAATCCATATTATCGATTCTAAGAATCATAATTACATAAATTGAATCCCAAAACAATCCTTTTTTTTTTTAAGGAAAACTACCCATGGCAAAGGCATAGGAAAAAAAGAATAAAGGGGGGCTAGACCTTACCTCCAACAAGAAGAGAAGAAGAAAAAAGCACAAAAAGTAAAAATAAATTACATGTTTCTAAAGCGATACAACTGCAAAATAGATCTATCTACATGAAGTGCCCGTCTAACGAAAACAGGGGGATCATTCCACCAACAAGATTCCACCTGAGCACCATGCTTCTCCAGCAAATCCGCAACTGAGTTACCTTCACGATACATGTGACTGCACACGAAGTGGATGGAAGAGGTAAACTTCAAGCAATTATTCCATTGAGTGTAGAGCGACCAATGAACCAGCTCAGGGTTGGAAACGGCGTGCAAGACAGAGGTAGAGTCATACTCTAGCCAAAGACGTTGGACTCTTTTAGATTGGGGTAATATAATAGCATAGATAGCACCCCAAAGTTCAGCGATAATGGAATTAGTGATACCCAACTGCTGAGCTAGACACCTCTGACCATACTACGGAAGTCGCGAAACACCACGCCATAGCCAAAAGGACCCTGATTACCAAGAGAACAGCCATCCATATTAGCTTTATCCAGCCAGAAGGAGGAAGCCACTTAACCGAGATGGCTTTTGGAAACTTAGGAGCTAACCTTCGAATGCTCAAAAAATCCAGAATATGCTTATCTGCATGCGTATTGAAAGAGAAACCTCCGTTATATTTCCCAGATTCAACAATTAGGCATTCCAAACGAATCACTGCAAGGTTATGAGGAATAATACAGTTCTCAAACGGGAGCTTGTTACGACACAACCATATGAGCCATATGCAGTTGATCACAACAATCCAGAGAAGGTTCTTGGTTTGAGAACAACCTCTAAACGTTCTAACGGAGGCAAACAACGAGTTAATGGAGTCACAATTCAGACGGTGATTAAAAACCTGCATAATCCAACTCCAAATATATTTAGCGAACATACAGCTGAAAAATAGTTGGTTTTGAGTTTCATTGCAGTTAGGCGTAGGACATAAATTACAGCAGTTAGCTGCATCTGTCCCTTGAACCTTAACATTGTAATCAGTCGCAATTCTGTTATGAAACAACTTCCAAGCAATGCAAGCATGCCTAGGAGGTATTTTTACAGTCCATAAATCCTTGAAGTCAGAAGTTTCAGAGGATCTAGGTCTGTGATAATCATAAGCCTCTTTTATTGTAATACTACCTATCTTGCTCACAGTCCAAACTTGTTAGTCAGCTTTATGAGAAGCATAAGGGGTCTCTCTTATCCTCTGTTGCACGTGACCCTCAAGCTCTGGAATATAAGTAGGGAAGCACCACTTTCCTTCTTCAATAAAATCTGCAACTGTGTTGTGTAAGTTCGAATTATCCAGGTCTAAGAAATCTGCGATGGAGGAACCCATATTGATGCACCAAACATCATTCCAAAAGTCTATGTTACTACCATCAGCGACCAGCCAGATGATATTTTCTTGAATGATATGCCACTGTTCCTTAAAACTATGCCACACTGAAGATTTCTTGTAGGAAGAGCCTTTGAAACAAGTACGAATAAAATTATCAAATTCAGAGTCCCCAGTCATTACCTTCCAAGTCATCTTCATAAGAGCTGCATTATTAAGACTCTTCATAGATTTAATGCCCAAACCACCTTCAAACTCAGGAAGACAAACTGTATCCCAAGCTACGACGTTATGATGAGTAGAGTTTATATCTCCAGTCCACACAAAGTTACGAATCCACTGCTCCAGGATTTTAATGCAAGAACTAGGCCACTTATAAACATGAAAGCTGTATAGAGCAGAGCTAGCTATGACAGTTTTAACAAGTTCAACTCTCCCCATCATGGATAAAGACTTACCTTTCCATGCCGCAAATTTTAGCTTGATTCTATCCATAACCCTATTAAGATGAGATTTCTTTGGCTTTCCTTGGAAAATAGGGACTCCAAGATAACGAAAAGGAAGGGTGCCCATCAGAATATCGTAAGATGCAGCAATAATGGAAGCCCTGGCTGTAATGTGCTTGCTAGAAAAAATTGTGCACTTAGCCGCGCTGATATACTGACCAGAATTATGACCATATTCTTCAAGAATAATCATAATAGCCTGAACATCTCGCTTTGTACCTCTACCAAAAACCATTATATCGTCTGCATAGAGAACATGAGAAGGAGCAATTGTACCTCTAGGAGAGGCAATGTGATGATCCAAACCTTGACTAAAAGCATTAGAGATCGCGCAGCTTAAAACATCTTCTGCCAAACAAAAAAAGATGGGAGATAATGGATCTCCTTGACGAACACCTCTAGTGCATCCAAAGTATCGCATGGCTTTACCATTGACTACAATAGATAATCTAGCAGAATGAAGAATAGTGCGAATCCAATCAACAAAGTTCTTACAGAAACCATATTGCACCAGGGATTGAAGAATAAACTCCCAGTTGATCGTATCAAAAGCCTTGCGAATATCAAATTTCATAGCAAGATTACCACCAAAAGATCTATAGTCCAACAAATTAATAGCTTCTGAGGTTATTCCATTGCAATCAAAAATACTTCTATCTTTAAGAAAGTTTCTTTGCTGGAGATATGATTCTAAAGGCAATAGGGCTAAGACGATTAGCTAGGATTTTGCCAATGATTTTGAAGTGGAAATTTCCCAACGCAATAGGACGAAACTTCTCAATGGTGTCAGCACCAGGCTCCTTGTGGATAATTGTAACGTGACTAGGATTGGCATTAGGAATATGCCAGCCATTTAAAAAGAAAGATTGTACATAATTAATCACATCAGCACCAACTATATCCCAGAAGGATGTGAAAAACACACCACTAAATCCATCAGGGCCAGGAGCCCCATTAGCATTCATATCGTCCACAGCAGCTTTTATTTCTGACGCATTAGGCATGGAAGTAATAGAGTTGTTCTCATCTTGGGTTACTGAACTTTGAATATTTCTAGAGATGAAGTCTGTAGAAGGATTCACAGAGTCACCAGCATACATATCTTGAAAGTAGGACGCTACATGATTTGAAACATCAACATGAGAAACTAAAAGATTACCATCAGCCTTCAGATGAGTGAGTTTATTAGTGGCAGCTCTAATCTTCGCATAAGTGTGGAAGAATCTGGTGCAAGCATCTCCATCTTTAACCCAATGAAGCCTAGACTTATCTCTCCAAAAATCTTTCTGAATTTTGAGAGCATCAATAAGCTTGCTTGAAGGATCAAGTTCTTCAATATGCAACTCATCAGAGTAACCCTCATCTGCAATTCTCTGTTGAATCACCTCAAGAATATGAGTCGCATTATTAACACTTAACTGAATATCACCAAAAATATCTTTGTTCCAAGTTTTGAGTACCGTTTTAAAAACTTCAACTTTTGAATGAGCACATACATGGGACAACCAAAAAACTGTTGTTGCTAGGCATTAAAAATAATATCCCGTAGACCAAGATGATTTAACCAAACGCTCTGGAACTTGAAAGAAGAAGCAAAAGAATTGTCTCCCTTATGAGCCTTAAAAAGTAAAGGATGATGATCGGATTTAACACGAGCAAGGGTACTACAAACAGAAGAATCCCAAGAAAGAAGCCATTGTTCATTGCACATCACACTGTCTAGCCGAAGCTGTTTACCCTTATGACCGTTAGTCCAAGTAAAGGGAGCACCTCTAGTATCCAAATGGTGAAGATCATTGGTATCTGCGAAAGCCAAAAAATCATCACAAGAAGCTTTAATAGGAGGTGGACCACTCGATTTTTCATGGGCACCCAGCACTGCACTGAAGTCTCCAATGAGACACCAAGAACCTTGAAGATTGTCCATTAAATTTGACAACTCAATCCACAAATCTCTACGAGTGAGATAAGAAGTTGAAGCATAGATACCAGCAACAAAATAACTTATGTCTCCCATAGTGGCTTCACAAGCAATCAATTGCATGGAGTTAGAAACAACTGTGACATTAATGTTTCTGGCACAGAGACACCATAAATTTGAAAGTTGATTGCCTCTATCATTGGTTACAACTAACTTTAAGTCCAAACTAGACCAGAAATTATTAGGGATAGAATCAAAAACTACCCAAGGCTCTGCAATAAATACAAAAACTACCATAAATTTTTACCAGTTCTTGGACGCATGTTCCAAGGTACATTTTGTGAATCTACCATAGCAGCTCTTTTAGCTTTTTCTCTAGCACGTTTCTTCTGAGATTTCGTGAGAACCTCTTCAAAAGGAAATTGCTTGACTATCATTATCATTTCCACCACTGTTATCATTCCGATGAGTAATATCATGAACATCATTCTCTGAAAGATTCAGATTTGAAAGAGAACCATTATTACATGGTGGAGTATTCTCAACCACACCATTGCTATTCCCAGGAACTGAATTATTATCATTATTATGAGACAAAGTAACTTCAATTGGATCAGTATTAACTTCCGTAGCTGGAGGAATTGGGATCGACTCATTACTATTTGGCTGTATAACAGAACCAGTAGTAAGATCAGAAACAGGAGGGGGTTACTTGGTGGAACCACGCCACCGTTCGTAGCATCCGTAGCTGTTGTAGTAGGTTTCTTAGGAACATATTGAGCTTTCTTATTATTAACACCATCTTTGCTGGGTACAAAGTCACTCCCTTCTTTTTGTTGCTTCTTTTTGCAGGAAGCTTGATCATGTCCTATTGTTTTGCAGAAATCACAGTAGGACGGAATTTTTTCATAATCAACTGAGGCAAAGAAAGAAAAATATTTTCTTTCAACGAGAACTTCATAGAGTAATGGCTTAGACAGGTCAATCTCAACCAAAACCCTCGCATATAGACCAAAACTTCTAGTCAAGGTAGCTTTATCAATTTATAATGGATCACCCAGAGCACTAGAGATTTCAAACAAAGTTTTAGATCTCCAGTATTCATAACTCAAATCATATATGCAAACCTAAACTTGAGATAGGGTTTGATACGAAAATGAAAAATACCAGGTCTAATATTGCAAGCACCTGCTGAACGAACATAAGTAACATCCTCCTCACAGGAAAACTTGAAACAAAAGAAACCCTTACCAAGTGGAGAAATAAACCATGGTTTAAGATTCCACAGTTGTTTTAACTTGGAATGTATTTATGGAATCTTCATTGGAACTGTGCCCTTTGGCAAAACCAGTCTACCAATTACACAGTTCTTATAGTCTTGTACACCCAGTTGATACTAATCTTCAGATATACGAACGGATACGTGAGATCCATTAAAACAAGGTTTAGCCAGTTTTGTTGAATCAAAATCCAGTGATTTAAATGAAGAAACCATACTAGCATATGATTTGTGCTTGGCAGATTCAGAAATGTTATCAGCAACATTAGGGTTTATGATATTATTATTAGGGTTTACGGTCAAGTTTGTACTCTGATATTATATAAGTGAAAATCTCTCGAGTGATATGAATATAATAATGTGTTGTTTTACAGATTAACAAAATAATACATACATAAAAGATAGACAAACATCTTCAGTTCGCTAAAACCTTAAGCTACGAAAAATGGATATCTTCACGTGCATTATTTCTTCTGATCACTGAAACGAAGTGGGATCAAGTGAGCACATCATCCCAAAGGGGTGCCCAACAGAAAACAAATAACATTCAAATAATCACTAACATGCTCCACAGTTCTAAAATAATAACAATAATTTAAGAACGAAAACAAATTGAAACATTCAGAAATTCATGCAATAAGAAGCAAGTGTTATCCTAACATCGCCAAACTCGTTGGAGAAGACGATGCGAAAACAAACCCTAATCAATAATAATAACATCGTCCACACAGATTGCCATACAAACCATGATTCAGAATATTACCACAAGATCAGAAAAGTTAGTCCATCAAGTATAATATGCACACGAGTGATTCCCCCCAAATAAAATAGTATATATAATACTAAAACGGAAGGGCATGCTCCGTACTATGTAATATTAAAGCGGAAGAGCATCCGCCATACTATCTTAAGACGATAAAATTAAAAGATAATAATATTCAAACGGAAGAGCATCCGCCCTACTAAGTAATATTTAAACGGAAGAGCATCCGCCTTACTAAATAATATTGTCGACGGAAGAGCATCCGCTTACTTAACTTAGCAGGGAGACGTGGGGAAACACAGTCACTCCTCGCAGGGAAATCTCACATTACATATCACACAAAAACACATCATAGCAAACATCGTACATACAGATACAACATAAACATCATACTCAAAGATACAAGAATGGTACATCAAAGTACACGCAATCATGCACAAAGATAATAAATTCTCATCATGCCCGCAGTTAAAGGAAAGCTTAATGATTACAAGAAGGTTACAAAGTTCCCACCTCTTTTGACGAAAAGCCACTCCTACCTTGAAATCCATGATACATTGGTTAATTCTTTCGATCAATCGTTGTTAATAAAGATTAATTGTTAAGCACGCAAGCACTCTAGGGATTTATCCAATAAACTCGTACAAGACTCATAACATAATCTTATACAATTCTCTAGTTATAAGATAAGTGAACTATCTAATGGTTCTACACCTCTTTCATTCTCTACCTTTAGCATATTAAAGGTTTACTAATTCAATTGCATTGATTCTATATTCCATTAGATATGTCGCAAGAAGATCTACAACTTTATAGAAAGAATCAAAGGTCAATTCGGACCATAAAGGGTCTAAAAATCAACGAAAGAAAGACTAGTTCTAAGCCCAACCCCACGATCCACAGGTTTGATCCAAACCGGCCCACTAATCGGCCCATTAAGCCAAGGCCTGGTCGACTAACGGTCAGCGTCTGGTCAACATAGTCGACTAACGGTTAGCGTCAATAGTCAAGTCAGGGCAACTCGGTCAAGAATTTAATTTAGTCAAGACTCAGTGAGTCAGGTTTTATCATGTCTAGCCACTGAGTTAACTGAGTCAGATACACTAAGTCAGATGACAAATTGAGTCATCTAAACTGACTGGGATGACTAACAGGTTTAAATTCAAGATATAAGATTTCATACAATTATGACTCTTAAAGTCGATACCAACAGAACAACTCTAACAACAACAACTTCTAACTGAAGTTCCCCTAATAACAATTCTACTGTAATATAATCTTCATTAACTCATACTAGCACCAACACCTGCAGCTCAGAACAACACCACCATTTCCTTATCACTCAACGTATACTCAGACTACAATGATAGTTCAAGCACATACATACCATCTCCATTTCAATGCAGTTCTTCATTGAGTAACACTGGCAGCTTCATTACTACCCTGCAATAACAGCATCATCAAGTCCATGCCACTACCTAACATCCATCTAAAGTTCATCCTCATCTGCATTACGTACCCATCATAACTATTTCAATTTCAACACCAGATTTTACCCACTCCCTACGAAGTTGTTAGAGTAGCACAGCTACACTTCCTCCTCCAAATCCATTGGCTAACACTGTAACTCAATTCATTCCCTGTAATCACTACTCTTGAACACCAACATTTCTGACAGCTCTTCATTTTCTCCACTAATAGCTCAATTAGCATCAACTGCAGCTCTCAGCATCACTATATTATTAGCTTCGTTCTCTGTAATTCGTCAATCCTTCCTAGTGTACATCTGTATCTCAACTACACTCTTATTGCATTAACACCACCACCACCACCACCAACTGAGCAGCATCACCACAACTACTAATTCAATCCTATGCACAGCTTCCACTAACTACAAATAATACAGTTCATACACAATCTTCAACTGTAACCCATTATGACACTAGCATTCTTCAAAATTGTATCCTCAAACACCAATCCCTGTAAATTCAAACACCAATGTCTCATTACTAACTTCAGCTACATCGATTTACCACAACCACGGAACATTCTAAACTTCAGTTCAGGTAACTCTATCTTCTCCACTTAGCAACTCCCAACTTCAACATCCTCTGGTCAGAGAAACCAAATTCTAAATCACCAACAACAATCTAAATTTAACAATTCATATTCTACATCTGTGATTCCTCAATTCATCTACATCTTATTTTTAACCTAAACCACCAGCTCAACCAAATTTTTCATTTGTTTCAAGTTTAATCGTTTCCAAACTCATCTCTTCCAGTTCCTGTAAACTATTCAATCACTCCATGAATCCTAATTCCAATTTGGGGAAGAACAATACAAACCCTAGGTCCCTATGAAATTAAAATTAAACTTCTTATATCCATCTATACTTCAATTAACAGCAAACCCATTCTATAAACAATCCATTTAAATCAAATTCATAAACAAAAATTAATCAAATACGAAACCCTAATTTAACTTACCAAAAATGGCATCTTCCAGAGTTCTATCAACAACAAAATTATCACCTTCTCCTTTAATTCGACTACTAAAAGCTTTCTATGAATTTCTCACACCGGAAAAGAACTCATCACTTGAACTAAGATCGACGGAGAGATTGAGAGGAAGAGCAGAAGAAGAAAAGAAAGAGAAAGAAGATAAGAGAATGGAATTATCTTCGAGCGGTTTGGAGATATGGCCGACCAAAAATCTTAAGGCACCCAGATAAAAGATACGGGAAGCCAGGCGGTTGATAGCAAAAAGACTACTTTGCCCTCCATACTAATCTGAAGATATCTTCTTCGTTCGATATCCGATTGACACGTACGAGTATCCCATTCCACACAACTTTTTGATATCTAACCAATGGTACTAGTTTTGTATCTAGTTCATTGTTATATTAATTTCTATTAATTAATGTTCGTGTCAAACTAAATGAATCATTATCGGCTTAATCGTCTCTTGATCATCCCTAGATCGACTCTTGACCGGTCTAATAACGTTTACGAGCTTGAGAGTCCTTACAGTTCTAACTCTCGTACTTCTTCTAGGTTTGGTCTTAGCTTCTAGAGACGGAGGATGACTAGTATGTGCACTAGTATGGCCACCTTATGACCATAAACCTATGTGCACTAGTATGCTCAGGATAACCAATGAAAAATGCAATCCAAAGTTTTGAGTCCTATTTTGGTTCTCTTGGGAGGAGGAATGGCCACTTTGTCCAAACACCCCCACACTTTAAAGTATGCATAAGAAGGTTGTCTACTTTTCCACAACCCATAAGGAGTTTTATCATATTTCTTGAAAGGAACTCGGTTCAAGATACAATAGGTAGAGAAAATCGACTCTCCACAAGTTCGAAGGTAATCCTGAACTAGTCAACATAGCGTTCACCTTATCTATGAGTAGTTTCATAGATGATGCCATTTAGTCTACAAAATTCTCCTATGGGTATTACATACTCAACACCACGGTCTGACCTAAGAGTTTTAATTGTAACACCTTTTTGGTTTTCTACTTAAAGTTTATATACTGTGAAAGCCTCTAAAGCCCCATCTCTAATTTTAAGAGGGTAAACCTGACAGTATCATGAGTAGTAATCTATAAAAGTGATATACCATTTTCTGCCACCTCTAGTTGGTGTTTATTTCAACTCTCCTAAGTCCAAGTGTACTACTTCTAGGAGAAATGTTTACGTTCAACCTTTCTATTAAATGGTTTTCTTGCATATTTAGATCAACACAATTTTAGGAATGCAACCTAAGCTAGCAAGTCTTTCCAAAGGTTTGGAATTAACATGTCCAAGTCTATCATGCCAAACTTATGAGGAGTCACAAATATAGGCAAAAGAAGATGCATTATTATTCAAGTTCAAAGCAAGTACACTAAGCTTAATCATGTTTTCAGTGACATAAACCTTTCCTACAAAGACACCACCTTAGTGATTACAACATTGTTAGACTCAACAACAATTCTAAAACCTTTCCCAAGTAAGATGGGCTCTGGGATAAGATTCTTGCGTATGTCCAGGACGTGATACACGTCATTCCATGTGAGAGTTTTTCCGAAAGTGAGCTTCAATTCAGCCTTGCCTTTTCCCACCATTTTCGCGGTGGAAGAGTTTACCATAAACAATTTGTCATCATCTCATACTTTACATAGGAGGAGAAAACATCTTTGAACTTGCAGACATGCCTGGTGGCTCCATAATATTCAGATTCATCTACTATGTTTGCATTATGTTTCTCTTTCGGATCATTTTTTCGTCTTTTTAGCTCTACAGTCTTTAGCCATATGTTCAGTTTTACCACAATTATAACAATTACCTTTGATGGTGTTTTTAGAGACACCACCCTTAGGTTTAAGATGGTTACCCTTGGAATTACGACGTTTTTTTACATTTGTTACCATTTTTGCTGGATTCATATTTCCTATCATGTTTTTTCTTTGGTGAAACATTATCATCTAGGATATGATCTTTGTTGGACATGTCTTTGCTTAACAACAGGTTCTTGTATTTGCAGCACAATAGTTCCTCAACTGTAATATTTTTCCCTAGGTCTATCATGGTGATTTCACTATTTGAGTCTAACAACTCTTAAGGTTTTAGTCTATATGGGACTAATGTTTTATCAATTCACATGAAAAAAACATATAGTGAGCAATAGGTCTAGGGATCAAATCATGGTTCATGTATTTTAGTTTAATAACAAAACTTGTTTGTTTGTTTTTTTTTAACAATCCCACACATGAATGATAAAACATATCAAAAAAACATGAGGAAACAGAAGACATCAAAATTAGGTTAAGGTGTCCCAAAGATTAAACCTTAACTTAGTGTGAAGTTACCGGAACTGCTTGTTGTAACGGTGAACACAATGTCTTGAACTTCCAACAGTGAGTGCAATTCAGAATTAACAACTACACTTGATGTCTCAAACGAAAGCTGCCATGCTCTTGCTATTGTGCCCATTTTGGTCGTGGGCTAATTCCTGGTTTGATGAATGTCACTAGAGAATCAACTCAAATTCTCATAGGAAGAGATCCCACTTCCAACATCCACATAGGTGGGTCCATCATGAGTGTTCCGCCACACCCTTATTTAAACAAAGCTATGGAACCCATTAGGATCTCAACAAATCATCCTCTCATGCAGGTTTCACTATCACACAATTACACCATAGGAGGGATAAAAATAGTTCTTGTCTCGATATCACGATAAATTAGTTGTCTCATTGAACCTTATCTTGGAGTTTCAATTCACAAGGTTGAGTATCTTTCATGGTGATTAATTCAATGAGTTTAAGTCCCATCCCCCTCGATATGGATTTAACTACTTCTCTAGATAAACCTTTCGTCAAAGATTCTGCAATATTATCTTTGGATCTTACAAAGTCAAGAGACATAATACCAGTAGAGAGTAGTTGTTTCACCATCTTGTGCCTTCTTCATATATTATAGACATTCTGTTGTATACATTGTTCCTTGCAGATCGAATAACAACTTGAATATCACGGTGGATTGCGATCGAAGACGCGGGGTAGGGTCAGAGTTAAATCCCTTCCAATAAAGCTTGTATCCATTCATCTTCCTCTCCATCTTTCTCCAAGGCTATAAACTCATATTCCATAGTGAATCGAGCTATACATGTCTGTTTTCAAGACTTACATGACAGAAACACACCTCCAAGTGTGAAGATGTACCCACTAGTGGATTTGGACTCATCTGAGTCTAATATCCAATTAGCATCACAATACCCTTCCAGCACAGCGGGATACTTCCCAAAACTTAAGAAAAAGTTTGAAGTGCCTCTCAAGTAGCGTACAACTCTGTTGGGAGCATTCCAATAATATTGCCTTGGGTTGCAAGTGTACCATCTCAATCTACTCACAGCATAAGCATTATCAAGTCTAATGCCGTTCATCAAATACACAAGACTGCCAATAACGAAGGAATACTCAAGTTGAGAAATTCCCTCACCCTTGTTCTTTTTCAAGTTACAATTGGGATCATAAGGAGTGACAGGTTTAGCATTTTCATGATTAAATCTTTTAAGTACAGTTTCAACATAATGAGATTGACTAAGACTATATCCATCATACATCTATCTAATTTTCATCCCTAAGATTACATCAGCAGGGCCTAAGTCTTTCATTTCACAGTTTTTATTAAGCATGTTTTTAGTGGTATTAGTAATATCAATGTTAGTACCTAATGTGATCATATCATTGACATACATGAACACAATAACATAAGCATCATCCACAGATTTAATGTAAACACATTTATTAGATTCATTAACCTTAAATCCATTAGATATCATTACATGAAAAAAAAAATCATGCCACGGTTTAGGTGATTGTTTCAAACCTTACTGAGATTTATTCAATTTGTATACTTTGTTTTCACAACCTTTTACAACAAAACCTGAAGGCTGGTCCATATAAATTTCTCCATTCAATTCACCATATAAGAATGCATTTTTAACATCCATCTGATGTATAGGCAGCTCATTAATAGAAGCGATACTAATCAACATCCTAATAAAAGTGTTTCTAGTGACATGTGAATAAGTATCGAAGAAATCTAATCATTCCTTTGGTCTATATCCTTTAGCTACCACCCTATCTTTGAATTTCTCTACAGTTCCATCTGTCATAAGCTTCCTTTTGAAGACCCATTTGTAACCTATGGCTTTACTACCAGGAGGTAAGTTTACAATTTCCCAAGTTCCGTTTTGATGAATGGAATCCCACTCATTTATCGAAGCTTCTTCCTATAAGGGGGCTTCTGTAGAAGTCATAGCTTCCTTATAGGTTTGGGGTTCAGACTCTACCGCAAGATTCACAAAGTCGGGACCAAAACTTGTATTGGTTCTTGTGACGCCCCAAATACTAAATATGCTTAGCTGATAGAATTACAACCTAATTGAAGCATAAAATCCATATTATCGATTCTAAGAATCATAATTACATAAACTGAATCCCTTAACAATCCTTTTTTTTAAGGAATGCTACCCATGGCAAAGGCATAGGAAAAAAAGAATATAGGGGGGCTAGACCTTACCTCCAACAAGAATAGAAGAAGAAAAAAGCACAAAAAGTAAAAATAAATTACATGTTTCTAAAGCGATACAATGGCAAAAGAGATCTATCTATATGAAGTGCCCGTCTAACGAAAACATGGGGATCATTCCACCAAAGAGATTCCACCTGAGCACCATGCTTCTCCAGCAAATCCGCAACTGAGTTTCCTTCACGATACATGTGACTGCACACGAAGTGGATGGAAGAGGTAAACCTCAAGTATATGATTTTACACATGTAATTATTCCTAGTCCACCTATCCGGTGTATCTTCATAACCACTGTCATGAAGCCTTCTTGAAGGTTTTGTCAAAGTAACTTCATCTAATCTATGGTCTTTGAGAAAAAATAACATTTTCGATTTCCAACGTTCAAAATATTTTCCACTAAATTTAGTAGGTTTGTCAACAGTGTTTTTTTTCCCATTATTGTCACAGAAAATTAAAGTAATAAGGTATTGTATTTAGATTGTTGGTTTTAGTAACAACCATCGTAATAAACTGAGAAATAATACTTAGATTGAAATGACGCTTGATGGATGTTTCAGATGCTGCAACGATAATTCTAGCAGGAAATAATAGAGGCACGTATGAGATACGCTGACCTAAAGATAATATCATCTGCTACTCCTCTAAACAGAGAGATGTTATAGCATTGACGAGTTGCCTCCATGATACAACTATTGTTAGTATTTATAAACCTAGCACACAAAGAAAACACCTTAAGAGCTTAGCAGTGATGTAGAATAGTAAACTAAAATGGTTACAGTGAAACATAAACTGTCACATGAAAACAGAGAAACAAAATAGGAGAAGTAGAAGTTGTTTTTGTTTCTGTACATTCAAAATAAGCCTAAGTGTTCTTTTATAATTTTCAAAATGTTATAAACAAGAAGATCCATACAAAGAAGGAGGAGAATCTCACACAAACTGACAAAGCTAATAGAAAACATTGACAAGGAAAGACTCGAAACTTTTGTCTGACAACAGAGCAGTCATGTCAGAAAGTCGGACATCAAAAGAGATGAAAAGATTTTTCATGCCTAAAATCCAGTGAGAAATCATGTATATATGTGGAAAACACGTACCAAAACTTCCATCAAAAGATATGATCTAATGAACCCACACCCGAACCTGAGCCCGGACCGACCGACTGACCGGACGGACAGCGACAGCGTGCGTTCTTTGCTGCGAAGCACGGCGTGTACGGCAAAAGCAACCTTTCCCTAGTCTAGGTATTTTCCCTCACACAAAAGTATGTAGACCCAAAGGGCCATGACCTTGATCCAAAACTCATGGTATTTAAGTCTAACAACTCTTAAGGTTTTAGTCTATGTGGGACTAATGTTTTATTTATCTAATCACATGAAAAAAAATATAGTGAGCAATAGATCTAGGGATCAAATCATGGTTCATGTATTTTAGTTTAAAAACAAAACTTTTTTTTTTCTAACAATCCCCACATGAATGATAAAATATATTGAGAAAACAAGAGAAAACAGAAGACATAAAATTAGGCTAAGGTGTCCCAAAGATTGAACCTTAACTTAGTGCGAAGTTACCAGAACTGCTTGTTGTAACGGTGAACACAATGTATTAAACCGCCAACAGTGAATGCAATTTATAAATAACAACCACACTTTGATATCTCAAACGAAAACTTTTAAGCTCTTGCGGTTATGCCCATTTTGGTCGTGGGTTAAATCCTTGTTTTATGAATGTCTCTAGAGAATCAGCTCAAATTCTTATAGGAAGCCACCCCACTTCCAACATACACATAGGTGGGTCCATCATGAGTGTTCTTCCATACCCAGCTTTAAACAAAGCTATGGAACCCATTAGGATCTCAACAGATCATCCTCTCGTGCAGGCAGGTTGCACTATCACACAATTACACCATATGGAGGGACAAAAATAGTGTTTGGCTCGATATCACTATAAATTAGTTGTCTCATTGAACCTTGATCTTGTAGTTTCCATTCACAAGGTTGAGTATCCTTCATGGTGATTTATTCTATGAGCTTAAGTATCGCCCCTCTCGATGTGGATCTAACTACCTCTCTAGATAAACCTTTCGTCAAAGGATGTGCAATATTATCTTTGGATCTTACAAAGTCAAGAGAGATAATACCAGTGGAGAGTAGTTGTTTCACTTTCTTGTTGCTTCTTCGTATATGTATATAATTTCCGTTGTATACATTGTTCCTTGCACATCCAATAACAACTTGACTGTCACGGTGGACTGCGATCGAAAACACATACTTGATCCAGAGTTGAATCCCTTCCAAGAAAGATTGTATCCATTCAGCTTCCTCTCCAGCTTTGTCCAAGAATATAAACTCAGAATACATCATGGATCGAGCTATACATATATGTTTGGAAGACTTCCATGACATAGATACACCTCCAAGTGTGTAGATGTACCCCACTAGTGGATTTGGACTCAGCTGAGTCTGATATCTAGTTGGCATCACAATAGCCTTCCAACACAGCGAGATACTTCCCAAAAATTAAGCAAAAGTTTGAAGTGCCTCTCAAGTAGCATAGAACTCTGTTGAGAGGATTCCAATGATCCTTCCAGGGTTGCAAGTGTACCTGCTCAATCTACTCACAGCGTAAGCAATATCAAGTCTTGTGCAGCTAATCAAATACATAAGACTGCCAATTACGCGGGAATACTCAAGTTGAGAAATTCCCTCACCCTTGTTATTTTTCAAGATACAAGTGGGATCATAAGGAGTAGAGACAAGTTTAGCATTTTCATGATTAAATCTCTTGAGTACAATTTCGACATATTGAGATTGACTAAGACTATATCCATCATACGTCTTTCTGATTTTCATCCCTTAGATTACATCATAAGGGCCTAAGTTTTTCATGTCAAAGTTTTATTAAGAATGTTTTTAGTGGTATTAATAATATCAATGTTACTACCTAATATGAGCATATCATCAACATACAGGTATATAATAACATAAGCATCATCCACAGATTTAATGTAAACATATTTACTAGATTCATTAACCTTAAAGCCATTTGATATCATTACATGATAAAAAAAAATCATGTCACTGTCTAGGTGATTGTTTCAAACCATACAGAAATTTATTTAATTTGCATACCTTGTTTTCACAACCTTTTACAACAAAACCTGCAGGGTGGTCCATATAAATATCTTCATTCAATTCACCATATAAGAATGCATTTTTAACATCCATCATATGTATAGGTAGCTCATTAATAGAAGCGATACTAATCAACATCCTAATAAAAGTGATTCTAGTGAGAGGTGAATAAGTACCAAAGAAATCTAATTCTTCCTTTTGTCTATAGCCTTTAGCTACCAACCTAGCTTTGTATTTCAATAAAGTTCCATATGTTCTAAGCTTCCTTTTGAAGACCCATTTGAAACCTATGGATTTAATACCAAGAGTTAAGTCTACAATTTTCCAAGTTCCGTTTTTATGAATGGAATCCCACTCATTTATCGAAGCTTTTTCTCCGAAGGGGATTCTGGAGAAGTCATAGCTTCCGTATAGGTATGGGGTTCAGACTCTACCGTAAGAGTCACAAGTCGGGACCTAATAAATTGTCTCGGTTCTAGCTCTCTTACTTCTTCTAGGTTCGGTCTCATCCTCTAGATACATGGCTGACTAGTCGAAGGAACATATGTGAGATCATCATGGAACCTTTTGCGAGGTCCAGACCTCAAAGGAAATATGTGTTCAAAAAACACTGCATCTCCAGACTCCATTAAAGTGTTCATACCAATGTTATTAAGGTCAAAACTTATGACCATAAACCTATGTGCATTACTATGCTCAGGATAACCAATGAAAACGCAATCCACAGTTTTGGGTCCTATTTTGGTTCTCTTGGGAGGAGGAATTTCCACCTTGGCCAAACACCCCCACGCTTTAAAGTATGCATAGGAAGGTTATCTACCTTTCTACAACTCATAAGGATTTTTATCAGATTTCTTGAAAGGAACTCGGTTCAAGATATAATAGGCAGAGAGAATCGCATCCCCCGGAAGTTCGAAGGTAACCCTGAACTAGTCAACATAACGTTCACCTTATCTATGAGTGTTCAGTTTTTCCTTTCAGCTATACCATTTGAATCAATTAAAGAAGGTGCAATAGTTTCATAGATGATGCCATTTAGTCTACAAAATTCACCTATAGGTATTATGTACTCACCACCACGGTATGACCTAAGAGTTTTAATTGTAACACCTTTTTGGTTTTCTAATTCAAGTTTATATAATTTGAAAGCCTCTAAATCCCCATCTTTACTTTTAAGGGATAAACCTGAAACTATCTCGAGTAATCATCTATAAAAGTAATATACCATTTTCTGCCACTTCTAGTTGGTGTTGATATCAAATCTCCTAAGTCCGAGTGTACTAGTTCTAGGGGAACTTTTCTACGTTCAACCTTTTTCTTAAATGGTTTTCTTGCATATTTAGATGCAAAATAAATTTCACATCTATGACCTTTGTCAATGTTTAGTTTAGGAATGCAACCTAAACTAGTAAGTCTTTCCAAAGGTTTGAAATTAACATGTCTAATTTTGTCATGCCAAATATATGAGTCATAAATATAAGTAGAAGAAGATGCATTATTATTCAAGTTCAAAGCAAGTACACTAAGATTAATAATGTTTTCAGTGACGTAACCCTTTTCTACAAGGACACCACCTTTAGTGATTACAATATTGTTAGACTCAGCAACATTTCTAAAACCTTTCCCAAGTAAAATGGTATTTGGATAAGATTCTTGCATATGTCTGGGACGTGATACACGTCATTCAATGCGAGAGTTTTTTCTAAAGTGAGATTCAATTCAAGTTTGCCTTTTCCCACCACTTTCGCGGTGGAAGAGTTCTCCATAAT
Source organism: Papaver somniferum (assembly GCF_003573695.1). Classification (NCBI taxonomy): domain Eukaryota; kingdom Viridiplantae; phylum Streptophyta; class Magnoliopsida; order Ranunculales; family Papaveraceae; genus Papaver; species Papaver somniferum. The sequence continues at coordinate 4,421,991 of NW_020621381.1, read as the reverse complement.
CAATTTTTCATCATATCCTACTTTGACATAGGAGGAGAAAACAATTCTTAACTTGCAAACATGCCTGGTGGCTCCAGAATCTAACCACCAGTTTGTCACATTGATCACATCAGAGACAAGGTTGACTTCAGACACCGTGTAAGTATAATATCCAGATTCATCTACTATGTTTGCCTTTTGTTTTATATAAAGTTGATCACAAATAGAGTCTTTTACATAGAAGGCAAGCGAGCAACAAGCTGCGCCGCAAGCACTTTTTGGATAGCAAAACGTATCCTTTTAAAAAAAAACTCCCTCGAACCGGGAGTCATGACACTACTGTGCATGACTTTCCGAACTCTCTTGAGAAGTCCAACCGCCTCTGGAGCCAAATAACCGAAAGTGTCAAAAGCAAAGGGGATAAAAGCATGTCCATTATCAATACACGCTTTCTCATGCTTTGCTATGTTTGCCTTTATTTTTCACTTTCGGATCATTTTTTCTTCTTTTTAGCTTTGTCTTTAGCCATATGTCAAGGTTTACCATAATTGTAACAGTTATCTTTGATGTTGTTTTGAGAGACACAACCCATAGGTTTGAGATGGTTACCTTTGAAGTTATGGCGTTTGTTACCATTTTCGATGGATTCAGATTTTCCATCATGTTCTTTCTTTGGTGCAACATTATCATCTAGGATATGACCTTTGTTGGACATGTCTTTTGTACAACAGGTTCTTGTATTTGCAGCATAATAATTCCTCAATTTGAATCTTTTTCCCCAGATCTATCATGGTGATTTCACGGGTCTTGTGTCGCAACCTCCTTTTGTACTCAGTCCACGAAGGTGGAATTTTTCAATAACTGCAGATACTTTGAAAGCTTCATCAGTAACCATGCCTTCAACAAGAATTTCATTGATGATGAACTGAAGTTCCATTAATTGATCAACCACAAGTTTTTCATCATTCATTTTGTATTCAAGGAACGTATCCACCAAAAACTTCTTGCTTCCACCAGCCTCAACAAGATATTTTTCTTCCAAGGCTTCCCATAAATCAAAAGCAGTAAAATTCTCTTTTGCATTATAAAAATCATACAGTGAATCATCCAAGTAGTTAAGTATATGATTTTTACACATATAGTTCTTCCTAGTCCACTTATCCGGTCTATCTTTATAATCACGGTCATAAAGCCTTCTTTAGGGTCTTGTCAAAGAAACTTAATCTAATCTCTAGTCTTTGAGAAACAATAACATTTCGATTGCCAACGTTTAAAATCTTTTCCACTAAACTTAGTAGGTTTGTCAATAATACTTTTTTCCCATTGTTGTTACAGAAAATTAAAGTAATAAGGTATTGTCTTTAGATTGTTGGTTCTAGTAACAACAATCGTCATAAATTGAGAAATAATACTTAGCTCAAATCGACGCTTGATGGATATTTCGGATGCTGCAGCGACAATTGTAGAAGGAAATAATAGAGGCACGTATGAGATACGCTGACCTAAACACAATACCGGATGTTACTCCTCTAAATAGAGAGACGTTATAACCATTGACGACTTACCTCCGGGATACAACTATTGTTAGTATTTTTAAATGTAGCACACAAAGAAAATACCCTAAGAGTTTGGAAGCGATGTATAATAGTAAACTCAAATGGTTACTGGGAAACAAAAACAGTCACAGAAAAACAGAGAAAGAAAATAAGAGAAGTAGAAGTTGTTTTTGTTTATGTACTTTCAAAATGTTATCAACAAGAAGATTCAGACAAAGAATGAGTATATTCTCACTGCACTGTCAAAGCTGACAGAAAACATTGACAAGGAAAGACTCAAAACTTTTGTTAGATAACAGAACGGTCATGTCAGAATGTCAGACATCAAAAGAGGCGAAAATATTCTTCGCGCGTAAAATCCAGTGGGAAATCATACACATGTATGGAAAACACGTACCAAAACTTTTAGCAAAAAGGTAGGATCTAATGAACCCGCACCCGAACCCGAGCCCGGCCCAACCGACCGGACAGTCGGACGGCGGAAGCGTGAAGCACCGCGCGTACGGGAAAAGGAAACCTTTCCCTAGTCTAGGTCTTCTCCCTCACACAAAAGTGTGTATACCCAAAACGCCATGCACTTTATCCAAAACCCATGGTATTTAAGTCTAACAACTCTTAAGGTTTTAGTCTATGTGGGACTAATGTTTTATCTATTCACATGGAAAAAACATATAGTGAGCAATAGGTCGAGATCAAATTATGGTTCAGTATCAAATTATGGTTCAGTATCAAAAAAACAAAACTTGTTTTTTTCTAACACGCTAGTGGTAGGGGCGGGAGAAGAAGAACTACACTTGAAAGGTATAAACTTAATAGATGTGGTTTTAGTGGTTCCGGAAGAGAAATACATGAAGTGTTTGAACTAACTTGAAGATACTCTCCAAACCTTCAACGCTCCATTGTGTTTCTCTCATTACTATCTATTTGGGGAGAAGAAAGAAGGGAAAAGAAGATCGAGACGTATATCAGATAGTAACCCGTGTTGCGCACTGGGAGATAACCTTTTTCTTTTGCAGGTTCGTTTTCAATATAGTATGTAATATTTATCCGACATGCATCACTTAAGAGTAAGAAAACTCACTGGTAGTAGTATTTGCATAATTGAATTCTTAACCTCGTGAAACATAGATAGATGATAGACGCATTTATGTGTCTAATTTTTCCCAATTGTATATATTGTTAGTGCTCGATTTTGTACTTATTTGGTTATTTTATGTCTTTGTAGGTGTTTTTGGAGAAATAAGCTTTTGCGGCGAAATTGGCTCAAAATGTGGCATTTGAACCTCCATAGATAACGTACCAGAAGCACCCCCAGAAGTATGCCAGAGACACCCCAGAAATACCCTGGAGGAACCCCGAAAAAGTGTTGAAAACATCCCAGAAAAATTACTAAAGGCACCCAAGGGACAAGTGTTATGCGGACCCCAACACCCTGGATAAGGGGTAACCTAATTACTAGGGGGAGGTCACCTTCACCTTTTGATTTTTGAAATTGGCGGGAAAAGAGAATCATCTCTGGCAGATTTGTTGTGCGTGATTTGGAGGAGTTTGAGGTCGAGTAAACCTCTGATTTTCATAGGATAGACTCCTTATGGGTCTAGGAATCTAATATGGGTGTTGGAAACGATTAACTTGGGCTCAATCGACGGGTTTTTACCTCAACGGAAAAATATGGAAAGTCGCGTGTGTGACTTGTTTTAGGAAATTCTAGAGAGACTAAAGAGCTATAAACCTTCCCAAAGATTCATATATATCTAAGGAAGAGTTTAGAATCAAAAGGAAAGCTCAGAAACGCGTAGAAACTCTAAAACACGAAATTGCCGCAACTTTGCCGTGAAAAGAAAGGAAGAGATTTTGGAGAGATTTAATCGGTCTTTTTGATATAAATAGATTGGTTGGGTCATATAGAGGAGGTGTCGAAATTTTGGGAACCTTAGGAGAGCCATAGAAGAAGAAATCAGAGTTTGATCAAAATATTTTTCTGCTGCTGCTGCTGCTGAAGAACACGAAGAACAGACCCTCACTGACAGTCATTCTTCAATAGTGACAACGACCAGCGGCTGACGGTCTTAAAACAAAGCGTAGCAACACTTTTAATTTATCGTTCTTCTGTGACCCTTTCTGGCAGTCTTAAACTCACTGCTTTAGCACTATTTCATCTTTTAATCAACTTTTGGGTTAATAAACATGTATTTTGAGCAATTGATTAATATGAGGAGCTAAACCCAAACACTGGGATGACGGAGGAAGCCCTATTTCACGCATGTGGTAATTCTAATAATTCTTTTATGACTATTTGCATTGATTTTTAATCGATTTATGATTTTTATTGAATGAGTGTGATTTCGTTTGATGGTGTATGCTTGGTCTATGTATTTTTGATACATCATGCTTTTGATTTACAATCATTGCTTTTCAAAAATCTACTTTTTGGCAAAGAATAAGAGTCCATATTTTTAATATTTGATCTATAATTGATTGGAATTATTATTTGAATCACATGAATGGAATTTGGTGGAATCCTGAGTCTCAGTCTCTCTCAACATTGTGACAAACCTTTTGAATATATTTTTAGTATTTTTATTTTTAGTTCTTAAATCAAACCTTTACACAATCCGAGTTGAACGAACTTTACTACCACTTAAAAACTACATCAATTTTTGGCGCCGCCGACGCGGATTTTTATTAGGTTTTAGATTTATTTTATCTCTTTTAGAATATTTGTTCTCTTTTACGCCTTTGGTATTTTTTGATTCTTTTCAGATTTCGAGCGAAGCTACAAGGAAAGAAAAAGTGCTATAAAAGGAAAGCATCGCCAAAGAAGGAAAGAAAAGAGGAATCCGAAAGGAGTGAAGAAGAAGATTTTGTATATAGTTATTTTGGTTTATTTTTAGAAACTGTAAATAGGGTTTTATTTTTTGTAATTTTTCTTTTTATTTTTGGACACTTTTTGGACTTTATTTTTGGACTGGGTCATTATTATTTTTAAACCCTACGGAAGGGTTGGTTTAAATAAAAACTGTGTGCAGAGAAGGACAGTGATTACGATATCGCCTCGGCCCCTCGGGTTCGTACATGACATAGGAGTCGTGGCCCGAGTCGACTTCAGCGGTTCTTCTCCCGTCTGGTACGGGAGGTAAGTTTTTCGAAACACCCGCGAATCCCCTGTCAGCGGGTTTACTGTATTCCTTCGTTTGCATATATGCTGAGGACTTGAAAACGGCTGCTTTAATTTCCTAGTAAAGGGAAAGGACTGGCCATACAAGATAAGGGTTCGGATTTCATCACCGTTCTCTTCTTGCCCGCCTTAGGAAAACGAAACCAAACGCGAACCTAAGCCTAAAATTTTGACTAGAACAAGACCGATAGGGTAACGAGCTTAATAGGAAAGTCGTTCGAAAAATATTGGTTACTCTTTTGATCATACTTCGAAGTTCATGATGGTTTCTGTGATTTGAATGCGTGACTGCGTCGCCTTGTAACCGGTGAGGCCTTGGGTATAAAAGCTCCACTGAGCTTCCCTCGCCTCGATTTGATTCCAGAGGGGTTTGCTCAGATTGTAACGAGTTCCTTTTCGAAAGAATAGAAGCTGGTCTAGAAACAATCTAAGTGGAACCATCATGCTTTTTGTTTGCTAGAAAATTTGGTTTGATTTGGTTGAGTCATCCTTGTTTTGTGATTGCATAGAATCCCAAATATCCCGATAGTGCCAGCAATGGCAACTTTGAAAGCTTTGTTGAACCCAGCTAGGACTACTCGTCCTTCTTGTATCATGTTAGCCGAAACTGAAGCAAATTATGAACTTAGGCCTGGGACCCTACAGATGCTCCCAATCTTTTTAGGGAAAGAAAATGAAAACCCATACTTCCATGTTAGGGATTTTGAGGAAATTTGTAGTACCCTAAAGATTAGAGACCTTGATGATGATGCTTTGAAACTTAGGTTATTTCCTTTTTCCCTGAAAGATAAAGCCAAATCGTGGCTATATAGTTTGGCTTCCGGTTCAATAGAAACATATGAACAACTTACATCTGCCTTTTTGAACAAGTTTTTCCCTAGGCACAAAACATCGTCTATTAGGACGCAAATCTGCACATTTTCTCAACAGGAGGGAGAGTCTTTGTATAGGTATTTCAAAAGGTTCAATGACTTATTAGCCCAATGTCCTCATCATGGTTTAGAAAAGGTTAGTATAGTTCAAATCCTTTATGAGGGTTTAGATTATTCAACAACAAACATGGTTGTGTCTCTATGCACTGGTGGTTTTGAAAACCAAACTGTTGATGCGGCGATGGAATTTTTGAATGAAATCGCCGAAAAGACCCAGAAATGGGAATATAGTAGGGAACCCAAGAAAAAAATTCTTCTAGGTAGAGGAAACGTTAATAGGGTAGAAGGAGGCTATGAATCAGATGCCAAAATTGCTGCTATAGCAAAAGGGTTAGAAGCCTTAGAATTGGGTCATACTAGTGGTAGAATAGAGCCTTTTTGGGAAGTCCAGAATAATGAAGAGCAAGCCAATGCTCTATATAATAACACTAGGTTTGATAACCGTCAGAAGTTTGACCCATATTCAGAAACCTATAGTCCTGGTTGGAGAAACCATCCGAACCTTTCATGGTCTAAGGGCCAGAGTCTAGGTCAGTTTAGTAATTATAATGCTCCCCCAGATTTTGGCTACATTAAGAATTCATCAGGCCCAGAAAATAAAACGACTAGCTTAGAGGAATCTATTAATATGTTAGCAAAAACTCAGTATATGTTAGCACAGAGCCAAATTAGTTTTCAGCAGGAAACCAAGCAGAACTTTCAAACTAATGCTCAGATCCTTGCTAAGCTAGAACTTCAAGTCGGCCAAATAGTTAAGACCTTAAGTGAGAGAGATAACGGAAGGCTCCATAGTCAGACTACCCCCAACCCTAGAGGAGTTCATGAAGTAGGTGCAAAACCATTTAATCAAGTGAATTCTGTCACAACCCTTAGGAGTGGTAAAACGGTAGACAATAGGGTAGCCAAGCCTAATAGTGGACATACTGTAGATCCACCTTCTAGTTCCCAAGATAAGCCCCAGAAGGAGCCACTAACTGAAGAAACCGATAAAATTTCTAGTGATGCCAATGTGATTCCCGACATGTCTCATTTTGTACCCAAAGCCCCATATCCACAGTTGTTAGCTCCAACAAAGAGAGAGTCGACTTTCAACGAAATACTAGAGATATGTAAGCAGGTAAACATTAACATCCCTTTATTAGAAGCAATTAGGAAAATGCCTGCTTATGCCAAGTTCCTTAAGGACCTTTGTACACGAAAGCGTAATCTTAATGTCCATAAGAAAGCCTTTTTAGCTGGTCAGGTAAGTTCAATCCTTCTGAACCAAACAACCCCTAAGTATAAAGATCCTGGATGCCCCACCATATCTTGTGTGATCGTTAATTATTCAGTAGATAAGGCATTGCTTGACTTAGGAGCTAGTGTGAACTTACTCCCTTATCATGTATACAACCAGCTAGGTCTTGGAAAGTTGAAACCGACTAAAATGACATTGCAATTAGCTGATAGGTCTGTCAAAGTACCTCGTGGTGTCATAGAGGATGTTCTGATTGAGGTTGATAAATTTATTTATCCAGTGTATTTCGTTGTTCTAGATACTCAGCCTTCTCAGGATCCTAGTGCTCAAATACCGATGATTTTAGGTCGCCCATTTTTAGCCACAGCTAACGCTGTCATCAACTGTAGGACCGGACTTATGAACATATCCTTTGGTAATATGACCACTGAACTAAATGTCTTTAATGTTAATAAACAACCTTCCGATGATTTAGAAGAAGTGAATATGATTAGCACTTTAGTTTAGGATCTAACTCAGGATAATTGGGACGACACTTTATTTGGTGATTCCTTAGATGAACTTGATGAGGAAATTCTCTTAAGTCAGTTTGGTGACCAAACTTTTGAACTTGAAGAAGCTCTTGAGTATTTTAAACACTTTGAGGATCCAGAAATTCAAGCAATAGTTAGAGGTTTGTCCGAGAATACTGACTACCCTAAGTTTGGGGGTAGTAATGGTCAATTATCTCCATTAGAAGTCCCTAACTTGGGATTCGAGCCTAGTGTACCTGAGGTATTACTTGAGTCACTTCCGACTCCGCAACCGGATCCTCCTGATATTGTCCAGGAGGAAATTCTAAAGACTTGTTCGAATGAGTCAATTTTTCAAGACACTTATATGAATCCCAAATGGGCACAACAGAAAAACCCAGTTGTCTTGCAGAAAACCTTGGATGAGGATGTGCTATGTCTGTTCATTTTTCTGATTTGGTGCAGTTGTCTGATAATTGTGGCAATTTTATTTGCTTTTGTTGACCCACATATGTTTCGACTATTGATATATGATTTGAAAGGTAATTAACCATTTTGTGGTATTTGACGTCTGGCTGAAGACTTTAAATTGAGCACTTTTTGGGAGGTAACCCAATCTCATGCAACATGGTAATATCTTTCCTTATCTCTTTTGCTTCAAATGGTAACAGTTTCTCCTTGTTCATGCTTTTAATTTTATCTTTAGAACATTGAGGAAAATGTTAGATTTAAGTTTGAGGGTATGGGAGAAACTTTTTAGTTGCAGTATGAATAAATAAACTCCAGAGCTTAGAAATTTATGCCTATTGAGGATTGCACTAAATAATCTAAGTGGATGGAAGCATTTTGATCGTAGGAGTTGAGGAACCAATCTGATTAGATGGCAACATCTAGAAGAGTCTATTCATAAAAGCACAGAGCTCAGGTGTTAGAAATAACATGGTAGTTTTGCCATATCTCGTTGAGTCCTTTTCACTTCTATTTTTATTTTTCTTTTTAAATATGTTTCTAAGTGATTTGGTGGGGCTCACGATTCAAGTTGTTACCAATGCTAGGGTGAATTAGAGTGATTGAGATACCATGAAAAAAAAAAGTTGAAAAAGTTGAAAAAGTTGAATTTTTTTTTTGAGACCAGACCATTTGACCAAAAGGAATAAATTCAATAAAGTCGACCACTGGTACCCTTGTATATTCCAGTTGTGTTGACCTAGAGTTAGGTTATCGACCACTGGTTCCCTTGTATATGCCAGTGTGTTGATATTAGTCAGACTAGTACCTCAATCCATTAGAATAGGTTCATTTTTGCGGAGGCCTTCAGACATATATGGGAAACGCCGTTCACTTAGTAAACATCAAAACCATCTATGTTTTTCTCTATATCCACCTTCTTAATCTTTCCATGTGATTAGTTTGACTCCGAATATGATGTCCATAGTGCAACTATCTAAGTAGAGCTCTATCACTTATATATGAATTTTAGTATGCTTGAGTGCAAACTCGTGTACATCAATTGGAATTTCGCATCAGGGTACTTCCTCCTGTAGTCAATAAGTATGTCAACCAAGGAGATTCTTTAGTGCTTTCCAAGGTTCTGCGTAGATAGCTAGGGTCTGGAGTATAAAGGTTTTGTGGGTATACCTCTGGTAAGCCCTCCCGAGACTATAACTCGGCCACTAGGGCCACCTAGGGGTTTAAAGGCTTATTGCATACGCTAAATGCAATCGACGATGCCTGCGTCAGTGAGTTAGGATTTTATTTTTCTATTTTATCTTTGCTCGAGGACTAGCAAATAATAAGTTTGGGGGTATTTGATAGACGCATTTATGTGTCTAATTTTTCCCAATTGTATATATTGTTAGTGCTCAATTTTGTACTTATTTGGTTATTTTATGTCTTTGTAGGTGTTTTTGGAGAAATAAGCTTTTGCGGCGAAATTGGCTCAAAATGTGGCATTTGAACCTCCGTAGATAACGTACTAGAAGCACCCCAGAAGTATGCCAGAGACACCCCAGAAATACCTCGGAGTAACCCCGAAAAAGTGTTGAAAACATCCCAGAAAAATTACTAAAGGCACCCAAGGGACAAGTGTTATGCGGACCCCAACACCCTGGATAAGGGGTAACCTAATTACTAGGGGGAGGTCACCTTCACCTTTTGATTTTTGAAATTGGCGGGAAAACGGAAACATCTCTGGCAGATTTGTTGTGCGTGATTTGGAGGAGTTTGAGGTCGACTAAACCTCTGATTTTCATAGGATAGACTCCTTATGGGTCTAGGAATCTAATATGGGTGTTGGAAACGATTAACTTGGGCTCAATCGACGGGTTTTTACCTCAACGGAAAAATATGGAAAGTCGCGTGTGTGACTTGTTTTAGGAAATTCTAGAGAGACTAAAGAGCTATAAACCTTCCCAAAGATTCATATATATCTAAGGAAGAGTTTAGAATCAAAAGGAAAGCTCAGAAACGCGTAGAAACTCTAAAACATGAAATTGCCGCAACTTTGACGTGAAGAGAAGGGAAGAGATTTTGGAAGATTCTGGAGAGATTTAATCAGTCTTTTTGATATAAATAGATTGGTTGGGTCATATAAAGGAGGTGTCGAAAGTTTGGGAATCTTAGGAGAGCCATAGAAGAAGAAATCAGTGTTTGATCAAAATATTTTTCTGCTGCTGCTGCTACTGAAGAACACGAAGAACAGACCCTCACTGACAGTCATTCTTCAATAGTGACAACGACCAGCGGCTGACGGTCTTAAAACAAAGCGTAGCAACACTTTTAATTTATCGTTCTTCTGTGACCCTTTCTGGCAGTCTTAAACTCACTGCTTTAGCACTATTTCATCTTTTAATCAACTTTTGGGTTAATAAACATGTATTTTGAGCAATTGATTAATATGAGGAGCTAAACCCAAACACTGGGATGACGGAGGAAGCCCTATTTCACGCATGTGGTAATTCTAATAATTCTTTTATGACTATTTGCATTGATTTTTAATCGATTTATGATTTTTATTGAATGAGTGTGATTTCGTTTGATGGTGTATGCTTGGTCTATGTATTTTTGATACATCATGCTTTTGATTTACAATCATTGCTTTTTAAAAATCTACTTTTTGGCAAAGAATAAGAGTCCATATTTTTAATATTTGATCTATAATTGATTGGAATTATTATTTGAATCACATGAATAGAATTTGGTGGAATCCTGAGTCTTAGTCTCTCTCGAAATTGTGACAAACCTTTTGAATATATTTTTAGTATTTTTATTCTTAGTTCTTAAATCAAACCTTTACACAATCCGAGTTGAACGAACTTTACTACCACTTAAAAACTACATCAATAGATAAGTAACATAATATCGCTGTGAGATCATAAAAGAAACAAGAGAAGAATCTAAGATGAATTAGACATTAACAGTTAGATTTTGATATGTGGATCAAAACTAACATGGATATCATTGATTTGACAAACAATAAAAATTGGGAAAATTATTTATATATCCGTAGTGAGGCCCATTAAAAAAATAAACTTAAAATATACCCCCAAACTTACAGAAGCCCAAAACCCGAATTAGAAGATTACTAAAATAACCCTAGTTAAACAGACATAAACGTCGCATCTGATTAAACATGGAGGCGTTACTTTCATTTCAGGTTTTCGGTTCTCTCTCTCACTCTTTCTTCCTCTTTCTATTGTCTCCAAAACCTAAAAACTAGACAGGAAAAAATTCAAAAAAAATGCAGAAATCAAACTAAAAACTAGTTTTTGATAGGGTTATAGAGATACGGAAGATCAATCGAAATGGAAAATTTAAAAAAAAAAAAACAGAAAACTAGGGTTTGTAATTGATGTTTGAATATTAATAACGTGCAATCTTCAAATTAAGGTACAAATCAAAGGTAAAACATCAATTAACTTGTTTCAAATAGTTTTCATTTCAATTCATTTTGATTTTGTTAGGGTTTAGTAATAAACTTTTGGTTGATTTTTATGCAAATTAATCTTCCTTAACAGCTTATGTTGATTTGTATTTAACTGCTAATTTTGTTTGATTCTGATTCGTCAATTTGTTTTTTTTTGTTTCAAAACTTCTTCATCTAGTTAGATTTATAAATCGGATATTATTTTTTTTCAAATATCCTTTATCTAGTACAGATCTATTAATCGTTGTTGTTTTTTGTTTCATTTACTAATGACTTTTATAATTTCATTGCATGTAATGAGATCAATATATTTATGCATGGAAACCGATGATATTGATGCTAAAAATCAACATAAACATCTTTAAAAGGTAACTCTCAAAATCTCTGGTAATGAGTTATTGTAAGTTTAGAGTTGTGATTTAGTCTACTTTTAGTGTTTATAGTATTAATGTATAGAAATTTAGTCTGTTGTAGTAGGGGATTTGTCGACGAGTTTCTCAATTGATTGTTTCTTTTTAATTTTGTGGTAGTTGTTCCACAGTTGAGCAAGTTGCTCCAAATTTTGAAACAACATGTGGAAGTTCTCATATTTGGAGCACAATAACTTTGCTATGTATCCAGTTTTGGGATCAACATGTACTAGTTGACTCCAAGTTTGGAAATAACTCGTGCTAGTTGTTTCGAGTTTTGGAGACAAGTTGGGCTAATTTTCATAATTTAAGCAAACTAATTCAGTACTAATTAACTATTCTTTTGGTCAAAACATATTAAGAAAACAAGAAGAAAGCATCAAAAGTAAAGGATTAATTACACCGATATTGGAGTTACCGATACATTTTGTTGTTAGATTAATAGGTGACAATATCTCAAAAAGCATAAAATTTGTCTCATTGCCATATTTAGACCTTTAGTTGTAGATTTCCAAAAGAATGGAACTGACTATAATTCATGGAATCAAGAATGAACTGACAAACACTAAGTTACCCCACATACGATACTGTTAGTGTATATCTCCATGTATTTTGGAATAGACCAAAGTAGATTAAGTAGAGTTAGAAAGATTGAATAATCTTGGAAACAAGTAGTTTTTTCTGTTAGCATCAAGTAAGTTGTAGCTGTACTTGAATCAATAGTTGGAAGCAAGTAGTTTTATTTTCAATTCTTATTTTTTGATACCAAATTAACATAAGAATGAATTAACTAGATTAATATATTATATCTATTAATCACATTGCAGAAACATGGATTCGTCCCTTCTTATACAAGTCGACCATGCATAAGTGTACAATCACCAAGTCTGGATCGCGATCCTCAATATATAAGTAGATACTTTAGTAGAGAAGATGATTATGAAAGAGATGCATGCCCTCCTGCAGAAAGATACAATAATAATATACAAAGAAGAATATGAAGTGTTCGTTGGTGGGCTTGAAACAGATGCAGATGCAAATTATTTAATGTGTTTAAGTTAGGTAAGTTATAAAAATGAGATTAATGAATAGTGCATTAAGAATAAGGTTTTGCATTTGTTAGATTTGTGTCTGTTGAATGACACTCTAGACCGAAACGTGATATGAATAGATATATTGTCCCAAAATGAATGAATCACTATGATACATTGCAGACATACGTGGATTATGGAGATATCTTAAATATATAAACATATCCATGCAAATTAATTATCTATTTTTGAGTCAACTAGCTTAAGTTGGCTCCAAATATGGAGACAACTAGGTTAAGTTGGTTCCAAAAAATTTAGGGTCAACTTGCTTAAGTTGGATCTGAAATCTAAAGTGCGGGAATAAATGGAGGCAACTAGGCCAAGTTGGCTCGAAAATGGAGACAACTTTCTCAAGTTGGCTCCAGAAGTGGAATCAACTTGGCCAAGTTGGCTCCAACAACCTGGGATCAAAAAAGTAAGTTGGATCCAGAAGTGGAGTCAACTAGCAAAAGTTGGTCTCAAAAGTGGAGTCAACTAGGGAAAGTTGGTCTCAAAAGTAGATACAACTTTCTCAAGTTGGCTCCAAAAGTGCAGTCAGCTAGCATAAGTTGCCCCCAAAATCTGGAATCCAGAAAACAAGTTGGCTTTAAAAAGTGGAGTCAACTAGCTCAAACTGACTCCAAAATCATACAAATGCGCAGTCATTATATCAAAAATCTTTGAGATCAGATAAATTTTATACAGTCGGTATGCCATCACAAATCATATATCCTTGGTATACTTTATTTGGAGAGAAAAAATATCCTTAACACAAATTCGTTATAGGGGAAAATGGAACTCAAGTAGTAAGGACAACGCAGATAATCCATCCACTGCTAACAAAAATAATTTGATGACTGTTTACATATATACAATGTCTCAGTTTCATAAATACTGAACCTTGTACATGTTTAGAATGATTAATGGATGTAATGTCTCCATGTAAGCTTGTTTGCAGATCCACATCAACATTTCTTGCACAAATGAGCCTTAGAGACGAGATACCTTCGAGTGCGAACAATTTGCAGCCTGAATATTCTTAGCGACATAATAAAGTAAAATTAAAAATACTTGATAACTAATTGCACCAGTAACGTGTTGAAAAGTGCAAACTATAGACTTGATAACCAAGAATAAGTACAAGAAAAAAAATGACCATCAAGAGGTTGACTCACTCCCCCGATATCAATGTCATAGGTTTGTGGTTTGAGTAATCAGAACCTTCCCAAGAAGGTGACATGAAGACCACATAAGCCTGAAATACATGACACAAATATATTTCTTGTTATGAACAAGATAAATATACTTTCCATGACAGAAATCTAAGAAAGCTTATGCACTACCTTCAAAGTATACATGTAGTAAGGAATTATAACACTATTAACAATACTCATTTTGAAACAAAATAATAAATGAGAGCCTAGACTAGTAAATGAATGTTATAATTTAGAACCTAAATTTGTATATCAAACCACAACCAGAATAGCTTAGCCCAATAAAGTATCCAAAACCTATAGATACATAAGCATGTCATTTCAGTGGAAAATTGTATCAGCTAATGTATAACAAAAGAGACTATAATACAGATATCATTACCAACAATTAAAATGTAAGAAAGATATAAAACTAGAAGCAACTTGTTCAATTTGTATTGAAAGTTGAAAGCACCTTGCACAAGTTTTTTCAATAATTCTAGACAACTTGAGCAAGTTGTCTCCAAAATTAGGAATCCAGGACACTAGTGGTGTCATACTAAAGGAAACAATAAAGTGTAAACGTCAACTTTGGTAGTCCCCCGTATTCGGAAGTATAAAAATGTCTAACCACATATAAACATACGATAAACAAACATATCAAAAAGGAAGAAAAACGCATACCAAAAAACATCAAAAATAATGGAAGCAACTAGCCCAAGTGTCTCCAATTACGAAAGAAACCAACCCAAGTTATCTCTAAATATGGATGCAACTAGTACAAATTGTCTTCAATGTGGAAGCAACTAGTATAAATTATCTCCAACAAAATGTATACACAAATGCAAACATGGAGTCAGACGTGCTACCATTGCATAATATATTTGTCTTGAGATGTCTTTAATAGTATAAACAAGATAAAACATTCATAACAAGAAAAGAAAAATCACGTTTAGTCTGCAAATACAACATAAATTTCATATTTTGAGGATCCAAGAACTAACATAAAGAACAACCAAGCACTAACCCTCGAGTTCAGTTTTTACAATCGAAATATCTACATAATATCATGTTTATATTACCAAAAAAGATGAAATAATAAATGAAGATGAAAGTATCAACTGATAACTCATTAACTGGTAGTTTGCAACACCAAGATGAAAACTTCCTAACTTGGCTTGAAAGTTCTACTTTACACAATCAGCAATCATGCATAATAAACAAAGCAGTCATTATATCCCTGGAAATGTACAAGTAAGAAAGGAGTAACTAACACAAGTAATAGAAGCTCCTATAACATTTATAATATCCCTGTACCGCATAACTTATTAATCCCAAAATTCATCATAAGAAGGGAGTAACTAACAACAAGTGAAAAGACGAGGGTACCCAAATATACCACAATCTTAAACTTTTCCACATATAAGTCCTCTTACCGAATGTGATTGTCTATGGACTGAGTTGAGACAATACAACGAATCGGTATTCATACTTTGTGTGATCGTCTATGGATACGAGATCGAGACAATACAACAATCAAAATGTGATTACTTGATAATAGGTTCGGACTTAACCAAACTCTATAAAATCACTATCAAGTAATACGGAGTTAACGTTTGTGTAATTTACTTTAAATTGTAATAACAACAATTATAATTGCGGAAAACAAAAGTAAATGACACAGCAAGATTTTTTTAGCGAGGAAACCGCAAATGCAGAAAAACCTCGGGACCTAGTCCATAATTGAATATTCTCAGAATTAAGCCGCAATACAAAATCAAACTAACTTCGTATAGTTGAGACCAAGCAACTAAACCTATAGTTCACTTAGTTTCTTCAGTATCCCTGCGCTTCCGACATTCAATAAGTGCACGCACTTGAACAATTTTTTTGGATTGTATTCCAAACAGTAAAGGAACAAAAAATTTGTTCGGTAACAACTCTATTCAATCTCAGTGATATGAGTTAGACAAAGTCTCTTTTGTTTAATCCAATAAACTCCTTTGTCGGGTTTAAATCAATCTATCCAACAACTACCAAAGTAGTAGAGTTTAGATTATGCAATCAATAATAGGATCTATCAAGATACTAAATACTAATGCCGATCTACGCAACTAATCAATCAAATATATCAAAGATAAACCGATTATAGTTGGATCCCAGCCGATCAAGTTTTGTGCACACCAAAGATTATGAACCCAAATAAGAAATCTTCTTCATCTTCGGATCTTCTTAAATCTTCAATAAATACCTACACACCACAACTTGAATCTCTTGTGATCAATCACGCACAGAACGAAGTCTGTTAAAAATGGATTATCACAAGACGTCTTTAGATCTACAAGCAGTTCTAAAGATCCAGTCGACACTTCGATCTAGTTTGAGTGAATCTTATATCAGAAGAGAAGATTCTCAAGAATAAAAAACTAGGTGCAATCAAAGTTCAATAACCGTTAGTCAATCAAATCAATCGAAAACTAATAATACTGCGATTATCTAGTTTCCCACCAACGGTACTTGTAGAGCTTCTTGATCCCACATAAGTCTTTAAACGAGCGGTCGTAAGATATTTCGCCCAATTAGGGTACTTTCCTCTCCAAATAGACGGCTCCACCAGTAACAACACAACAAGGTAGTTTTGCTGGCTCTTAGGATAGTTTGCTCGAAATGACTTGGGTATTTATAGACCAAGAAAGTTTGGACACCAAGGAATTTCCAAAACCAAAAATATTCTCAAGATATGCAATATATTTCCAAATTCAGTTTTCATAATTCCTAGAAATGCCCTGTCCAATATTAACCAAAATCTTACTAGAAAATATCCAATTAGTAAATGCACATTACCAATTATTATAAAATCATTGCTGGTAATTATCCAAGCACATTACCAATTACTAGAAAATATCCAAGCATTTTAATTGCTGGTAATTAAAATCATATAAAATTAACAACCTTAATTAAAAGATTCTCAACTTATTTCGGTCATGGATATCCTTGAGTTACTAAGGAATATCTTTGAACAATAAAAGATAAGAGTTACTGAACATGTTCAAAGTATGTCGACATCTTATTTCTTTCTAAATCCTTTTTCATATTTACAATTTTGGAACCGATTATACCACACTTCAAAACAAGTTTAGAACTGGTTCATCTGATTTCCAAGAACTATGTGATTGATCAAATCAAGACACTAATCATGGGTTTACGGTTCTACCAAACACAAGGATCAGTTCTACCTTAATATGGTTACTGGGACCGGTTACATCAGTTACCAAATTGGTTACATTAATTACCAGGACCGGTGATAAGCACGCAAGTGCGACGCATTTTCACCCATAACTATATTATTTAGGCCTCATTTTATTACTAATAAACTTGTTTTATGTTTTTTCAAGGAAATAAGCTCTTATGGAGAAAGTTGCTCGAAAAGTGGTTTTTGCACCCCGGAGGACACTTGCTAAACAGACCCCTACTTTGGATAAGGGGCACCTTAATTACTAAGGCGGACCCACTTACTATTCGCACCCCATCAGAGGATAAGGGAGGTTATCTTCAACAATTCAAATTCCAGGTTTTGGCGGGAAATTGGTCTTAGGGAAGAACAGATTAGGGTTCGGATTTTAGTCGAGTTTTAGAGAGATTCAATCCCTGAATTTTGTTGGGCTGGGTTTATTAAGACTAAACAGGGTTGATATATGCAATGGATTCGATCATAGTTGGCTGAAGAATCATGTTGGAGCAAACAGGAAGATAAATATTCACGGGCAGTTTCAGGCAGATTTTGGATACGAATTTCAGGGTTGTTCAGGGAAGATTCAATCGCTGGATTCAATTTTGTTGGACCTGTTAACACTAAAGAGGATTGGTATAGTCATTGTATTCGAAAGAATTTGGCTAGATAATTCGATTGAGCAAATCAAGGAAGATAGGTATTTCTCGGGTTTTTAGTTTGAAACAGGGAGTGATTTGAGAGAGATTATTTCGGTGAGTTGGATTAGTATGATCCTGTTACGACAAAACAGGATGGGTATATTGGTTAGAATCGATTAACAAGGGCCGAATCATTGCTTTTGGATAAAACAGAGTAACCCGAGTTCTGTGTGTGTGATTTGGATGGTTGCGTGTGGTTGTTGTGCATTTAACCACTTCTGGGATGCTGACTGAGCGCGTTTGGAGTGTTTCAACATGAGAAGACAACATGAGAAGATAAATTGGAGAAGAAAATATCTCGAGGACATATTCTTTTACTGCCGAGTAATGGAAGAAAATTTGGAGTGATTGAGCGAGATTTCTTGGTGATGCTGGCTATATAAAGGGTGCTGGTGTTGCAGAGAAGGGTATCGAGGGTGACGGGAGGAAAAAACAGAGCGTAGAATAGGAAGTTGCAGAGCTTGTCTCTGCTGCTTCCATTGAAGGAGAGGACGAAGAACATAAGATGCCAAAGAACAGTCGTTCATCAACAGTGACAACGACACATACTGAAGCATTGTATTTGCTACAGTGACTGTGGCATTTTCCATTTATCGTTCTTTGTAACAGTTTATTTTGCAACACCTTTATACCATTGCAAATCTCTGTTTTCTACTATTTTTCCAATAAAAATACCATTTGAGCTATGAGTTATCCTTTTGAGTGTGTTTTCATCATGAGAAGCTAGACCCCATCGTTGGGACGACGGACGAAGCTGAATTTCATCATGTGGTAAATTTAATTAATTCATTATTTACTTTTTGCACTGATTACAAATGATTTATGATTTCTATTAATCAATTGTTATCTTGTTTGACAGTGTATGCTTAGTCTTAGGTGCTTTTGATACACTATGCTTGTAATTTACAATTGATGTTTTACGAAATCTATTTTGGCAAAGAATAAAGTTAATATTTCTTGTGTTTGGATCTATAATTGCCTAGGATTAATTTATGAACCACTTGAGTATGAAAAACAGTGAAATCCCGAGTCTCAGTGAATTCTTCATCCCGTGACATATTTTGTATATAATTTCTTATTTTTATATTTAAGCCTAGAATCAATTTATACAAAGTCCGAGTGAACGACAACTCTATTTACCACTATATAAAATTCGATCAATTTTTGGCGCCGCTACCGGGGAAAAGTTGCTCGGGGCACCCCCGAAGAAAAGTACTAAAGGCACCCTCATTTTGGATAAGGGCACCCCCATGCACCCCTGCTGTTAAAGGCGCCTGTGTTTTGGATCAGGGCACCTCTTCTTCTTCATTTCAAATTTCAAAATTTGAGGGAAGATAGTGCAGACCCAGGCAAAATTAGGGTTGAAGTATTGATCGTGTTCTAGGGAGATTCAAGGGCTGAAACTCATTGGGTTTTTCTATTTTGATCCAATAGAGCTAGTAATGGTCGTCGTTCATACCAGAATTGTCTAGAACGATAGACATAAGAGTAGAGCTCTGTCACTTATATGAATTTTAGTATGCTTGAGTGCAAACTCGTGTACAACAATTGGAATTTCACATCAGGGTACTTCCTCCTATAGTCAATGATTGTATGCCAACCAAGAAGAATCTTTAGTGCCTTCCAAGGTTCTGTATAGATAGCTAGGGTATGGAATAAAGATTTTGTGGGTACACCTCTGGTAAACCCTCCGGAGACAATACTCCGCCGCTAGGGCCACCTAGCGGTTTAACAGCTTGTTGCACGTGCTAAGTGTAGTCATTTTATTTTTTAGTTTTACTCGAGGACTAGCAAATAGTAAGTTTGAGGGTATTTTATAGACGCATTTATGTGTCTATATTGTCCTCAATTTTCAGTATTGTTGGTACTCGATTTTGTACTTATTATGGTGTTTTTTTGTATTTTTAGGTATTTTTGGGAAGTAAACATTTTTGGAAAATTCAGCTCGAAAAGTGGTTTTTGCACCCCCGCAGGACACTTGCCAAACGGACCCCTACTTTGGATAAGGGGCACCTTAATTACTAAGGGAGACCCACTTACTATTCGCACCCCATCATAGGATAAGGGAAGGTCATCTTCAACAATTCAAATTCCAGGTTTTGGCGGGAAACGTCTCAGGGAAGAATGGATTAGGGTTCGGATTTTAGTCGAGTTTTAGAGAGATTCAATCCCTGAATTTTGTTGGGATGGGTTTATTAAGACTAAATAGGGTTTATATATGCAATGGATTCGATCAGAGTTGGCTGAAGAATCATGTTGGAGCAAAACACGAAGATAAATATTCACGGGCAGTTTCAGGAAGATTTTGAATACGAATTTCAGGGATGTTCGGGGAAGATTCAATCGCTGGATTCAATTTTGTTGGACCTGTTAACACTAAACAGGATTGGTAGTCATTGTATTCAAAAGAATTTGGATAGATAATTCGACTGAGCAAATCAGGGAAGATATGTATTTCTCGGGTTTTTTAGTTTGAAACAAGGAGTGATTTGAGAGAGATTATTTCGGTGAGTTGGATTAGTATGATCCTGTTACGACAAAACAGGATGGGTATATTGGTTAGAATATATTAACAAGGTCCAAATCATTGCTTTTGGATAAAACAGAGTAACCCGAGTTCTGTGTGTGTGATTTGGATGGTTGCGTGTGGTTGTTGTGCGTTTAACCACTTCTGGGATGCTGACTGAGCGTGTTTGGAGTGTTTCAACACGAGAAGACAACATGAGAAGATAAATTTGAGAAGAAAATATCTCGAGGATATATTCTTTTACTGCCGAGTAATGAAATAAAATTTGGAGTGATTGAGCGAGATTTCTTGGTGATGTTGGCTATATAAAGGGTGCTGGTTTTGTAGAGAAGGGTATCGAGAGTGGGGAGAGGCTACAGAGAAGAATAAGAAGCTGCAGATCAGATTTCTCTGCTGCTGCAGAGAAGAAGAAGAAGAAGAACATTTGACGCCGACTGACTGTCGCAGAGAATTGTCATTTATTAACAGTACTCGCCACAGTCAGTTTGGCACACTTGTTTTGAATTTGCAACAATTTCTTGTAAAGGTGACCTCTGTAACGCAAATACAGCGTTGTAGATTCATTGTATTATTAGTTTTCTTCAATAAAAACACCATTTGAGATATGAATTATATTTTTGAGAGTGTTTTCATCATGAGAAGCTAAACCCCAACACTGGGTCGACGGAGGAAGCCGAACTTCATACATGGGTGAATTTATTTTATTCTTTTATGACTTTTGCACTTGTTTTAAATTGATTTATGGTTCGAATAAATTAGTTATTATTTTATTTGATGGGTCATGCTTGCTTAAATGTTTGATGTCCCATGTTTATGATTTATAACTAATATTTTGAGAATCTACCTTGGCAAAAATAAGAGTCCATGTCTTTATTTATTGAGATATAATTGCTGAAGAATGAATAACTGAACCTTATGATATGAATTCGGTGGAATCCTAGTCCCAGTAATTCCCTTTTTTATTATTTTCGTTAAACCTTTAAATTTAGTCTTCACAAATCTTAGAGTTGGAATCTTTTATTACTACAACGACAATCGAAAACCTAATCATTTTGGCGCCGCCGACGCGGATTTGTTTTAGATTAGTTTTTAGGTTTATTTTTATTTATTTTGTAAAGTATTTTTATTTCATTTTAGATTATTTTTTTTCCTTTTTATGCGTCTCTTTTTGTATTTGTTTTCAGGTACTTTTTGAGGATGATGACTTCTTCTGAGGAGACGTCACCTGATATGACGCTTGCTGAATATAAGCGTAGGCAACAGTATGGAGTTTCTAATCCACATGTGGTAAGTGAAGAATCACCTTTAACAATATATGAGAAGTATTACAAACACACACCTCCTAGTTTGGAACAAAGATTGAGAGTTCTTGAATGTCAAAGATTATATGCTGATGATGATGAATCTTGTAGTGACTCTCTGTTCCAAACAGAACATATAGATACACCTGTATATGATTGTGTGGATGATTTGCCTAATTCCATAAATGAATCCATCCCACAAGATAATTCACCCACCTTAGAGGTTGTTTCTAGACCCCTAGACTTCCAAAAGTTGCCTAATTTAGGGTTAGAATTGTGTGCTTCTAAAGTGTTGTTGGATTACTTTGCATCTAAGTACCCAGAGGACTTTCCTATTCCTGATATCGTGCATGAGCCAATTGAAAATTTCTCAGTCCCAATAATATCCCCATATTATGTTCTTTACACACTTCCTTGTGTTGTAAAAACTTGGTTTGGAGGTAAGTCTCTGTTTTTGATAGTTTCAGTGTCTCCGCATCGTGATAACATAAGTGTGAAGATGTCATTTATTAATGTTGTATTTTGGGTTGATCCCCAAATTTTCAGGTTGTTAATTTATGAGGATCCTTTTTGTACATTCCAGTAGATGTATTTTTATTTTTATATTTTCGTTTATTTTTTGCATTTCCCATCTTAATATTTGCGTTGGATGACTCAATTACATTGAGGACAATGTAATGTTTAAGTGTGGGGGAGAGGTTAACTTTTTACTTTATTTTTTCAGGAAATTCCTTGCAAATCATGATCAGCTGTGTAGCGGGTCTGTTCCTTTTTCTTGCATATTATGACCAGCTGTGTAGCGGGTCTAAAAAAAAAGACCAGCTGTGTAGCGGGTCAATTTTCTGTTTTTCTCGAGGACTAGAAAAATGTAAGTGTGGGGGAATTTGATAAGTACGCAAGTGCGACGCATTTTCACCCATAACTATATTAGCTAGGCCTCATTTTATTACTAATAAACTTGTTTTATGTCTTTTCAAGGAAATAAGCTCTTATGGAGAAAGTTGCTCGAAAAGTGGTTTTTGCACCCCGAAAGACACTTGCTAAACGGAACCCTACTTTGGATAAGGGGCACCTTAATTACTAAGGGGGACCCACTTACCATTCGCACCCCATCAGAGGATAAGGGGAGGTCATCTTTTACAATTCAAATTCCAGGTTTGGGCAGGAAACTGGTCTCAGGGAAGAACAGATTAGGGTTCGGATTTTAGTCGAGTTTTAGAGAGATTCAATCCATGAATTTTGTTGGGCTGGGTTTATTAAGACTAAGTAGGGTTGATATATGCAATGAATTCGATCAAAGAATCATGTTGGAGCAAAACAGGAAGATAAATATTCACGGGCAGTTTCAGGAAGATTTTGGATTCGAATATCAGGGCTGTTCGGGGAAGATTCAATCGCTGGATTCAATTTTGTTGGACCTGTTAACACTAAACAGGATTGGTATAGTCATTGTATTCGAAAGAATTTGGCTACATAATTCGATTGAGCAAATCAGGGAAGACAAGTATTTCTCGGGTTTTTAGTTTGAAACAGGGAGTGATTTGAGAGAGATTATTTCGGTGAGTTGGATTAGTATGATCCTGTTACGAAAAACACAGGATGGGTATATTGGTTAGAATCGATTAACAAGGGATGAATCATTGGTTATGGATAAAACAGAGTAACCCGAGTTCGGTGAGTGTGATTTGGATGGTTGCGTGTGGTTGTTGTGCGTTTAACCACTTCTGGGATGCTGACTGAGCGCGTTTGGAGTGTTTCAACATGAGACGACAGCGTGAGAAGATAAATTTGAGAAGAAAATATCTCGAGGATATATTCTTTTACTGCCGAGTAATGGAAGAAAATTTGGAGTGATTGAGCGAGATTTCTTGGTGATGCTGGCTATATAAAGGGTGCTGGTGTTGCAGAGAAGGGTATCGAGAGTGGGGAGAGGCTACAGAGAAGAATAAGAAGTTGCAGAGCGGATTTCTGTGCCGTTGCAGAGAAGAAGAAGAAGAAGAACATTTGACGCCTACTGACTGTCGCAGAGAACTGTCGTTTATTAACAGTACTTGCAACAGTCAGTTTGGCACACTTGTTTTGAATTTGCAACAGTTTCTTGTAACGGTGACCTCTGTAACGCAAATACAGCGTTGCATATTTATTGTATTGTTAGTTTTCTTCAATAAAAACACCATTTGAGCTATGAATTATATTTTTGAGAGTGTTTTCATCATGAGAAGCTAAACCCCAACACTGAGTCGACGGAGGAAGCCGAGCTTCATACATGGGTGAATTTATTTTATTCTTTTATGACTTTTGCACTTATTTTAAATTGAATTTTATTCTTCGAGTAATACTTGTATGTCTCATCATACTTCTAGCCTAACCTATACGAAGTTTTCTCAAATACATAATCAAGCGACTCTTTAGTTGAGTTTTGATTCACAAAAATATGACAACCAAACTTGACATACCAACGCTTGGTGGGTTCAACCGAGCTATGCTCTAATGATATCCCCCTTTGTCAATTTTAGTGACAAAACTCTTACAACCATATGGATAAACAAATTACAAAGATTCATTATACATACGCTTGATTCCAAGTTTCAACAGCACAATACTCTGCATATATTCAATCCATAAATGTCTGTTGACATTTAAATAACAAAGCTAATACTTCCACTAAAGGTGAGATAGGTAGATTTTCAATCCGCACATGTTTGTTATGTCCCTTTGTAGTCCAAATAAATACAATCATCATATGATATGTTTCCTTCCCTTAGTCAATGTTTTGCTCTTTCGTTAGATATAACGTTTAAGCACAATTGTCCTTTCCTAAGTGATTACAAATCACTTGTTTACTCCATATATTTCTCCCCCTGTTTGTCACAAAATGACAAAGGTCCGAGCAAATACCAAAAACCGAAAGTATCTTACAATCTAAAAGAATTGTACAACCTATAAGATTTAAGCACGAGGGTTTCACATACCACTTTAGATAAACAATATCAAAACCAAAACTAAAATTAATTTGGTATTAATATGTTATCAAGGAAACAATTTCCTGAAGCAATTTTCCCTAATTGTTTAACTAATTGACTAAGAAAACTTAGTTCCCTTGCTAAAATGATTGCACAAGTACAATCGCTTGTTTCGATAAGACCAAAATAAAGATCATAATTAAATTTATTTTTCTCATCAGACACTAATTATTCAGACAATAACTTAGACCTTTCACTTTAGACAAGACAAATACTAAGTTAGTTAACTAATATTTCTTTTCAATGCATTCGATTAGACTTGAATAACCGAATCCTTTACTTTTGATAAGTCTAACTAAGATCAGAATTAACTTAGTTTCTCTTATCCGGAATCGAATTTTACTAAACAAATGATCCCATATTTTGTTAAGCCACAAACATACATACAAACCAAATAAATTGACTTGCACAATTATTTTTCTTCCCCCGAAGCAATTGAAATAAACATAGACATTAAAGCACCGAAATTTTCGTTAAGTCTAAAACAATTGATACCAAACAATAAAGAAACATATCAAACCAGTTTTTCTTAACTGGAAACAATTGAATCACAGACACATACTTCCATACACACATAATGGAATAAACACCAATTGTACCGAATTTTGTTAAGCAAAAGCAAAATATATGCAATAAACTCAAGCTTTTCTTAAACACGAAAATGATTAACTAACAAATTTGTTACCTCAAATTCCGCATCCTCTTCTCCCCATAAAGATATATCATTAAGCGCAAGTTCAAGTTAGAACTCTCCCCCGTTTATGTTGTCATCCTCTCGCAAGAACAAAAGAACAACAACAACAACAACCTTTACCAGAGAAAGGTTTAATCGGTTTTAACTAATGCAAATAGCAAAAGTTGAAAACCCGAAACACATATGCTTTTATGTTAAACAAAAATTCAACATATTGTGACTTTTTCACATATGAGTTTCAATAGGAACACCTTATGATCCTTTGATAAAGCCTACCAACATGGGCTTCAACTTAATCTCGCTAAATCAAAAAGCCACACAAACCATAAGGGTTCGCACATCATATGAGATCGAATGTTTAGGTTGTGAAAACCGAAATCAAACATCCTATACACATAGGAATAATATAAAGCATTTGAGCAGAGGCTATGTAATTGAAAAACTATCACAAGAAAAATTATAAAATAATAATTTTATTCGTAAATAGATAGTTTTCTTCATAATAGACCTTAAACAATTATTGAAAGAAATCAAAAACTGATGTTTTATTTTATTGCAAGTCTTAATCTTTAGTGGTGCTCTTATTGTTCACCGAAGTTTCTTCGGAGTTCAAACTCTTGAAGCATGTCTCCGGGGACTTGTCTGCAACCACTTCCTGTTTCTCAAGTTTTTCAACTTGAACCTTCACCCGCAAGATCAGCTTTTGTTTCTTCAGTTTTATCCTTGAGCCAATCTTGATGACGGATCGTCATTATGAGGTTGGTTCTTAGTTCTTCAATGCCTTGGATACAGTCAATCATACTATCAGAACGTATCCACTTGTTCTTTGTTGGATCTTGAAGGTTGTAAGCCAATAGACATGACTCATCTTGAGATCCAGTAGAACTATCAGAATCATAATCAGACATGATTTTTGATATGATTTTATTCTTCCTTTCTGTATTGATTCCTTGACAATCCTTAACCTTTTGAGCTTCCTCCTTATTGACCTTTGTAATACTGCAAGTTATTGGAGGCATGCTAGGTATTTAAATAAGAATTGATCAAGGTTTCTTAATACAGGAAAGAGATTGTATCTCTTAAGAAGAGACAATACTCGGACCGAAAATATTAGGGAAATTTCGAAAATATGTACAGAATATATTTTATTTCCTTTGTCCGAATTTCTCATGTTAGAAGGTTTATTAAAATTCGAAAATTTCCAATAAAGCCTAATTTTGGAAAATCATAATAAACATGAACATTTTTAGACAAAAGTGGATTCGCAGTTATCTGGTGTTTGTCACACAAGTTTTGGTACAAATTATACAAAAAATGTGCTCTTATTTTTATGTGCTTCTCATCTCAAAAGTATGAGCATGATAAAGGATGAGAGTGCACAGTCTCCATACAACTAGGTTGCATCGGAGTAAGCCTTTTCTTGCTTACAGTGAATATTAGAAACATAGTTCATGTTTCTCTTTGGAAATTTCTTCCCAAAGTATTTTCTCCCAAGAAGATGATCCTTCCTTGATCCAAACTTATGATCATGTGGAGAAATAGTACTGATGTGAGAATTTTCAGAGATAGACAAATCTCTCTTAATTCTGTCGATGAGATTTTCATAATATTTTCTCATTTTAAGGATTTCCTTATGATGCATATCAGCACGATTACTTGAAACAATTATTGGAAATTCCTGATTGTTTCCTTCGGCAGAGATTCCTTGTTTCCCTTCTTCTGGAATTGTTCGTCATGTAAACAAGGACTGTTTCGACATGAGTGGGGGGGGGAACCTTTTTCCAGAAGCAATTATCAACTCTTACAACAGATTGTTTTGAGTTGACTTTGTTGGTTGAGATATTATCTGTCTTTCTACTGAGGAATGATCTTTCATTTTTTTAAGACAAGAAACTTCTTTCAATACTTTTACCACTATATTTTGAAGAAGTGTAAGTTTTCTGTCAAGTGACTGAAAGTTGTATTCCTTAAGATTACTTTTGTTAGAGCATTTCTCGGTCGAACTCGCATGCATTTCTATCTCAAGCATGTTTGTCAATATTAGTGATCAAAACTATATGTCTTGATTTCTAGTTTACTTATGACTAAGTCTCGATCTAGGATAGTCAAGTGTAGTTGAAGCTCCAGACTCCATGGGGATCATCTTACGAAGACGAAGAACTACTCGAGGAACCGGTGGAACTTCGGACGGCTAAAAGGTATGTGGAGACTTGAACTTATCTATCACTCAAAAGTATATTCTATCTCCTACTCTTGAGATAAAGTAGTATAAGTATGATAGTTTTCATACATACACATTTGCTATTTGGACCCGAGTTTACTCACCTATTTTTTTCTCGAAATATGTGTTGGTAAGCTTTCGCTTTAACCATTTTCATCTTTACCCGTGACGAAAGTCATGATGACGTTTCAATCTTGAAAATAACTTTAATGACGATAGTCGTGAATAACGATTGTTATAACATTATAGAAGAATGTTTCAATGATTGAAATGTAGAGTTGAGATTACCATCTATAGATATAAGCATATATAGTGTTTTGGCACATTAGTGTATAAATCCATGTGCCGGAAGCCAAGTGCGTGCATATGTGTGCATGCGGTATTGGTGAAGGAGACGCGTTGAGTACGCTTACCCACGGAAGTTTTCGAACCGAAAATTTCTGATGGAGTTTGTAAGTTTGCAAACTAGTAAACCAGTCACCTTAGGTACGCATAACCCGTACGCGTACTCACGAAAGTTTTCGAACCGAAAATTTCTATTGAGTTTGTAAACTCAAATCCGGTAGCTAAGGCTCGCATACCCGTACGCATACTCAAGCTGGTGATATCTCAAATTGGTAGTTCATGAACTTAAAAAAATAAATTATAAGGAATGCAATCTTTGCGAACCGTGGCTATATTGTTCATGAATCGATTCAAGTGGATCATACCGATTTTGTTTGAATTGTGTCTATGAATAAAGACCTAAGCAATTGAACAACTCTTCAACTAGTTCTTATGAGTCATTTGAACTAGTTATGAGAAAGATAAATAGGGTTAATATGAAAGTGCTCATACGGCTAACCATTGATTAACTATTTGTGAACCAACTAACTGTACACGTTTAGGTACGGTTACTCAAACCTAAATGAATACATTTCATTTGTGTGTGTGACAAGATAAGTTTCGATCTAACGGTTGAAAGATATTATCTTGGTTGAATCATGTTTTTCATCTAACGGTGAATATTGAATGCTTTGTTACCAAGGTAAATTAGATTCCAAACCCTTATTTGAAAACTATATAAAGGAGACATCTAGCATCTGAAAAAACTAATCCCCACACCTCCTGTGTGATACTAGTTGGTTTTCTAGAGTCTATTCTCCTTTATCCTTAGGTTTATTCTCGAGACCCTGTAGGTTAACGACTGAAAGACTTCATTGGGATTGTGAAGCTAAACGAAACTACTTTTCTTGTAGTTGAGCGCTCTGATCTTGCCATTTTATATCGTACGAGTTCAATTGAATAATTGGCTTGATATTATATCTTTGATAGGGCAAGATAAAAAGAAATCACAAACATCTTCGTCTCATCATTTGTGATTCCACAATATCTAGTTTCGCTACCATACGATTTAGATTATTATGAGGTGATTGATAATACTAGGCTGTTCTTCGAGAATAATATAAGACCAGTTTATCAATTATTTCCTGTTCACCTTGATTTATCAAAAGACGAAACAAAAACTCTTGGGTATTTTTGTGGGAGACAGATTTATTCAATTTTATAGACTTTTCTGTGTGAGACAGATTTGTTTATCAAGTCTTCGACTTTGGGTCGTAGCAACTCTTAGTTGTAGGTGATATCAGCTAAGAGAATCAAGTGCATAGTATCCTGCTGGGATCAGAGACGTAAGGAGCGCAACTGTACCTTGAATCAGTGTGAGATTGATTAGGGTTCAACTACAGTCCAGACCGAAGTTAGTTTGTAGTAGGATAATGTCCGTAGCGGCTTAATACAGTGTAGTGTTTAATCTGGAGTAGGTCCCGGGGTTTTTATGCATTTGCAGTTTCCTCGTTAACAAAATTTATGGTGTCTGTGTTATTTCTATTCCGCATTATATTTTGTTATATAATTGAAATATCACAGGTTGTGCGTTGTATTGATCAATTGTGAAATCCAACCTTTGGTTGTTAATTGGAAATTGATTGATCCTTGGATATTGGTCTTTGGTACCATTCAAGTTTTTATCCTTGTATTTGAGAAAGACTCACAGATTTCTATTTTCTTGAGTAAAGATCAAATCAAGAGATAGATATATAAAACTCTTTGATATACTTTTCTATTGATTGAGTCTAACTGTCTAGTTGATTCTCATAAAAGTATATTGGGGTTTGTCCATACAAATTTCTAATCGAAATATTGGGTGAGGTTGTTAGACCCCCGCTTTTTCATTTGGTATCAGAGCAGGCAAACACGTTTAAGACCTCAAAAGTATGTGTTTGTAGCAATTTGATTCTGTGGACAAAGTAGTATCTCATATCTACGCATAGTCTATGTCTTCCCATACTTTTTACTATGTCAAGTGTCTTGGTTTTTCCTCAAAGGATAAATCCTTATCTAATTATTTCGAATCCAGAGAAAGGAACGAGACAATTGACAGGATGTCAGAAGTAGAAAGGAATATCACCAGAACCAAAGAAAATTCAACATAGACGATTGATTTACACAATCATTTTAAACTCTTGGATGAATTTGAGAAGTCTCTTAGTCGAGAACGTGAACTCTATAAAATCATTGAATCCTTCTCCAACAATATTAAAAGACTCATTCAAGAAAATATGCTACAACAAGAAAAGATTAGCATCCTTGATAATATTGTTAAAGAGGGAACAACTAGAGAAAAACGTTTGATTGAAACACACCTCTCCGATTTGAACAACCTTCGTGTTGAAACAGAGAATGTTGCTGCATCTCTTAACCTAGCCCAAAAACGGTCTATCTCCTTGACAAAGGGAAACACTGTAATGAGAAATTCTTCTGTGTCACGTGCTGATGCTCAATATGAGTTCCCTGACATGAAGAAAAACTCACCAAAGGAAGTCCCTGCAAAATACAAACGGAAAACTTCCAAACGGGATATAGGTTTGAAGCAGTTACCTGTTAACAATTCGCTTCCACGAACTTGTTCCTTCTGTGGGAAAGAGAATCACTATGCTATCCATTGTTTTGCTAGGAGGAAACAAATCTCTAAACTTCATAATTTGCTTCTCTCTATTGTCAATGGAGTAAATAGTCAGACGACTACTGCAGTGAATGCGCCCAGAAAGCCAAAAACCTTATAAAAATGATTTCTTTTCTAGAAATCATCACAGGGTGTATATGGGGAAAAACGAGTCGTCGGTTTTTTGGGAAGTGAAGAGACGAGCGTGCAGCCGAGTGTGAGTCGAGACTCCTCAACCGAGAAAACTATTCAACCTCACAAAGATGCACTACAAAGGGAGTGCTTAGATTCGAGAGATCAATCTGTATGACTCCGGCCTAAACCAAGTCAATGGCCGTTCCAGAGTCAATTCGGTCACAAAGAGGGAGATGGGTTGATCTGTAGGAGGGAAGCTGAGAATTGTGTGGGATCAGTGATGATCAAGGATTGTGGGTGTGTTGAAGGTTTATGCAATTTGCGGTGAACTGATGAGTTCGAACAAGTTCTGATGGATTGATGAATTCTTGAGAGTAGTTTTCTCGAGGAATTCTGCGTAGACAGTTGATAACTAGTGATAGATCGTTGTATGTTGTTTTTTCAATTATGGATTCAGAGACTTATTTATATTGTCAGAGTTTTGAACACCTTGATCCCTGTAAGTGTGACGATTTCTTGATTGAAAGAGTGGGAAAGTGGAAGATCGTGGCGAAACCAGTTCCAGATTGTGCGGAGACTTGGTTGATCATTCACCCACTACTTTGCTAACTCCTTCAACCGTTGACACGACTTACTCACATTTCTCGTTGTGGGTGAATCCACGTGTTGTAGGCCGCCATACCAAAAGCCTAATTGATATCCCCCAATTTGAAATGATTGATATCTCACGAATCGTGGAGTCTGTATGACAGACGTGTACTAGTGAGTCAGTTGTTGAATAATTAGACAGTGAGTCTAGGTTTTGTTGAATCGAGCATGAGTGGTGAATGCTCAGCGATTCATGGATCGAACATGTAGTTCTATGAAGTGGAGTCAGTTTTGTAGATTCAGTGATGAATTACTGACCAGTATTTGAGCGAGAGCAAGTATTGCTCGATTCGACGAATTACTGAATATTTGAGAATTTGACGAGGAACTGAGCAAGTATTGCACAGTTCGACAAAATACTGAATGTTGACAATTCTGACGAGCAATTGAGCAAGTATTGCTCAATTCGACAAACTAATGAATGTTGATGATTTGACGTACAATTGAGCAAGTATCGCTCAATTCGGAAAATTACTGAATGTTGATAGTTTGTCGTGCAATTGAGCAAGTATTGCTCAATTCGAAAAAATACTGATAAATTACTAAATATTGAGCAACTGAGCAAGTACTGCTCGATTCGACAAAATATTTATTGGTGACGTGACCCAATAAAATATTAAAATATTAGTAAGCTACCAAATATTATATGATTAATTCAGGTGTTGGTTTCTGAATCCATCATAAATTCATTAGTGTTTATATCGTGCTCAGAGTGATGATACGTGGAGCATTTATTCGAAACCCTAATTTCAGATCATAGTTGATGAATCGCTGAAAATAAGTCATGAATGATAGAGAGACCGACCACATGGGATGATGGGCTTCCATGTGGTTCCCAGTGCTCGAGTGAGCATGCACCAGGGTTCTCAGTTTGAGGATTGGTGAAAGAATGGTGATTAAATGATGGTTTCATCATTTACTGAAATATTGTTGGGTTCAACATTAGGTTATAAAACCTAGGTATGAAAGATGGTGACCGACCAAGAGATCATGGGATGGCTCTTGGTGGTCACGTAACCAGTTGTTGGCCGTTTGAGCAATCCCCAGGTTGGTTAGAGATAGTTTGGGCCCAATACGAGCAATTGAGCAAATTAGGTCAGAATTTTGAAAACGTGTGGGACCGGCATTGTGCAAGCCCTAAGGATGACCCTGGTCGGTCATGAAGGAATGCACGTGTTTCCGTGGTGCCCGTGTCTCCATACTAAGATTTTCAGTATTTTATGATGTGTGTTCGAGCAATGTTGTGAATTTTTAGAAGAGTTTCATCTTAACTGAAATTCTTGATTTTTGTAGGAATGAGCATGTATGCTCAATTGATGAATATTTTGTAAGTATTAAAATAAGTGTATTTTAACATTTAAAATTTCTGTGGAAGGCTAGCCGGTCGTGTGACCATGTTGGCTTTTGGTTTTTCGTGATTCGAGCAAAATTTGAGAAGTTATGACGAAATCATGATTTTTCTCAATCCAAGGAGTTTCATGAATTTAGGAAATAATAATTATAAAAGACTAGGGATTGAAAGGTGTGGGACCGGCCACGGCTAGGGCATGGCCGGCCGGCTATGTTGCCCGGTCCCGCACACCTTTCCATATTTTATAATATTATTTTTCATGAATCCGTGAAGTTATGGAGAATCCATGAGTTTTTGTTGAAACGGAGGAGTTTCATGAGATTAGGGAATAATAATTATAAAAGGCTAGGGATTGTGAGGTGTGGGACCGGCCATGGCTCGGGCATGGCAGGCCGGCTAGGTTGCCCGGTCCCGCACACCTTTCCCTATTTTATAACAATATTTTCATGAATCCATAAAGTTATGGGGAATTCATGAGTTTTGCACAAACAAGGAAAGCTGCTAAATTGAAGGAGTTTTTCATGAGTTCATGAAAATAACAAAATAGGGAAAAATAATGGAAGAGGCATGGGACCGGCCACGGCTAGAGCATGGTCGGCCGGCCGGTGGGCCCGGCCCCTGGGCGCCTCTTATTATTTTATTATATTTGTAGTTTTCTCCTGTTTTGCGTAGGATTCCTCATCTTTCCATATTTTTGGATGCTCGTTCGTGCATCATTGTCGAGTACACTTGCACCATTTTATGTGGCTTACTCAGTAGTAGTCCAGATGCCCGATTGTTGAGTATTTATTACTAATTTATGAAATTCAGTGGAGAAAGATTCATGAAATTGAGCAATAAAAGTGAGTAGTCATTTATTATCAGTCCATTGAATCAGCTGTGGATTTAACCATGGATTCGGAATAATAAAATGATAATTTTATTACCATCTCATGGAATCGTAGATTTGACCATGAAATCAGAGTAATAAGATAGGTGGTGATATTACCATTTCATGAGATCAGCCGTGGATTCGACCATGAAATCAGAGTAATATATATTACCATTTCATGAGATCAGCCATGTATTTGATCATGAAATAGGAGTAATACATTTATGTATCACCATTCCATAGAACCAGTCGTGAGTTTGACCATGGAATTGGAGCAATAAGATAAGATAGGTTATCTTCTAGGAATTCAGTGGTGAATATGACGTAGAATTTAATCTCTTGCGTATATTCAGTGAATCAGCGAGTGTTGCTAATGTCGTGAAGACGTTTTACCCTCTCAAAATTTCATGTATGGAGGACCGCCTGAGTCTATACACGGACACTCTACATAGTCAGGGAACAGTGAGTGTCACCGGCCTCCTGAAGGCGTTATTGCTCTCAATCTTACGGAGAACCGCCCAATCTTTCTTCTATGTAGAGGCGAATTCCTCTATGTAGTTAGGGAACAGTGAGTTTCACCGACATCCTGAAGGCGTTAAGCTCTCAATCTTATGGAGAACCGCCCAATTACGTTATTCTACATATAGGATATGATGAAATGCCCGGTGTCGAACGCTCCGGAGAGGCCTTTCGAGCGACATATGCATCATACCTCGTAAAACACGAATCGTCACATGGATTCCTGAAGCCGTGTCAGAAACATGCAGTATCATGATTTTACGGTTTTGACCTTTATTGAAAATCCACCATCAACATTAAGTCCTCTGCTTAGTGAGGGACAATCATGTTCCGCAGTAAGCACTAGATGGTGATTTTCAGTCGACGAGAGATCAATGGTTGAACTCAGTCTACAAAGGAATTCTCAGAATCTCCAATTTACTCCAATGACGCCATATGCAAGCGAATGTTCGGGTGGAGACCCTGGTAATGTGATAGAGCGTCATCCAGTGAGCACGGAAAGATGAGGCGCTGCTGATTTGGACGCCCGGAGGCTCAGTTCTGGTTGGTTTAGCGTTTGCGGGCCCGAGCCCAAAAAAGAAATCCTTGTTTTAGGAAAAGACGTTCATTCGTTTGTTAGTTTAAGAAACATACAAAATTGACCCGAGTCTAATGATAAAGATTTTGTCAATGCGCTTTCACGGAAGCCAAAATTTTATTTTTTAAATATGTGAGATTTCCAATAGGGAATAAAATCTCGTTTCAAAGGTGGATGCTCGCAAGAGGGAGAAAAATATATACATATATTTTCAAAGTTACGTGAGTTTCACGTTTAAAATGTATATTTTTGTAAAAACAATATTTTGATTTTGAACAACTGTTGAAAGTAGACAATTATTCACGGTGAAATAATGTCTGTATGTGAGTTTTCACAATTGTAGAATGGACGTTTGTCCAATTTTTGAAAAACCAGTGAATGTTCACACAGTGAAAATTTATGTGAAATTAAATTTTTGATTTTCAGCAATTGCTAGAAGTAAAAACATTTTGATAAAATTTTGTGATCTGATAGCGTATGCATAAAACCAATGAGTGTTCACTCGATGGAAGTCGCTCATATGGTGAAAATAATGTGAATTGTTCACATGATGGAAGTTTCGTGAATTGTTCACAGTTTTATGAAAATCACGTTATGGTTTTGAATAATGAATTTTGTTCATCTTTGCAGGTTTGAAGGAGCGAACAAATTCTCGAGATTGTAATCACTACAACTAGTGAAATTGTAAATAGGTAAGATTTGGATGGTTACCATTTTGTAGACGCTGTTGTGAGCACCTTTATTCGATGATACATTGTTTTTTCAAATCCTAAGCTTTGTATGAACGATGCACTGAAATAGCCACTTTGCAAGAATGTCTGACTCCCAGGATGATACTTCCAAATATGGTGTTTCCAGAGATGACATCTCTATGGATGAAACGTTAAGAAATGGTACTCCTGGGACCTCTGAGTGATGGTGAGAGATCCTTTATACCGAGTTGTACTTCTGGTTATTTTATTAGCTTTACCGCAGGATGATCGTATAGTGAAATCCCATATCAATGTAGACTCCACGGAAATGGAAGAAAGTCTACGGGAGCAGAGAACTCAGAAGTAAGGACTACATGATATTAGTAAATCATGTGCAGTCCCCAGCCGTTTCTTTGGTGAGTTGTCAATGTTTCCTCCATCATGAATTTTCTTATCCGTACAATTAGGATCACAAAAAAATGTTTTTTAATCTCATAATTGTGCTAATTGATCATTGACAGTCTTCATCTTGCTCTTGGGCAAACAATTCAGGAACTCAACACCGATGAGGGAGTTGATGTAAGTATCTTTTTTCGCGCAAGCGATCATGGCATCTCCTTGAATGAAGTAATAATAATTTTTGTTGATGTATCCAGGAGGAGATTATTGCAGATAAACAACATATTGATGAAGCACATTCTTCCTTGAGGAATGGAGAGACGGAGGATATTCAAAATCCACAACCGAATGGAGGTAGTAATGCCATTAATGGTGATTTCAACATTGCTGAGCCTCCAAATGACTTAGAGACTCCCCAAGTAAGTATTCCTCCTGTAACTTCTTCATAGAAGTATGAAATTGTTGACTTTTGAATGAATGAATGAGAATCCATGTGAGTATACGAGTAATTTTGCCGAAATACGTCACCAGAAAATTTCAGACTTCAGCCTTTTAGTAAAAACACTGTAGAATCCTCGTCCGGAATCGGATTTTTGCGGTATGCATATGTAAATTCAAGCCCAGGAAATTTCCAAGCTTTTCCAAAGAAGCTTTTTGAGTTTTGATCATGTTTAGGGCCTGAAAATTCGAAACAGTAAACTTCCAGGACACTCTCAGAACTTTTCAGATTGTATGTTGCTCAATGTTTCGGCCACAACTCCTTGCTCGTTTATTCAATTGCTGTGAATTTTGGATATGTTGTAGAAGACATCTATACGAAAAGAATGGTATATGATCCTTCTCTAGATTCTTCACCAATTTCTCCCAGGTCGTAGGTTTGTACAGTAAAGTGTAAAATCATCTCAGACGAGCTTGCTGTAAAACACCCATGTTGTGTCTTTAGATCATTCGCTTGTGTCATGAACGGTTGGTGAAGGATATTGATGTCATTGATTCAATTTAGATAAGTACTCCTTGATTGATACATTAGCATGGTGCTTGCAATGTTGTGAATTTTTAGAAGAGTTTCATCTTAACTGAAATTCTTGATTTTTGTAGGAATGAGCATGTATGCTCAATTGATGAATATTTTGTAAGTATTAAAATAAGTGTATTTTAACATTTAAAATTGCCTTGGGAGGCTAGCCGGTCGTGTGACTATGTTGGATTTTGGTTTTTCGCGATTCGAGGAAAATTTGAGAAGTTATGACGAAATCATGATTTTTGCTCAAACCAAGGAGTTTCATGAATTTAGGAAAATAATAATTATAAAAGACTAGGGATTGCAAGGTGTGGGACCGGCCACGGATAGGGCATGGTCGGCCGTCTATGTTGCCCGGTCCCACACACCTTTCCTTATTTTATGATATTATTTTTCATGAATCCGTGAAGTTATGGAGAATCCATGAGTTTTTGTTGAAACGTAAGAGTTTCATGAGATTAGGGAATAATAATTATAAAAGCCTAGGGATTGTGAGGTGTGAGACCGGCACGGCTCGGCATGGCGGACCGGCTAGGTTGCCCGGTCCCGCACACCTTTCCCTATTTTATAACAATATTTTCATGAATCCATGAAGTTATGGGGAATTCATGAGTTTTGCACAAACAAGGAAAGTTGCTAAATTGAAGGAGTTTTTCACGAGTTCATGAAAATAACAAAATAGGGCAAAATAATGGAAGAGGCATGGGACCGACCACGACTAGGGCATGGCCGGCCGGCCGGTGGTCCCGGCACCCTGGGCGCCTCTTATTATTTTATTATTATTTGTAGTTTTCTCTTGTTTTGCGTAGGATTCCTCATCTTTCCATATTTTTGGATGCTCGTTCGTGCATCATTGGCGAGTACACTTGCACCATTTTATGGAGCTTACTCAGTAATAGTCCAGATGCCCGATTGTTGAGTATTTATTACTAATTTATGAAATTCAGTGGAGAATGATTCATGAAATTGAGAAATAAAAGTGAGTAGTCATTTATTATCAGTCCATAGAATAATAAAATGATAATCTTATTACCATCTCATGGAATCGTAGATTTGACCATGGATTCGGAATAATAAAATGATAATCTTATTACCATCTCATGGAATCGTAGATTTGACCATGAAATCGGAGTAATAAGATAGGTGGTGATATTACCATTTCATGAGATCAGCCGTGGATTCGACCATGAAATCGGAGTAATATCTATTACCATTTCATGAGATCAGCAGTGGATTTGATCATGAAATAGGAGTAATACATTTATCTATTACCATTCCATAGAACCAGTCGTGAGTTTGACCATGGAATAGGAGCAATAAGATAAGATAAATTATCTTATAGGAATTCAGTGGTGAATATGATGTAGAATTTAATCTCTCGCGTATAGTCAGTGAATCAGCGAGTGTTTCCAATGTCGCAAAGACGTTTTTCCCTCTCAACATTTCATGTATGGAGGACCGCCTGAGTCTGTACACGGACACTCTACATAGTCAGGGAACATTGAGTGTCACCGGCCTCCTGAAGGCGTAATTGCTCTCAATCTTACGGAGAACCGCCCAATCATTCTTCTATGTAGAGGAGAATTACTCTATGTAATTAGGGAACAGTGAGTGTCACCGACATCCTGAAGGCGTTAAGCTATCAATCTTACGGGGAACCGCCCAATTACGTTATTCTACATAAAGGCTATGATGAAATGCACGGTGTCGAACGCTCCGGAGAGGCCTTTCGAGAGACATATGCATCATACTTCGTAAAACACGAATTGTCACATGGATTCCTGAAGCCGTGTCAGAAACATGCAGTATCATGATTTTACGGTTTTGACCTTTGTTGAAAATCCACTATCAACACAGGGTACAAGTGCATTCTAATGGTATAAATTGTGCTGCTAATGAACACATTCCTTGTGCTTATAAGAATGATTCTGGTAAATCTAATTCTATCAAATGGATCCCTCGTTATCATGAACCTCTTGAACCAATCGCAAGAGGTCCTAGATTTAGTCCTCAGAGAAAGACCTCTGACGGATATGCTAAACAAACTGTGTCTTACTCTTCTGGGATGAGTGTCAATCGAAGAAAGAAGAATAAAAAAAGACAATGTTCATCTAATGAGCTGAGGGAACATACTTGTGTAAACTAATCACAAGGTTGAAATCTCAACTACAAAAAACCTAATTTTGTGAGAATTGAATAGGTATACTTTTGGCAAAGTGTCTCTGATTATCTACCTATTTTCATATCGTTCTTAGATGGATTTTCAGTCAAACACTTTTGCATAAGTATTTCTTTTTGCGTGTTCTTTTCATTACTTCTTTCTCGTACTTCGTTCTTGCTTTAGACCTTAGAGTTAAGATGCATGGTTTTTGTGCAGACTATCTTCAACAAATAGCCTTTTTTGCTAGGCCTCTGTGGACCCTCCTTCCTATGGGTAAACGTACGGTCTCTAGGTTCTTTCACAAACCGTTCTTGTAAACCCTAAGTCTGTTTGAAATCATCTATATAACCTTCCTATTGAGTTGAGATATCTCACTCTAGGCCTTTTATTTTCAATGGCGTCTTCTTCTTGCATTTCAGATCTACCTGAAGATTACGTTGATAATATGGTGTATTTTGAGTTCGATAAAGAGAAGGGAAAATTTGTTGAAGCTGAAAGGTCTTTTCCTCATTCTCCTGATTCCTATTCAGATATTGAGGAATTTGAAGAGATTTCAGATGAAGTGGTTGTTGACTTTCTCAAGAACTTCGAGGATGCAAAACAACAACTTGTTGATACAATAAAGTATCTTGATATGGTAAGAACTGAGTTGAAAAGGGTTAATTCTGACCTTGTTCTCATGAAATCTCATGTAAAGAAACTTCTCAACAAGGATATCCACTCTAAAGAAGCAGAGGATGTTGTCAATCACAAGCTCAATAATCTCAAGTTTGAGGATCATGAATCAGCTGTTTAATGTTAGCTTGTATTCGTTTTGGGTTTGATGATTTTATTTTGTTTATCTAGTAAATCTTCGTATAAGAATTTTATTCTTGTTTTTGTCTAGAAAAATAACTAGAGTTTAGAATAGCCATTATTGTGAGTACACATAGCTATGTCCAACGTTCTCATCTTCATGTTTTTAGGTTTATTTGTTTAAATTCTAAAAAATTGTTTTGGAAGATGATGTTTGCAGTATTAATCTTTATGGTTTTACATATTGCAATATGTTATGGGATATGTGTGTTTGCGTCCGTGAACTACTATTGTCCCATACGATGTCAAAAGTTATCTCGTTTATATGTCGATATGCATGTATTGATACAAGAATGAATGAACTTTTGATAAACAAAAGTTAAGCTTATTATGTCGATTCTTTGATGAAAGATAGGTTAGAATCTTTTGTTTACAAGGATTATATCTAGTTTATATCGTTATGCAAATAGTGATGGAAAATAGAATGAATCCTTGTATATTCTGCAGTATTGATCTTCCCTGATCCATATTTTATATATATACTGTGTGGTTCCATAAGTCTTCTTGTGTGAGCATTTCCAGCTAAACTAATCATAGATTCGTTTGTGATTATTTTGGTTGTGTATTCCAATTAAATTAATCATGGGTTCTCTTGTGTTTAATTTGATTGAGAACTTTTGGATAACAAAATCAGTTTTTGGTTTTTGGTGTCCAAAGAAATCCTTCTTTTCTTGTAAAAGTAAGGTCGCTCTTGTTGTTCTTTCGGGAATGACATAAAATGGGGGAGAGTTCCTTTGAACTTGCGCGTAATTTCCATATCTTTGTGGGGAGTACGGCTGTGGAATATTTGAGGAGTTATCTTGTATCTTTATAAACTCCGTGATGAATGCATTTAGCTTCGGCTTTATGATTGCATCAAAACAAAGTTGATATGTACTTTTCTTTGGTCCTGAAGTGTCTCCATGAGAATTTCATTAGGATCCCGTTATCGTACCTTTGCAAATTTTATTGACAAAAAGGGGGAGAATTAATATGTAGTTCACACTACAAATACATATAGTTTACGTGTTTTACGGATCATTATGTAAGGGAGAGTGGTTTTCGTGTTGAGACGAAGTATTGATAAGGGGGAGTGATACATATCACCATAGTATTGTTGTAGAAGTTGTGATATGCGAACTTTGATATTGTGTAATAATATTATGACACTGTATAACAATGATCCAGAGCTTTTGTTTTCTTCATTGTAATGGCTACAGAACTTCAACAACGATGATGCTAAACTTACAACCTTTGGAATCATTGGAGTACTTGGAAGTGACGAAGATTTCGAGTAATGTTGAAGCACCAAGGAGATCAAGCATGTGGACGAGAAGCTACAAAGTTTTTATCTATTTTGTGATCCATATGTATTGATAGTTTTTCCACTAAAATTGACAAAGGGGGAGATTGTTAGAGCATTGCTCGGTCGAACTCGCATGCATTGCTATCTCAAGCATGTTTGTCAATATTAGTGATCAAAACTATATATCTTGATTTCTAGTTTACTTATGACTAAGTCACGGTCTAGGATAGTCAAGTGTAGTTGAAGCTCCAGACTCCATGGCGATCATCTTACGAAGACGAAGAACTACTCGAGGAATCGGTGGAACTTCATCCGACTAAAATGTATGTGGAGACTTGAACTTATCTATCACTCAAAAGTCTATTCTGTCTCTTACTCTTGATACAAAGTCGTATAAGTATGATAGTTTTCATACATATACATTTAATATTTCCAGCCGAGTTTACTCGCCTA
Source organism: Papaver somniferum (assembly GCF_003573695.1). NCBI lineage: Eukaryota > Viridiplantae > Streptophyta > Magnoliopsida > Ranunculales > Papaveraceae > Papaver > Papaver somniferum. Next base: position 4,380,353 of record NW_020621381.1, on the reverse strand, counting down.
TCTTTTTCTCGAAATATGTGTTGGTAAGCTTTCGCTTTAACCATTTTCATCTTTACCCGTGATGAAAGTCATGATGACGTTTCAATCTTGAAAATAGCTTTGATGACGATAGTCGTGAATAACGATTGTTATAACATTATAGAAGAATGTTTCAATGATTGAAATGTAGAGGTGATATTACCATATTTGGATATAAGAATATATAATGTGTTCGCACATTAGTGTATAAATCCATGTGCCATAAGCCAAGTGTGTGCATATGTGTGCATGCGATATTGGTGAAGGAGACAGGTTGAGTACACGTACCCACGGAAGTTTTCGAACCGAAAATTTCTGCTGGAGTTTGTAAGTTTGCAAACTAGTAAACCAGTCACCTTAGGTACGCGTACTCACGGAAGTTTTCGAATCGAAAATTTCTGCTGAGTTTGTAAACTCAAATCCGGTAACTAAGGTACGCATACCCGTACGCGTACTCAAGCTGGTGATATCTCAAATCGGTAGTTCATGAACTTAAAACAATAAATTATAAGAAATGCAATCTTTGCAAACCGTGGATATATTGTTCATGAATTGATTCAAGTGGATCAAACGATTTTGTTTCAACTGTGTCTATGAAAAAAGACCTAAGCAATTGAACAACTCTTCAACTAGTTATTATGAGTCATTTGAACTAGTTATGAGAAATATGAATACGGTTAATATGAAAGTGCTCATATGACTAACCATTGGTGAACTATTTGTGAACCAACTAAGTGTACACGTTTATGCACGATTACTCAAACCTAAATGAATACATTTCATTTGTGTATGTGACAAGCTAAGTTTCGATCTAACGGTTGAAAGATATTAGCTTGGTTGTATCATGTTTTTCATCTAACGGTGAATATTGAATGCTTTGTTACCAAGGGAACTTATATTTCAAACCCTGATTTGAAAACTTGTTTGTGTGTGGATGAGATACGAGTCTAAACCCTAAACAATGTACTGCACAGGAGTACTTTTGATTCGAGAGATCAATCTGTACAATCCTGACCTAAACCAAGAAATGGTCGTTTCAGGCTTGCTTCGGTCACAAAGTGAAGGAGAAGGGTTGGTCTTAGGAAGGGAAGCGAAGAAAGTGTTGAGACCAGAATCATTGATCCTAAAGGTATGGTTGTTTATAAATTTTATCAGAAAGTAGAACCGGCTAGCAAAATGGAAAGCTACCAGGTGATTTCTGGATACTATGTTGTTCTCCGACCCCAAACTTGTTGTCTGGTGGAAATAGGTGAAACCTATTTATACAAGTCGTAATAAAACGTACCCTGGCCTCGTAGGAAGTGGAAAACGATTGAGTGGTGGAAGAGTGGAGTAATGTGTAACGTCAGGAATTATGTTTCCATAATGAAGGATCCGTTTACACCATTAATTCTTGCCATTACTAACTGCCCCACTTTGTGACACTTTCTTGTAACGGGCGTATTGCGCGCCGCACGCTGTAAACCGCCAGACCAATACCCTGATGAGTATCCCCCAGTTTGTGACATGTTTGATGTCTCGAGTGTTTTCGTGGAAAACATGTAGCACTTTGCTACGTGTGGCAAGTTAAAATCAAGAGGCTTGCCGTAGGAAAATATCATGTGATGCTATTAGGCTCGTCTTGGATGGTCCCCTAAAACTTGCCACAAATTTGTCAGTTTGGTGGCAAACTTCGATGGCTGAGATCATATCTCATGAGGAAGGGTAGACATTGATTATGGCTACCTTGTGTTGGCGCCTGATAATGGCACAATGGCGTTTTGATGTATGCCAGTGGAAGTGCGGCATGGATGGAATGGCTCGTGCATGCCAGTGGAACGGTGGTGCAAGTGGCGCCTCGCGTAGCCATGGCCACTAGATTTAGGCGGCTGGTCGCCCAAAATTTGCCACAAGCCTGCCGGCTTGGTGGCGAACTTGGATGGCTGAGATTGCATCTCATGAGGAAGGGTAGCCGTTGATTATGGCTACCTTCTGTTGGCGCCCGATAGTGGCACAATGGTGCCTTTAGTGCATGCCAGCGTCAATGCGGCATGGCTGGCATAGTTCGTGCATGCCAGTGGCACGGTGGAATGGCTGACATAGTTTGTGCACGACAGTGGAACGATGATGCAAGTGGCTCCTGGTGTAGCCATGGCCACTGAAATTTTGGCACGTTGGTGTTAGACTCAATCGTGGTGTGGAAACATCAGTTTCAATGGCCACATTGATCCCCATGTTCTGTAGAACATTGTTTGGCTCGGTTGGCGCAGAAACTTTTCCTAAATTAGGGTTTGGCATGTCGAAACCCTAATTAGCATATATGGCATGTAGCATGCGGTAAGAGGCCATGGCATGGTATTTTATACAAACGATGCCAGAGTCATAGCGGAGGACCATAAGAAGGCCACCATATAGAAACTTCCACAAGATCAAATATTTCCACGGGTGGCTATGGTGTGGCGCCTTTTTAAGGGTTTCCTAAGTTCGTACGGCTTGTGGCATGTTGCGGGCCCGAGGTGGCATAGTTTTGTTCCACAATTAGAAATTAGGGTTTCTTCCACCTCCACTAGAGCATGGCTGCGCCTAGGGTTTAAGCTAACCAAATTGAAGTCCGTTGTGAAGATGGTCACGCAAAAAGAGTGGGTTGGAAAGTTTTGGCATGATGTCGCGGTAAGTGGCGCGTTTGGCATGTGTGTTTGGCATGTGCGCCTGACATGCTTGTTTTGGCATGTTTGGCATGTCGTTAGCATGTTGGCACGGTTTTGGAAAGCCAACTTAGTATGATGACCTCTTGACACAATTTCCACCTCTTTTAAGGCCGTGGCAGGTTTAGAGCAACCTGATTGGTCACTGAAAGTAGGGGGCCGGCCAAGCACGGGCGCGACTACCATTTTGGTGCGCGTGGTAGGTTTAATGCGACCTGATTGGTCGATAAAGGAATAAGGGCTGGTTGAGTAGCATGGGGCGTGGCCAAGAGGCGCTGGCTAGCCTATGTCGTGGCTACGCTCCCTTTTATTGCTGCTCCTACCCCGCGGCTCCGTTATTCTTTGTATTCTGATTCTGGGTAGGACCCTGCTCCTATTAATCCACAACGGATTAATTGCTTAGTTGTTTTGGCATAGTCTCGACCGACGGGGTCTAATATACTGCGCAGGGAGCAAAAACCCTAACTTTGTAAATTAGTCAGGTTCATGAGTTTTGTGAGTTATCACAAAATTGATTGAATTCTATGTGTTGGCACAAAATTCTTTATTTATAGATTGTCGTGCGCTTTCTGACCGAGTATTTTGTGCAAGCGCCTTAACTTTGGTACTTGGAGATCTGTGCTACTCTGCTGCGAGTGAACACAAATCCGTCATGTCATACCGATATTAAGGGTTCTGCCGGGGAACATAGCATAGGAAAGGTACTCAATGACTCTTATATTAATAAGTAATATAGGAAAGGCGCCGAAATTTACAGAGCATCTGGGATTGTTGCTATATGCGCCAGTATGGATAAATTTCATGTAAATATATTCAACGGCTCAATAAATATGCCAGTGAAGAGGTTGACACTCATGGCTCCGCTTCCTTACAGAGTGACGTCACATCAGATGCAAGCTTTTACGATTTTAACCCTAAGCTAAAAACCACCATCAACATTAAGTCCCCTGCTTAGCCCGTGACAGTGGCATTGTTGCGGGGTAAACATGATATGGTGACAGACAAGGATAAAATCAAAACGGCAAGCCATGAAGGGATTGTTAGGAAAATTTGGCTAACATTTGTCGGAAGGCATGAAAAATATGTGATCCTTGCATTGCTGGCTTTGCATAACTTTGGCTCGGCCATAGGGTGTTGGCGTCAGCGCAATAACTTTGGCTACTGATCAGCAGAGGTGTCACTGCAACTTGGTCCGCGGAATGGGTGTTGGCTGGCTACGGAAAGGTGGATGGCGCTGCTTTGGCTATGGAGTGTTGGATCCATGGCGCTGTTTCTAATGGCAAGGATGCCGCTGCTTGCTGGATGTGAAGCAGAAAGATGGTGTTGGACTTTGGCTGGTTGTGGAGCGAAAAGATGGCGCTGGACTTTGGATGGCTATGGAGCGGAAAGATGGCGTTGGACTTTGGCTGGCTAGGTCGATGGCGCTGCTGGTTACGGAAAGGTGGATGGCGCTGCTTGCTTGGCCACATAGCGTCAGAGATGGTTCGCGGGCCCGGCTGCCTTCTTCTATGCGTGGCCAATGTCTCGTTTTTATTTTGTATTGGTTTAGGAGAAATAAGAGAATTTTTATTAATATGTTTCGACTAAATGAAATTTGATAACTGAGATATGAATGAAACGGAAAAACGCCTGTCTAGCCGTGTTATGAGACAACAATGGGTGAAGTAACAGTCAGGCGTAGTATGCCTTGAGCCATTTTCCATTGATGGCTGCTTCTAGTTCGCCTCCATCTTCTTTCATGACCTTGTAGTATCCAATGTTGTACACTTTGGTGACCACATAAGGCCCTTCCCATTTTGGGGAGAATTTTGGTGCGGACATGTCTTGTTGAATGTGTTTGGCAGTCTTCAACACCATATCTCCCACTTGAAAAACTCGAGGTTTCACATCTTTGTCATATGCTCTGGAAACTCTATTCCTGTATGTTTGCGCGTGTTGTTCTGCTCTAGCTCTTCTGGAATATAAAGTGTCTAGATCCGCTACCCTGGCTTTCAGTGCTTCAGCTTCATTCCATTGGACTCCACTTGCCTCGACAATCCTAGCCGATGGGATTTTAATTTCCGATGGGAGAATGGCTTTTGCGCCGTAGACGAGAGAATAAGTAGAGGCGCCAGTGATGTCCGATATGCCCAAAGCGCCATTGGCAGTTGTTCGTTTCATATACGAGGGTTATCGTGCACTGTCCGGCTGAGGATTCGAATTAGGGTCTTGTTGGTGCTTTCGGCCTGCCCATTTCCTTGGGGGTAGTAGACGGTGGATAACACTTGCTTAATTCCATATACTTCAAGTGATTCCCATACTTGCTTGTTGGCGAAAGGAGTGCCGTTGTCGGTGATGATGTATTTAGGCACGCCAAACCGACTGATGATGTATTCCTTAATGAATGCCGCAATTGTTTCTCCAGTAGTTCCTCGTAGAGGGATGGCTTCGACCTATTTGGTGAAATACTCTGTTGCGGTTATTATATACTCATGCTGCTTTGACGATGGCGGGTTGATCTTCCCAATGATGTCAAGTCCCTAGCTATAAAACGGAAACGGACTACTTACCGAGTGCAGAGGAGTCGGAGGTGCATGGATAAGGTTTCCATGGATTTGACATTCGTGGAATTTATGAACAAAAGCAGCCGCATCATCTTCCATGGTCGGCCAGTAGTATTTCTCGTGTATCTGGAGAAATAACTTCCGTTTTCCTTGGTGTTCGCCTTCGTGCATTTTTTCCAGCATGATTGGGATTTCCGCCTCACCTAGACACCGTAAACAATTTCCTCCAAATCTTTTACGATACAAGATTCCTTTATGGAATATGAATCTCCTGGATCTTCGCTTCATCTTGGCTGTGTTTTTCTTGCTGGTAGGGAGTACGCCGTCGCGAAGGTAACTGATGTACGGTTCTTTCCAGTCCCCAGTGTGGCCAACGTTGAAAACTTCCAATTGATGCGGCGGCGTTTGATAATTGGAACAAGATCCTTGGAGCAATCAATATTGAGCCTCCATTTCTGGCCAGTAGTAGCCAAGGCGTCGCAGACGGCCGTAAAGTGTTACCACTAGCATTTTCCCGCAAATTTCATCATGAATATGGTTAAGTTGCTGTTGCGCCTCTTCTTCTCCGAGGCATCTTGACAGGGAACCATCTGGGTTCCGGTGGTACAACACCCCTCGAAGCATGAAGAAGTTTTCTAAGGTTTTGAGATTAACCTTTCCTTGGGAAAGCGAGCTGTTCAGTTCTGGGATAATCGGTGTTCTCCAGTCGCCGGCTTCAATCTCCTTAGATTGCGAAAGGCATGTTGATGCCACGGTCCGTCTTTTCACCGTCAGGGTTTCCTCCAAACCTTCGAACTGCAGTTTGATGCTAATGTGGCTAGGAAATCAACATGTTTGTTGCTGCTGCGGACAACATGTGTTATGGTCGCATCAGCGAAATAATTTAGTATCCTTTGTGCCTCGGATCTATATGGGGCCAGCGTTACCTCCTTCAGTGCATATACCCCATTCATCTGGTTGACCAGTAATTTAGAATCACCTCTTATCTCCAGACGTGTGGCTCCAGCTTGCTTGGCTAATGACAACCCTATGAGAAAGGCTTCATATTCTGCTGAATTGTTGTTGCAGTGAAAGTCTAGCTTGAATGAATGCGAGAAAACTTCACCAGTTGGGGATATTAGAACCATGCCTGCTCCTATAGTATTATTGCTAGGGGTGGCAGAGCCATCGAAAAATAGTAGCCACGCTTCCTCTTTGACAAAAGAGATTTCCGAAAAATCTCCGGGAAGGTCTTCGTGCAGTGTTGTGGTGCCCTCTACTTGGAAAGATGTTAGTAAATACGCGACCGCTTCTCCTTTGATAGCTCTTGTGGAAGCACATGTTATATCAAGATCTGACATTTGGAGGAGCCATTTGGATGGCCTTCCTATCAGGCTGGTTTTGAAAGTAGGAACTTCACAGGATCGGACTTAGATATCAGTACTACTTTGTTTGAGAGCAGATAATGTCTAAATTTCTGGATGGAGTGAATCAGGGCTAGGCACGCCTTTTTTGCTTTGGGATATCTGAGTTCGGAATCCCTCAAAAGTCCGACTGAATTAGTATATAGGGTGCTCAATTCCTTCATCATCTTATTGGGAGAGAAGAGCTCCAACATCAGTATCACTAAAAACAGTGTAGAGACACAACGGTCTTCTTTGTATAGGAGATTTCATGATGGCTGGGGATGACAGTATTTGTTAAATCTTCCGAAACGCCTCTTATTGTAGCGCCGTCCAAACAAAACTTGCTCCCTTCTTCAGCAAGAGGGTGAATGAAGCAACAAGCTGAGATAAACCCAGTATAAAACGTCGAATGTAGTTTACCTTACCCGTGAAGCTCTGGAGTTCTTTCACAGTTTGTGGAGGAGGCATCGTGAGAATGGCTTGGGTTTTGAATGGGTCGACTTTGATTCCCTCGATGGTCACATGGAAACCTAGTAATTTTCCCGAAGAAACACCAAAGGCATACTTCAAAGGATTCATCTTTAATTTGTATTCGCGACACCTTTCAAACACCTGTCGCAGAACCTTTGTATGGGCCTCCTGGATTTTTGATTTAACCACTATGTCATCTACAGAATATTCAACTTGCTTGTGCATCATGTCATGGAAAATAGTAGTCATGGCGCGTTGGTAGGTGGCGCCAGCATTTTTCAGACCGAAAGGCATCACAGTATAGTAAAAGTTTCCGAGAGGAGTTAGAAAAGATGTCTTACTTGCGTCATGCTCATACATCTTTATTTGATTGTAGCCGTTGTACCCTTCCATAAAAGAGAACATACCGTGTCCACTGGTGGCGTCTACCAGCATATCAATATTAGGAAGAGGAAAATCGTCCTTGGGGAAGCATTTGTTCAGATCCCTAAAATCAACAGAACACCTTATTTGGCCGCTCTTCTTCTTTACTGGAACCACATTGGCCGACCAGGTGGGATGGTGAATGGGTTTGATGAAACCAGCGGCTAGCAATTTTTGAATCTCTGTCTTGATCTGTTCCTCCACATCGTGTCTGAACTGTCTCGGAGATTGTTTGACCGGTTTGGATATGGGTATTATATGTAAATGATGAGTGAACAGTTTCTCATCCAAGTCAGGCATTTCCTCGTATGTCCATGCGAATACATCTTGGTATTCCTTAAGAAGATCCACAAGTTTTGCACGTTCGTTGGTACATAGAGTCGAGCTGATGGAGACAGGTCGTGGAGATTCCTTTCTTCCGATGTTGATGACTTCGATTTAATCTGTGGTGGAGTTGGTTCCGTCCTGCAGTTGTCGTGGTGCATCCGGCACCTCATCTTGTGGCTTGCTGCTGTGATTGCATTCTATTGGGCGGAGAGACTGGGTGGTAGTCTCCCCTGCTAATTGCTAACAGCGGCGCCGATATACGGTTTTACCTTTTTCATCACGACTTATAATAAAAGCCCGCTCCCGCTTGGTATGAGAGTGAGCCAAATTTCCGTTTGATGAGGGGAAAATGGCATGATTTTCCTTTGGAGGGATGGCACGAGATTAGGTCCCTTTGTGCAGTGATGCGAGTCTGTCCTCTTCCTCAATTGATGCCCACGTCGGGAATGGAGTGCAGTGAACCTTGCCTGACGGGTCCCGCGAATTTTCCTTCGGTTCCAATATCTCCATACCATAGATTGGTTCATAAGGAGATAATGACGCGGGAATGCAGATAACTTCTCCATTCAACATGGTCTTTAGGCACTGGTGATATGTCGAAGGAATGATCTTGTTGTCGTGGAGCCACGGTCTTCCCAGTATCATGTGGTAGTCTGGCTCCTTCTCAATTACTTTGAACTTTACCTTCGACTGGACTGGTCCCACTGACAGATTAAGGTTGATGTATCTATACGTGCTGGTTTGGTTGCCTTCGAAACCTGTCATCATGGTAGGCTTCCGTACAACTTTGCTTGGCAGTACCTTGTCTGTCATGAGCGTTATGAGAGTAATAACATTGTAGTACGCCCCCGTGTCGATGAGGGCCCTTTTAAATTCCAAATTCTTGATGCGAGCAGTGACGTATAGGGCCCGATTATGTCCTTCTTCTGCCATCATGTCGTGTTCGGTAAATGTAACATTGTTGACGGACATCTATGATATTCTTGAAGTTTTCGGGCGTAAAGGAACCAAACACGCGTCTAGGGCTATTTGATTGATAGCGGAAAATGTCTCTGCTCACTGGTCCTTGAAAGATGTAGAAGTTCACATAAATTTTCCACCAACGCGGATGCTTCCTGGTCTACCGGTTTCTGATTGGTGGTGAAGTTGTTGACCTGAGAGCGATCATCCGAGACGTCAGTCCCCAGTCTTGGAGTTTCCGGGGCGGGTGAATCGCTCAAATCCGATGTCAATCTGACAAGAAAGTTGAGTATGCTGTTTATCGCCTCCTTCATCAGTTTCATGTTCCTTATGTGGATCTCCTGAACCCGAGCCAATTTGGCCAACCTTGGAATTTCTTCATTGGATGTGCCGTCAGGTGTCGTGTTGGGAGAGGAGACTTCGCCATTCGCCAGAGTCTGAGTGGAATTTGGGATCATGGACTCAGTTCTATGACCGACCATCTTCCGGAAATTGGGGTTGAAAAGTAAAATTGGAAATTGTAAATGGATATTGCAACCGAAAGATTAATCTCCCACTGTGGTCCCCAATTGTTTGAGGGTGAAAACGGTTTTTGCTGGTTTTGGTAAATTCGTGTGTGTGGATGAGAAACGAGTATAAACCCTAAACAATGTACTGCACGGGAGTACTTTTGATTTGAGAGATCAATCTGTATAATCCTGGCCTAAACCAAGAAATGGCCGTTCGGTCATTTCTTGATTCGAGAAACGAGTCTAAACCCTAAACAATGTACTGCACGGGAGTACTTTTGATTCGAGAGATCAATCTGTACAATCAGGCTTGCTTCAGTCACAAAGTGAAGGAGAAGGGTTGGTCTTAGGGAGGGAAGCGAAGAAAGTGTTTAGACCAGAATCGTTGATCCTAAAGGTATGGTTGTTTATAAATTTTATCAGAAAGTAGAACCGTCTAGCAAAATGGAAAGCTACTAGATGATTTCTGGATACTATGTTGTTCTCCGACCCCAAACTTGTTCTCTGGTGGAAATAGGTGAAACCTATCTATACAAGTAGTAATAAAACTTACCCTGGCCTCGTAGGAAGTGGAAAACGATTGAGTGGTGGAAGAGTGGAGTAACGTGTAACGTCAGGAATTATTCTTCCATAATGAAGGATCCATTTACACCATTACTTCTTTCCATTACTAACCGCCCAACTTTATGACACTTTCTTGTAACGGGCGTATTGTACGCCGCACGCTGTAAACCGCCAGACCAATACCCTGATGAGTATCACCCTAGTTTGTGACATGTTTGATCTCTCGAGTGTTTTCGTGGAAAACATGTAGCACTTTGCTACGTGTGGCAAGTTAAAATAAAGAGGCTTGCCGTAGGAAAATAGCATGTGATGCTATTAGGCTCGTCTTGGATGGTCGCCTAAAACTTGCCATAAGTTTGTCAGTTTGGTGGCAAACTTCGATGGCTGAGATTACATCTCATGAGGAAGGGTAGTCCTTGATTATGGATACCTTGTGTTGGCTCCTGATCATGGCCCAGTGGCGTTTTGGTGTATGCCAGTGGCAGTGCGGCATGGCTGGCATGATTCGTGCATGTTAGTGGAACGGTGGTGCAAGTGGCACCTGGCGTAGCCATGGCCACTAGATTTAGGCGGCTGGTTGCCCAAAAAGTGCCACAAGCCTGCCAGCTTGGTGGCGAACTTGGATGGCTGAGATTGCATCTCATGAGGAAGGGTAGCCGTTGATTATGGCTACCTTCTGTTGGTGCCTGATAGTGGCACAATGACGCCTTTAGTACATGCCAGCGGCATTGCGGCATGGCTGGCATAGTTCGTGCATGCCAGTGGCACGGTGGAAAGACTGGCATAGTTTGTGCACGCCAGCGGCACGATGGTGCAAGTGGCGCCTGGCGTTGCCATGTCCACTAAAATTTTGCCACGTTGGTGTTAGACTCAAACATGGTGTGGAAACATCAGTTTCAATAGCCACATTGATCCCCATGTTTTGTGGAACATTGTTTGTCTCGGTTGGGGAGACAACTTTGCCTAAATTAGGGTATGGCATGTCGAAACCCTAATTAGCATATATGGCATGTAACATGCGGCAGGAGGCCATGGCATGGTATTTTATACAAACGATGCCAGAGTCATGCCAGAAGAGCCATAGGCAGACCACCATGTAGAAACGGCCACATGATCAAATATTTCCACGGGTAGCTATGGTGTGGCGCCATTTTTTAGGGTTTCCTAAGTCCGTACGGCTTGTGGCATGTTGCGGGCCTGAGGTGGCATAGTTTTGTGCCACGATTAGAAATTAGGGTTTCTTCTACCGCCATTAGAGCATGGCCGCGCCTAGGGTTTAGGTTAACCAAATTGAAGTCCATTGTGAAGCTGGTCACGCACAGAGAGTGGGTTGGGAAGTTTTGGCATGCTGTCGCGGTAAGTGGCGCGTTTGGCATGTGCGCCTGGCATGCTTGTTTTGGCATGTCTTTAGCATGTTGGCACGGTTTTGGATAGCCAACTTAGTATGGCGACCTCTTGATACAATTTCCACCTCTTTTAAGGTTGTGGCAGGTTTAGAGCAACCTGATTGGTCACTGAAAGTAGGGGGCCGACCAAGCACGGGTACGGCTACCCATTTGGTGCGCGTGGCAGGTTTAGTGCGACCTGATTGGTCGATAAAGGAATAAGGTCTGGTTGAGTAGCATGGGGCGTGGCCAAGCGGCGTTGGTTATCCAAGGGCATGGCCACACTCCCTTTTATTATTGCTCCTACCCCGTGGATCAGTTATTCTTTGTATTCTGATTTTGGGTAGGACCCTGCTCCTACTAATCCACAACGGATTAATTGCTTAGTTGTTTAAGCATAGTCTCGACCGACGGGGTCTAATATACTGCGTAGGCCGCAAAAACCCTAATGATGTAATATTTATAGTGATAAGAAAAGTAGTTCGTTTAAAGACTTGTGAAGATTTGTTTTAGACTTAAACAAGATGAAGTTGTTTTCAAGATTTTAAAAGCACAGAGACTCGGATTCTACCAATCTCCAATTTCTATGTGATTTAATCTAATCAATATTTATGCAACTCTTTACGTTTAAAGTGATTCTAATAATTTCACCTAGACCAGTAAATTCTCAAAACAATAGTTGTAAATCGAAAGCACGGACCATCAAAAGACTAACCTAAGCATGACCCGTTAATTGAGAACACAACCACTTAATTAGAATCATATATTCAATTTCAGTTCAGTGCAAATAATCATAAAAGATATTGTAAAAATTAATTAAATAGAAATTACCACATAGTAATTGGGAAAATGGCTTCCTCCGTCGCCTCAACAAAAGGGTTTAGCTCCTCATATCAAGAACATGCTCAAAATATTTATTCATGGCTCCAAAGTGTTTGAAGAGAGTGAAAATACAAGAAAAAGATAAAACAGATCAACTGCAACGTGTATAAGTGTTACAGACTGACTGTTACAAAGGATTACAGAGAGTATAAGACTTCCTCCTAAACGATAGTTCTCTGGTGCAGTAACTAAACTACACCTCTCTGCGACTGTCCAATTGGGTCTTATGTTCTTCACCTTCGTCTTCTTCCCTGAAAGTGCAGAAACAATTCTGCAACTTTCTTTCTCCGAGCAGAGACCTCTGTTGTCTCTCCCTAATCTTCCGTATCAACCCCAAACTCTCGATTTTTCTTTATGAAACTCACCAAAGCTCTTTTATACACTACAGGACCCCTAAAACCTCGAGTCAATCTTTGGAATATTTTTTCTCTTCCGTCTAAAAAATAACAAGCTACGGGATTTCTTCCCTCTTTTATTTCTTTACGCGCTTGCTGACTCCTCAAACCTTCCAAACTCGATATACTCTAATATTAGGTGAATATATTCTCCCATTCCTTCACGTAACTTCCCAATATAGATACAAAGAAATCACTGAAATAATATAGCTTCCCTGTTTAACGAGAAAAACTTAGAAACTTCTTTTTGTTCGATTCTGGTGCACATACCTATCCCGTACAATCATCACAGGCCCAATCCATGCCTTTCCCATGAAAATATCCAATAAACTCGATTCAAAATCCCAACAGAGAGCTACACAATGTCCTCCACCTCTGTTTCGCTTTATATCAATAATCCATCCCATTCTGATCGATCCAAGCAATCATACCATCGCTGTTTAAGATTATCTGGTCCAACCCAATCGAGTTTAGTGATTGAATCTCTTAAAATCACGTCGAAATCTAAACCCAAATCTGTTCTTCACTTGCAACAGTTTCCCGCCAAAACCTGGGATTTGAATTTGGGAAGAAGAAGCCCCTTATCCTGCTGCTGGGGTGTGAATAGCACTTGGGGTGTCCTGGGTATAAATAACAAGTAGGTGCACTTTAGTAATTGAGTATCCCTTATCCAAATAAGGGGTGTCTTTAGTGATTTCCTACCACGAGCGCAAATACCACTTTTTGAGCCAATTTTCGCGCAAAAGCTTATTTCTTCAAAAACACATACAAAAACATAAAATAACCAAATAAGTATAAAAGCGAGCACTAACAATACACATAATTGAGATCAAAATAGACATATAAATGCGTCTATAAAATAGCCCCAAACTTATTATTTGCTAGTCCTCGAGCAAAAATAAAATAAAATAAAAATCCTAACTCACTGTCGCAGGCATCGTCGGTTGCATTTAGCGTATGCAACAAGCCTTTCAACCCCTAGATGGCCCTAGTGGCCGAGTTATAGTCTCGGGAGGGCTTACAAGAGATATACCCACAAAACCTTTACTCCAGACCTTAGACGTTTACGCAGAACCTTGGAAGGCACTAAAAAATCTCCTTGGTTGGCATACTTATTGACTACAGGAGGAAGTACCCTGATGCGAAATTCCAATTGTTGTACACGAGTTTGCACTCTAGAATATTAAAATTCATATATAAGTGACAGAGAGCTCTACTCAGATAGTCGCACTATGGACATCAGTATCCGGAGTCAAAAACAATCACATGGATAGATCAAGAAGATGGATATAGAGAAAAACATAGATGGTTTTGATGTTTACTAGGTGAACGGTGTTTCTCATATCTGTCTGAAGGCCTCCGCCAAAATGAACCTATCCAGACCTTAGACGTTTACGCAGAACCTTGGAAGGCACTAAAAAATCTCCTTGGTTGGCATACTTATTGACTACAGGAGGAAGTACCCTGATGCGAAATTCCAATTGTTGTACACGAGTTTGCACTCTAGAATATTAAAATTCATATATAAGTGACAGAGAGCTCTACTCAGATAGTCGCACTATGGACATCAGTATCCGGAGTCAAAAACAATCACATGGATAGATCAAGAAGATGGATATAGAGAAAAACATAGATGGTTTTGATGTTTACTAGGTGAACGGTGTTTCTCATATCTGTCTGAAGGCCTCCGCCAAAATGAACCTATCCTAATGGACTGAGATACTTGTCTAACTAATATCAACACATTGGCATATACAAGGGAACCAGTGATTGATAATCCTAACTCTAGGTCAACTTAGCTGGCATATACAAGGGTACCAGTGGTCGACTTTATTGAATTTATTCCGGTTGGTCTGGTGGTCTGGTCTCGATTTTTTTTTTAATAATAATTCTTTCTCAATCATTCTAATTCATCCTAGCATTGGTAACAACTTGATTCGTGAGCCCCACCTAATCACTTATAGAAACATAATTTAAAAACAAAACAAAATAAAAACAGAAGTGAAAAGGACTCAACGAGATATGGTGAAACTATCATGTTATTTCTAACACATGAGCTCTGTGCTTTTATGAATAGACTCTTTAGATGTTGCCATCTAGTCAGATTGGTTCCTCAACTCCTACAACCAAAATGCTTTCATCCACTTAGATTGGTTAGTGCCATCCTTAATAGGCATAAATTTCTAGGCTCTGGAGTTTATTTATTGCAACTAAAAAGTTTCTCCCATACCCCCAAACTTAAATCTAACATTGTCCTCAATGTTCTAAAGATAAAATTAAGAACATGAACAAGGAGAAACTGTTACCATTTGAAGCAAAAGAGTTAAGGAAAGATATTACCGTGTTGCATGAGCATTGGGTTACCTCCCAAGAAGTGCTAAGTTTAATGTCTTCAGCCAGACATTACGTACCCATAAAATGGCTAATTACCATTTCAAATCGTAAATCAATAGTCGAAACAACTGTGGATCATCAAAACCAAATAATACTTCCACTAAAATGAGAACTGCAGAGGATCAGAAAAATGAACAAACAGAGTACAACCTTATCGAAAGTTTCTTGCAAGACAACTGTATCTATCTGGAACGACCAATTGGGCTTCATATGAGTGTCTGGACAAACAGATTCATCTGAATAACGGGTTTCTAATAGCTTAATTTCTTCCTGGACGGTATCAGGGGGATCGGGTTGTGGAGTCTGAAGAGACCCAAGTAATACCTCAGATGTGTTAGGCTCAAATCCCAAGTTAGGGACTTCTAATGGGGATACTTGACGATCAGTACCCCCAAATTTATTATAACCACTACTCTCTGTAAGCCCTAACACTATTTCTTGAATTTACGGATCTTTAGAGTCTTTAATATACTCAAGAGAGTCTTCTATAT
Organism: Papaver somniferum; assembly: GCF_003573695.1. Taxonomy (NCBI): domain Eukaryota; kingdom Viridiplantae; phylum Streptophyta; class Magnoliopsida; order Ranunculales; family Papaveraceae; genus Papaver; species Papaver somniferum. The sequence continues at coordinate 4,364,922 of NW_020621381.1, read as the reverse complement.
CACTACCCCCAAACTTAGGGTAATAACTGCTCTCAGAAAGACCTAACACTATTTATTGAATTTCTAGGTCTGTAGAGTCCTTAAAATATTCGAGAGATTCTTCTAGTTCTAAAGTCTAGTCATCTAACTGACCTAAGAGAATTGTCTCATCAAATTCATCTAGAGAATTACCAAATAAAGTGTTATCCCAATTATCATGAACTAGATCCTGAACCAAAGTGCTAATCATATTCACTTCCTCTAAATCATCAGAAGGTTGTCTAGTAACATTAAAGACATTTAGTTCAGTGGTCATATTACCAAAGGATATGTTCATAAGTCCGGTCCTACAGTTGATGACAACGTTAGCTGTGGCTAAGAATGGGCGACCTAAAATCACCGGTATTTGAGCACTAGGATCCTGAACGGGCTGAGTATCTAGAACAACAAAATCCACTGGATAAATAAATTTATCAACCTCAATCATAACATCCTATATGACACCACGAGGTACTTTGACAGACCTATCAGCTAATTGTAATGTCATTTTAGTCGGTTTCAACTTACCAAGACCTAGCTGGTTGTATACATGATATGGGAGTAAGTTCACACAAGCTCCTAAGTCAAGCAATGCCTTATCTACTGAATAATTACCGATCACACAAGATATAGTAGGGCATCCAGGGTCTTTATACTTAGGGGTTGTTTGATTCAGAATGATCGAACTTACCTGACCAGCTAAAAAGGCTTTCTTATGGACATTAAGCTTACGCTTTCGTGTACAAAGATCTTTAAGGAACTTGGCATAAGCAGGCATTTGCCTAATTGCTACTAACAAAGGGATGTTAATGTTTACCTGCTTAAATATCTTCATTATTTCGTTGAAAGTCGACTCTCTCTTTGTTGGAGCTAACAACTGTGGGAATGGGGCTCTGGGCATAAAATGAGACCTATCAGGAACCGAATTGGCATCACTAGAAATTTTGTCAATCTCTTCAGCTAGTGGCTCCTGCTGGTCCTCTTGGGTACTAGAATGGGAACTAAGAGGGGGATCTACAGTATGTCCACTATTAGGCATGGTACCTTATTGTCTACCGTTTTACCATTTCTGAGGGTTGTGACAGAATTCACTTGATTGAATGTTTTCTCTCCTCTAGGATTGGGTATTGGTTGACTAGGGAACTTATCTTTTTCTCTTAGAGAATCATTGATCAGACTAAACTGGTCTTTCAGTTCGGAAATAGCCTGACTATTTTCTTGTCCTATCCTATTACTAGCTTGTAGACTATGTTCTACTGATAACTGAAACTTTGCAGTCTGCTGAGTTAACAAGGCGAGAGAGTCCTCTAAACTGATGATCTTCTTATCCGAAGGGTTTTGAAACTGTGTTTGACCTGAAGGATTCTTAGTATAGCCAAAACCTAGGGGAGCATTAGAATTTCTAAACTGACCTTGACTCTGGCCCTTACACCATGAAAGGTTTGGATGGTTTCTCCAACCAGGGTTATAGGTTTCCGAATATGGGTCAATCTTCTGAGAGTTATCAAATCTAGTGGTATTGTAAAGAGCATTGGCTTGCTCTTCCATAGATCGGCCTTCCCAAAAAGGTTCTATTCTACTAATAGTATGACCCAATTCTAAGGCTTCTAACCTTTTTGCTATCGCTGCAATTTTGGCATCTGATTCATAGCCTTCTACCTTATTAACGTTTCCTCTACCTAGAAGAATTGTTTTCTGAGGTGCCCTACTATTTTCCCATTGCTCGGTTTTTTCGGCGATTTCATTCAAAAATTCCATCGCTACATCAACAGTTTGGTTTTCAAATCCACAAGTGCATAGAGACTCAACCATGGTCGTTGTGGAATAATTTAAACCCTCATAAAGGATCTGAACTAGCATAACCTTTTCTAAACCATGATGAGGACACTGGGATAATAAATCATTGAACTTTTCCAAATACTTATATAAAGATTCTCCCTCTTGTTGTGAAAATGTGCATATTTGCGTCCTAATAGACGATGTTTTGTGCCTAGGGAAAAACTTATTGAAAAAGGCAGATGTAAGTTGTTCATATGTCTCAATTGACTCGGAGTCCAAACTTGGCCTTACCTTTCAGGGAAAATGGGAATAACCTAAGTTTCAAAGCATCATCATCTAAGCCTCTAATTCTTAGAGTACTACAAATTTTCTCAAAATCCCTAACATGGTAATAAGGGTTTTCATTCTCTTTCCCTAAAAAGATTGGGAGCATCTGTAAGGTCCCAGGTTTCAGTTCATAAGTTTCCTTCGTTTCAGCTAACTTAATACACGAAGGACGAGTAGTCCTAGTCGGATTCAAAAAATCTTTTAAAGTTGCCATTTCTGGCACTATCGGAATATTAGGGATTGTCTCCTCAAGCGGACGTTCAAAAAAGGACTCTTCAAAAATCGTACTTTCTAGATTGAGGTAATCAAGACGTTTAGAACTACTAAGTTTCTCTACCTAGGGCGTCTCTTTTACGTTCAGGCATGCAAAAGAATAAGGAAGGGGATTCTATTCAATCACAAAACAAGGCTGACTCAACCAAATCAAACCTATTGATTTCTAGCAAACAAAAAGCATGATGGCTCCACTTAGATTTTTTCTAGACCAGCTTCTAATCCTTCAAAAGGGAATTCGTTACAATTTAAGCAAACCCCTCTGGAATCAATCCGAGTTAAAGTAAGTTGAATAGAGGCGAGGGAAGCTCGGTGGAGCTTTGACACCCAGGGCCTCACCGGTATTACAAGGCAGCGCAGTCATGCATTCAACTTACAGAAACCGTCAAGAACTTCGAAGTATGCTTAAAGAGTAACCAATATTTTTAGAATGACTTTCCTGTTAAGCTCGTCACCCTATCGGTCTCGTTCTAGTCAAAATTTTAGGCTTAGGTTCGCGTTTGGTATCGTTTTCCTAAGGCGGGCAAGAAGAGGACGGTGATGAAATCCGAACCCTTATCTTGTATGGCCAGGCCTTTCCCTTTACTAGAAAATTAAAGTCTGTATTCAGTCCTCAACATATAAGCATACGAAGGAAATCAGTAACTCGCTGATAGGGGATTCGCGAGTGTTCGGAATCTTACCTCCCATTCCAGACGGGGGATGAATCGGTTGTAGTCTACTCGGGCCACTGACTCCTATGTCAGTGTACAAACCCAAGGTGCAGAGACAATATAGTAATTGTCCTCCTTCTCTGCAAACAGTTGATATTTAATACTACCCTTCTGTAGGGTTTAAAAATAATGTCCAAGAATGTCCAAATTGTCCAAAAAGTCCAAAAAGAAAAGAAAATTACAAAAATAATAAATAAACCCTAATACAGTTTCTAAAAATAAAACAAAATAACTATATACAAAATTTTCTTCTTCACTCCTTTCGGATTCCTCTTTTCTTTCCTTCTTTGGCGATGCTTTCCTTTTATAACACTTTTTCTTTCCTTGTAGCTGCGCTCTAAATCTGAAAAGAATCAAAAAATACCAAAACGCATAAAAAGGAACAAAAAAGAATAATAAAAATAAAAATAAACCTAAAACAAATCTAAATACAAATCCGCGTCGGCGGCGCCAAAATTTGATGTAATATTTATAGTGATAAGAAAAGTGGTTCGTTTAAAGACTTGTGAAGATTTGTTTTAGACTTAAAATAAAAACTCAAGATGAAGTTGTTTTCAAGATTTTAAAAGCACTGAGACTCGGATTCCACCAATCTCCAATTTCTATGTGATTTAATCTAATCAATATTTATGCAACTCTTTACGTTTAAAGTGATTCTAATAATTTCACCTAGACAAGTAAATTCTCAAAACAATAGTTGTAAATCGAAAGCACGGACCATCAAAAGACTAACCTAAGCATGACCCGTCAATTGAGAACACAACCACTTAATTAGAATCATATATTCAATTTCAGTTCAGTGCAAATAATCATAAAAGATATTGTAAAAATTAATTAAATAGAAATTACCACATAGTAATTGGGAAAATGGCTTCCTCCGTCGCCTCAGCAAAAGGGTTTAGCTCCTCATATCAAGAACATGCTCAAAATATTTATTCATGGCTCCAAAGTGTTTGAAGAGAGTGAAAATACAAGAAAAAGATAAAACAGATCAACTGCAACGTGTATAAGTGTTACAGACTGACTGTTACAAAGGATTACAGAGAGTATAAGACTTCCTCCTAAACGATAGTTCTCTGGTGCAGTAACTAAACTACACCTCTCTGCGACTGTCCAATTGGGTCTTATGTTCTTCACCTTCGTCTTCTTCCCTGAAAGTGCAGAAACAATTCTGCAACTTTCTTTCTCCGAGCAGAGACCTCTGTTGTCTCTCCCTAATCTTCCGTATCAACCCCAAACTCTCGATTTTTCTTTATGAAACTCACCAAAGCTCTTTTATACACTACAGGACCCCTAAAACCTCGAGTCAATCTTTGGAATATTTTTTCTCTTCCGTCTAAAAAATAACAAGCTACGGGATTTCTTCCCTCTTTTATTTCTTTACGCGCTTGCTGACTCCTCAAACCTTCCAAACTCGTTATACTCTAATATTAGGTGAATATATTCTCCCATTCCTTCACGTAACTTCCCAATATAGATACAAAGAAATCACTGAAATAATATAGCTTCCCTGTTTAACGAGAAAAACTTAGAAACTTCTTTTTGTTCGATTCTGGTGCACATACCTATCCCGTACAATCATCACAGGCCCAATCCATGCCTTTCCCATGAAAATATCCAATAAACTCGATTCAAAATCCCAACAGAGAGCTACGCAATGTCCTCCACCTCTGTTTCGCTTCATATCAATAATCCATCCCATTCTGATCGATCCAAGCAATCATACCATCCCTGTTTAAGATTATCTGGTCCAACCCAATCGAGTTTAGTGATTGAATCTCTTAAAATCACGTCGAAAATCTAAACCCAAATCTGTTCTTCACTTGCAACAGTTTCCCGCCAAAACCTGGGATTTGAATTTGGGAAGAAGAAGCCCCTTATCCTGCTGCTGGGGTGTGAATAGCACTTGGGGTGTCCTGGGTGTAAATAACAAGTAGGTTCCCCTTATAAAAATAAGGGTGTGTCTTTAGTGATTTCCTCCCACGAGCGCAAATACCACTTTTTGAGCCAATTTTCACGCAAAAGCTTATTCCTCCAAAAACACCTACAAAAACATAAAATAATCAAATAAGGTATAAAAGCGATCACTAACAATACACATAATTGATATCAAAATAGACATATAAATGCGTCTATCACCTAACTTTGTAAATTAGTCAGGTTCATGAGTTTTGTGAGTTATCACAAAATTGATTGAATTCTATGTGCTGGCACAAAATTCATTATTTACAGAGTACAGTGTGCTTTCTGACTGAGTATTTTGTGCAAGGGCCTTAAGTTTGGTACGTGGAGATCCGTGCTACTCTGCTTCGAGTGAACAAAAATCCGTCATGCCAAACCGATATTAAGGGTTCTATCGGGGAACATACCACAGGAAAGGTACTCAGTGAGTCTTATATTAATAAGTAATATAGGCAACGCGCCGAAATTTACAGACCATCTGGGATTGTTGCTACATGCGCCAGTCTGGATAAATTTCATGTAAATATATTGAACGGCTCAATAAATATGCCAGTGAAGAGGTTGACATTCATGCCTCTGCTTCCTTATAGAGTGACGTCACATCAGATGCAAGCTTTTATGATTTTAACCCTAAGCTAAAAACCACCATCAACAAAACTATATAAAGGAAACATATAGCATCTGGAAAAACTAATCCCCACACCTTCTGTGTGATACTAGTTGATTTGCTAGAGTCGATTCTCCTTTAACCTTAGGTTTGTTCTCGATACCCTGTAGGTTAACGACTGAAAGACTTCATTGGGATTGTGAAGCCAAACGAAACTACTTTTCTTGTAGTTGAGCGATCTGATCTTTCCATTTTCTAACGTACGAGTTCAATTGAATAATTGGATTGAGATTATATCTCCGATAGGGAAAGATAAAAAAAAATCACAAAAATCTTCGTCTCATCGTTTGTGATTCCACAATATCTAGTTTCGCTACCATAAGATTTAGATTATTGTGAGGTGATTGATAATACTAGGATGTTCTTCGGGAATATAAGACCGGTGTACCAATTAGTTCGTGTTCACCTTGATTTATCAAAACACGGAACAAAAACTCTTGGGTATATCTGTGGGAGACAGATTTATTCAATTCTATAGACTATTCTGTGTGAGACAGATTTGTTTATCAAGTCTTCGACTTTGGGTCGTAGCAACTCTTAGTTGTGGGTGAGATCATCTAAGGGGATCAAGTGTGTAGTATCCTGCTGGTATCAGAGACGTAAGTAGCGCAACTGTACCTTGAATCAGTGTGAGATTGATTAGGGTTCAACTACAGTCCAGACCGAAGTTAGTTTGTAGTAGGCTAGTGTCTGTAGCGTCTTAATACAGTATGGTGTTCAATATGGACTAGGTCCCGGGATTTTTCTGCATTTACTATTTCCTCGTTAACAAAATTTCTGGTGTCTGTGTTATTTCTATTCTGCATTATATTTTGTTATATAATTGAAATATCACAGGTTGTGTGTTGTATCGATCAATTATGAAATCCAACATTTGGTTGTTGATTAGAAATTGATTGATCCTTGGATATTGGTCTTTGGTACCATCCAAGTTTTTATCCTTGTATTTGATAAAGACTCGCAGATTTCTATTTGCTTGAGTAAAGATCAAATCAAGAGATAGAGATATAAAACTCTTTGATATACTTTTCTATTGATTGAGTCTAACTGTCTAGTTGATTTTCATAAAAGTATATTGGAGTTTGTCCATACAGATTGATAATCAAAATATTGGGTGAGGTTGTTAGACCCCCGCTTTTTCAACTTTCATGGAATCGGTTCAAAGTTTCCTTTGGACAAGATTTTATTTGATCATCAGTAGATATAGAAGTTGGTTTCGCATCCTCTTATGATTTGATGTATTTAGGAAGACTACCATCATTATGGTTTGTTTCAGACGTGACTAAACCGGTTTTATCACAGTCTGTAAAAGTCTAACAAGGACTCTTAGTTTCTTCATTATCAGAAAAAATTAAAACAACATCATCAGTCAGAGTCACGGGATGAGTCTCTTGATCTTGAGTAAGAGATTTACTAATGCCTTCTAGTTTGACACTGAGATCTATATTCTCTTTGGATAGAATACTTAGTTGAATGTCTTTTTCTTTGATCTCATTCTTAATAAGATTAGATTATGTCTTTAGTATTAACATCCGTATAGACGGAGATCTTATTGACTTTAGGAGTTTTTCCAACTCTTTATCAGAATATTCCTTTCCATCAGAGATAGACTCAAATGTTTTCGTAACTCCTTGATCATGAGTTAACGAAGTTGTAACATCTTCAACATTTGAGTATTCGTACTCTTGCATAACATTAGCCGAATCAGTCATAGATTCAATTCTTATAGGTTGGATCGCACCAAACACAGATTGTTAGATCTTTTCGTGTTTTCCTGCTCTGATACCAATTGAAAAGACGAGGGTACCCAAATATGCCACAATCTTAAAAATTTTCACCTATAAGTCCTCTTACTGAAAGTGGTTGTCTATAGACTGAGTCGAGACAGTATAACGAATCGGTATTCACACTTTGTGTGATCGTCTATGAATACGACATTGAGACAATACAACAATCAAAGTGTGATTACTTGATAATAGGTTCGGACTTAGCCAAACTCTATAGGATCACTATCAAGTAATACGAAGTTAACGTTTGTGTAATTTACTTTAAATTATAATAACAACAATTATAATTGCGGAAAACAAAAATAAATAACACAACAAGATTTTGTTAACGAGGAAACCGCAAATGCAGAAAAAACCCCGGAACCTAGTCCAGAATTGAATACTCTCAGAATTAAGCCTCTATACAAACTCAAACTAACTTCATATAGTTGAGACCAAGCAACTAAACCTATAGTTCACCTAGTTTCTTCAGTATCCCTGCGCTTCCGGCATTCAATAAGTGCACGCACTGGAACAATTCCTTTGGATCGTATTCCAAACAGTAAAGGAACAACAAATCTTTTCCGTAACAACTCTATTCAATCTCAGTGATATGAGTTATATAAAGGCTCTTTTTTTTAATCCAATAAACTCCTTTGTCGGGTTTAAATCAATCTATCCAACAACTACCAAAGTAGTAGTTTAGATTATGCAATCAATAATATGATCTATCAAGATACTAAATACTGATGCCGATCTACGCAACTAATAAATCAAAGATAAACCGATTATAGTTGGATCCCAGCCGATCAAGTTTTTTACTCACCAAAGATTATGAACCCAAATAAAAAATCATCTTCATCTTCAGATCTTCTTAAATCTTCAATAAACACCTGCACACTACAACTTGAATCTCTTGTGATCAATCACGCACAGAATGGAGTCTGTTAACCATGGATTATCACAAGACGTCTTTAGATCTACAAACAGTTCTAAAGATCCCGTCGACACTTCGATCTAGTTTGAGTGAATCTTATATCAGAAGTGAAGATTCTCAAGAATAAACAAACTAGGTGCAATCACATTTCAACAACCGTTAGTTAATCAAATCAAATCGAAAACTAATAATACTGTAATTATCTAGTTTCCCACAAACGGTACTCATAGAGCTTCTTGATCCCACAGAAGTCTTTAAACGAGCGGTCGTAAGAGATTTTGCCTAATTGGGGTACTTTCCTCTCTGAATAGACGGCTTCACCACTAACAACACAACAAGGTAGTTTTGCTGGCTCTTAGGATAGGTTGCTCGAAATGCAAACTTGTGTATTTATAGACCAAGGAAGTTTGGACACCAAGGAATTTCCAAAACCGAAAATATTCTCAAGATATGCAATATATTTCCAAATTCGGTTTTCATAAATCCTAGAAACGCTCTGTCCAATATTAACCGAAATCCTACTAGAAAATATCCAATTAGTAAATGCACATTACCAATTTTTATTTTCCAGAGATATGCATTTTAATTGCTGGTAATTAAAAGCATATAAAATTAACAACCTTAATTAAATATTCTCAACTTATTTCGGTCCTGGATCTCCTTGAGTTATTAAGGAATATCTTTGAATAATAAAAGATAAGAGTTACTGAACATGTTCAAAGTATGTCGACATCTTATTTCTTTGTAAATCCTTTTTCATATTTATAATCTTGGGGCCGATTATACCACACTTCAAAACAAGTTTAGAACTGGTTCATCTGATTTCCAAGAACTACGTGATTGATCAAATCAACACACTAATCACGGGTTTACGGTTCTACCAAACACAAGGATCGGTTTTACCATAATATGGTTACTGGAACCGGTTACATCAGTTACCAAATTGGTTACATCAATTACCAGGACTGGTTACCATATTATCATGGTATTACTTGTGATCGGTCACACTAGTTACCAAGATCGGTTACACCAATTACAAGGACCGGTTACACCAATTACAAGGATCGATTACAACTCTTTTGTGATCGGTCACACCAACTACTAGTATCGGTTACACCAATTACTAGGATCGGTCACACCGGTGATTACTTAGGATCGGTTACACTAATAAAAGTCATACCAATACATAAGTCAGGCACTGTGAATAGTTTTACCAAGATATATAATAAATTATGATTGGTTGTACTAATCACATATATTGGTAATCCAAAGATACGCACTGAATAACAATACCAATAAGCCTAGCGATTTCCCTTTTGATTCAGAAAACAAGTTTATGAATGTACTTCCTTTAAACGAATGTAAACATTGTTTCCTATGACAAAATCTTCACACATACCCATACACATAATCAGAATAGCATTTATATGATTATGTCGATGTCTTATATACGAAGTTCAAAGCGTTATACTTCGTATTGTAAATCCTCAACTCCATTCTACTAGAGTATAATCATTCACAGCTTCGCAGTTATGTTTTCAATATAGTACGACTTAAAAGATACGTTGGGAATGAAACAGTTCAAGTGAAAATATTACTAATCTCAAGAGGAAGGATGATGTCGCCGATGTAGCTTGTTACTTCTTCATATTCTTCAAGTCTTCGAGTAATACTTGTATGTCTCATTATCCTAATCTTTCTAGCCTAACCTATACCAAGTTGTCTCTAGTACATAATCAAGCGACTCTTTAATTGAGTTTTGATTCACTAAAATATGACAACCAAACTTGATATACCAACGGTTGGCGGGTTCAACCGATCTATGCTCTAACAACAAGTACATTAACAGTCCAAGGTTGTATCACCTTTGAACAAGGACAGTTTATATCATCTTAACTTTCAAGGTTGTAACATATTTCAACAAGAAAAGTTTCTATCATCTTCTTTTGTAGAATTCTCTGGCAAGAAAATTTCATAAGATGAAGTCCCAACTGCTTCACAAGCCTTCTTCTTGTTGCTCACATATGTTGCAGAATCCTACTGAAAACGCCGGCGGTACCAAATACACTACCAACTTTTTCTTAGGAAATATATATGGTTAAACTTAACATAACTCCGAGAGTAAAAACTCAATCTAGAAAAGTGCCTAGAGTTATATCTCTCTTTTGTTGTTAGAACGTTTACAGAATTGAATCCGTGAACCTAACTACAAACAGAGTTCTTGGACGGTACCAAAGACCAGTGTCCAAGGATCAATCAAGTATTACCCAACTAACAAGGTTGGACCTAGCTACTATGATTTATCAACGCACAATCTGGGATATTTAAATTATAAAGATGAACAATATAATGCGAAAAAAGAAATAACACAGACACCAGAAATTTTGTTAACGAGAAAACCGCTAATGAAGAAAAACCCAGGGACCTAGTCCAGATTGAAAACCAAACTGTATTAAGACGCTACAGACACTAGCCTATTACCAATTAACTTCAGTCTGAAATGTAGTTGAGCCGAACTCAGTCTCCTATTGATTCAGGTTTAAGCTAAGATAGCTTTGGAACCAAGCAATCAATATTCACCGTTAGATGAAATCTTTGAGTCTTATTCACATAGATGTACATTATGGTTAGGTAACCTGTAACCGAACCGTGTATAAAGATTATGTTCAACATGGTTAGCCAAAACTAGCCGATTTGAACTTAAAAGCTTAACACTCATTTTCATGTTCACAAGACATTAATATTGAGTCACAATCATGTGATTAAATGAGTCTAGTGTTAATTAGAGAATTGATCAAATACAAATTACTTCAAGAAAATAATTTAATCTCAATTGAATCATAATCGGCATAGTTTGTAAATGTACAAAGTACAATTACTTGAACATTTCGTGAATCGGCTGAGTCACGGTACGGGACTGGTTTGCAAACTTATATGCAACAACCGACTTCCGGAGTCAACAGAACTTCTCAGTTCATAAACTGGTTTGCACACTTATGCAATTACCGAGTTCCGGAATCTTACAGAACTTTTTATTTCACGCACCGGTTTGCAAACTTTAAATGAACTCAAAGTTGTGGAGTCTACAAAACTTTTTAGTTCACGTACTGGTTTGCAAACTTAGGACCTTTGCCGGTTCCAGAGTTCACAGAAAATTCAGCTTGCATACCGTTTGGGTACTAAACTGGTTCTAGAACATAGAACTGTTTTGTCTCGCATACCGGTTTGATTATTTTAACCCGGTTCCCTTACCACGGTTCGATAATAGTTTGTATACGAATATACATACTTATCCGGATCACGAAAAAAACATATTTTCCCATGATGTACATACGAATATGCATATCACACAAATCCGAAAGTCGATATATAGCTGCTCCGCTATGTTGACGAATATGTGTAATATGGCTTCAGACATATAACAATTTATTCAAGTTTGTAAGACTGATAACACTGTCTTGTATTCCGAATATAGTAGTTCTATATTTCTCTAAATCGATTAGAAACACTCCTGAATAATATCAATAACACATATCACTGTTCTAGGCTATTTTTGAATTATAAAATTGAATCATGAATTGGTTCCGAACAATAAATTGTTCTCCACCGTATTTGATCAAGTATGAACAAATGTTCATTAAGCTTAGTCATTATTTTTCGAGAAATTCGTAAACTAAAGAATTAGTTCTCGACTCGAAATTCTTGTTTATGCAATCTAGTCTAATTAGTTATGTGAAAATCGTCTCAAAGATAGAATAGTGGATATAACCTGAGAAATAGGTGGTTCAGTCTTAGCTTACCTTTTGTTGATGAAGTTCTCCAAAAGCTTCGGTTGGTCTTCGCCTTCAAATGGTAGAACGCAAATAATGACTGGTTCGTTTCTCAACTCCAATATCCTAGACCAAGACTTAACTAATTGTAGACTAGAAATCAAGATATAGTTTTGACAACTAAATTTTAAAACAAGCTTGATATAGCAACACTTGTGAGTTTGACCGATCAATGCTCTAACAATCTCCCCATTTGTTAATTTTAGTGATAAAACTATTTAATACACATGAATAGCAAAAATGAAGTTTTGAAAAAACTCCTCGATCCACCGTGTCTTCTTGATTTTCTTGGTTGCTCCAACTCTCCTTGAACTCTTTTTTATCTCAAGTTGCAATATTCTGAACCTGTTCAACTCAGCATCGTTGTTGTTGAAGAACCGATTCCATAGCGATAACAACCTTTTTGAAAACAAATATTCTCAATCGTTGTTACACAAAAACATAGTATTATTATCGTCTCTCCAAAGTTCAATTGTATCTCAACTCTGAAATAATACTATGGTGATATGTTTCTCCCCCTTAATCAATACTTACATCTTTTGTTTAATAGGTAAACCTATTGCTTAAATGATTCACTCCCACTTAAAATACGTAAACCATATGTATGTAGTATGAAACTACTAAATAATTCTCCCCTGTTCTGTCAATAAATTAATAAAGGTACGAAAATTGTGGGACCATAATGAACACCAAAACATATCTCAAGTTTTAAGGAAGATGGAGATACTACACAATAACATAGTTAAAATGTAACTCATCATATCAACTTATTTAGACGATATCACATAATAATAAATACTTAGCGCTCATCCTAGGATATTAAAAGATACAAGCATCCCGTTTATAATTCCACAACCACAACCACACTCCCCACAAAGATATATCAATTAAGCACAAGTTCATTTAAGAACTCACCCCCATAAAATGTCATTCTCGAGAGAACAACATGAGTGACCTTACTTTCGTGAAAAAGAAGGATTTTGGACATTAACAAATCACAAGGATTTGTATCCATAGTATGGACATAAATTGATCTCAAGGCCAGTTATGAACAGCGAGACAACGTTACTCGATTTTACTCAACATAAGAGAATCTTACAGAGTGTGTCAAGCAGCAAAATGGATAAGTGTGATCATAAAAATATCAATATTGTGAGAAAAATTCAAATAGTTTGTTCGATTTAACTTCTGAGCATATATGAAATATTAGCTCGATTCACGAGAACATAAAAACACAAATATTTCATAAGAAGTTCGCAATAATTAAACCAATAATGATTACATACTTCAAGTTCATCTTCCAACAAATATAAAATTTAAATAAATAAATCTAAAAACATGCAAGATGAAAAACGTTGGAAATAGCTATGTGTAATCACAATCTTTGTTATACCAAACCCTAGTTATCCTTCTCAAGAATAAAATTCTCAAAACAAGTTTCCTAGATGAAAAACGATCTATTAGAGTTTTACTCAGAGATTCCCAGACTATTTTCATAGTTTATGTAGTCATCAAGTTTCTCTTCAATAAGATCCAATCTGGATTCAACAAGTTCTATTTTCTTTTCAAGCCTCTTTGTGGAGACTTGTAGTTCAGAGCTTAGTGCTTCAACTTGTTCAAGAATAAGATTCAATTTGAGAGACAATTCATCAATTGAGATCTAGGTTGATTTTCACTAGGTGTGGATCCAACCTTGTCTTGACAAGAATTACTATCAGATGAGTCAAACCTGATTTTCCTTGTTGGAAGTTGCACCATACAGACTTCATCCTCCTTGCTCGAGAAGGTTGAAGAACACATGAGATATTCTTGAACCTAAATGGTTTCTGAAAGAGAAATAACTTTTTGCAACCTAGGTTACCGAACTTAGATATATCTTAAGCTTATAGGTAAATTCTCATTACAACCTTTACCCTAGATTTACGGTATTTCACACAAGATTGCCAATTTCTCATGGCAATGTGCCATAATAGTTATCTTCCTTAGCTCAATAAGTAAATTAGAGAAAAAGGAGTATTAGTCTTGGTTTGACATAGATTTTTTCAGGAAGTGAAACTCCACCATCTACAATTTATTGTAAAGCACAAGAATCATAGAGAATTTGACATTTATTCCCTTTTTAATTCTGATTCTCATCCAAGGGAGGGACGAAAACCAACAGGAGAGTTACTACAAGTGACAACTTCCTCTGCTTAGCACAGGATCAGTTGGCTTTTTAGGAACATACATATTTAGTTTAGATCTTCTAATTACCTTGACAACGGATTGAGAGGCCAGAGATGAGTCTATTACCTTTTCCTCACGTATTCTCTTCCTAAATATGTGGATCGTTCATTGTAGTCTGTAGATCTCCCCATTCACTTCTCTTGAGAGTTCAGACATTTACCTTTTTTGAACCTTTTCATGTTTCTGAAATATAGTTGTAAGGGAGTTCGACTTTAGAGCCGAATTATCCTTTGAATAAGTACATCTTTCATTCAAGACCCTTAGAGGGACGTATATCATCTTCTTACTCCTAGTTTTAAACTTCTCTTGTTTAAGTGTTTGAGAGTTATAGGAAGAGTGGTATTTGCTGTTCTGACAAGAGTTTTTCGACCGAGACCGTTTCTTCTTTTCCCAACAGTTGATTTCTTCAGATGATACATACATCTGTTTTCATGTTAATTTCAATTTGTCTAGTTCACATTCCATATTCTTAATTCTTTTAGTCCATATGTTCCTTTTTTGTTGGAATTCATCCTTTACAGAAAGAATTTCCTTACTCATAAGATCGATTCTTTCTCTTGTGGAAAGAGCATTTTCCAATGTGGATTTTTAAAAATTTTTTGAATCATGACCTTGTTCATTATCAACATATGCGAGAATAATTGTATTGGGTGATTCATCCTCAGAGCAATAGTCTAAGGTTGCCATCTAGGCCTTAATTTTCTCACAATAGTCCTTGTTGGGATACATGGATATGTGATGACCATGACCAAGACATTTGGAACATACTATAACATTTTTGTCTATACGAAAATTTTTATCCTTATTCTTGATTGATGATTTTTTATAACTTCTCCTCTTTCTCTGTCTAAGAGTTTATCTTTCCTAACTTATATGACATTTGGATATTTGCTTCACGAAACGTATGCTCATAACGAATAGAATCATAAAGCGAACAAAACCTACCCATCTCTGACGCACATACCATGGAACGGAATTTGTTGAAAAAGCCTGAATAACACTATTTGAATCTGATCTCACCAAACCTCTTCGAATCGCCCACCTAGCAGTCCATTCTAAGCCAGCTATAACCGCATAAAGTTCAGCAAGATAATTAAAAGTAGTACCCAAGCCCAAACAAATAGATCCAAGCACATTACAGTCCATATCTCGAGCAACCACGCCAACACCCGCTATCCCAGGGTTTCCCCTCGACGCGCCATCACAACACAATAAAATTTCTCCCATTTCAGGTGGTTTCCAGCTGCATTCAATTGGTTCCAAAAATTTAACTCGTCTGTGAGTCACCCGAAAACAGTTCAAAATCCTT
Organism: Papaver somniferum; assembly: GCF_003573695.1. Taxonomy (NCBI): domain Eukaryota; kingdom Viridiplantae; phylum Streptophyta; class Magnoliopsida; order Ranunculales; family Papaveraceae; genus Papaver; species Papaver somniferum. The sequence goes on along the minus strand of NW_020621381.1, from coordinate 4,349,115 downwards.
AGGTCTTCAACTGTACCATGCATGTATCCGTGTAACCAGATCGAGTATTCATGAATAAGGTGAAACACTCTCTTTTTAAAGAAAATCCAGTTAGCATTTTTCTTGTTGTAGACAATACATTTTATAGTTTTCCATAATTCAGATCGTATGACAAGAATAGCCAATAATCACAAATCCTTAACCATCCGGCTCATCCCTTTTGTTGATTTATACGAATGAATGAGATTTAAGAATGGTTGTAAACCGAAGATACCTGAAATCCAGCTCCACGCACGATTGGCAAAACTACAGTGCCACAAAATATGATCAAGTGATTCCTCATCGTTCTTACATACACAACATTTGTTCGCAAGATTATACTTAAACCTACTTTTAACCTTGTCAAGAGTAGCACGTGCACCCCTATAAAGTTTCCAGTTTTGTGCAGCTAAAGAAGGGTAGATTTGATTCCTCAGCAAAATTCCCATAACTGCGACGAATAAAATTTTTTGCAGATGAAACAGAAAAAATTCCCTTAGAATTGGCATCCAAACCTTGTAGTCACTTCCTCCCATTGGTCTCGGTAAGTTTTCCAAATCAACACCAGTTGCCGTAAGCATGTGTCTATAAAAATCAGATATTTCCCATTCATTATTCACCATCAAATCACAAACCCTCTCTGTGTAATCATTTCTTTCGAAATCCGAGATACCAAAAGCATCATCAAGTCTTGTATTTCCATACCAAATATCAAAAAGCAAAGAAGTGGAACGCCCATCACCAATGAGCATTTTCGAATTATTTTCAACTTCCTTAAGAACCCAACGAATTCCTGGAAGTATAGAAAACTTCTTGTAAGTAGGAAATACCATATAGTCCTAGGAAAAATATACTAGAGTGAGTCTAGTCCAATTGACCTAGTCAATTGTCTGTTTGGTCTTTTTGTAAATATAAATTATAGTTTGGTCCTAGGGTGGACAATACCCACGCGGGATTATGTAATTGTCAAATGGTAGTGGCAGAAATACCCTTTTAATTGGGACCATATATATACTCATTATTATGAGAGAAGAGAATAATTTTCAAATTTATTTTCTCTCACCTCTATTTTTCCAGATCTACTTTTTTTTCTTCTTTTTTTTCTTCTTTTTTTTCTTTCTCTTTTTTCTTTCTGCTGCTACTGTTGAAAATTAAAGATGAAGATTTATTTTTAAAGATTTATTTTATTTGATTTGATTATAGAGACCGATTTGGTTTTTGATTACAAAGATTTTGATTTTTGAGTACGAAAATCTTGATTTGATTATAAAAATCGAAGATGAACTCATATTGAAGATGATGAAGACGATGATGATGAAGATGATGACGAAGAAGATGAAGATTTGTGTGTTTTTTCGTCGTTTTTGTTGCTGTTGTTGTTGAACATGAATGACGACGATGATTTTGATGAAGTTAATTATTGCTGCTATTGTTGAAGATGACGAAGAATTTATTTCTGCTATTGTTGAAGACGAAGAAGATGACGAAGAAGATGATGCTGCAGTTCATCCCAGAAATGAACTCTATTTTTGTAGGTTTTTATATGGAGTTCATTTCTGGAATGAACTCTGTTTTTGTAGGTTTTATATGGAGTTCATTTCTGGAATGAACTCTGTATTTTTTTTAGGTTTTTATATGGAGTTCATTTCTGGAATGAACTCTGTTTTTTTTTAGGTTTTTATATGGAGTTCATTTCTGGAATGAAACTCTAGTTTTTTAGGTTTTTATATGGAGTTCATTTCTGGAATGAACTCTGTTTTTTTAGGTTTTTACATGGAGTTCATTTATGGAATGAACTCTGGTTTTTTTTAGGTTTTTATATGGATTTCATTTCCGGAATGAACTCTGGTTTATATGTTTTCTGAAAAATAAGTAGAAATTAACAGGAGTTCATTTTGACGAATGAACTGTTATAAAAAAATAAGTAAAAATTAACACGAAAGGGTAATTTTGTCTGTTTTATTTTTTTTTAATTATTATGGACCAAACAGTAAAGGAGTTTTCCCAAGGACTAAACATACATGGGCCCACCTAAAAAAGGACCAAACGATATTTTTCCCTAACCCACCAAAACACCATTTCTTTGAAAGAATTTAGCTTTTAAAAACCTCGCCCAAACTTTATTAGAATTCTGGATGTTCCACCAAAGCTTCATAAGTAAAGCCTTATTCATATCCACCATTTTAAATAAACCCAAGCCTCATTCCTCATAAGGACAACAAACTTTGTCATACGCCACCACAAATGCTCTACTAACCAGCGAATCACCAGTCCATAAGAAATTATGGATTGCCTTTTCACATTGGTACACAAACTTCTAAGGCCATTTATAAACAACCATGTTATGAATAGAATAACTAGAAATGACTGATTTCACAAGAACCACCCTATCTTGAAAAGATAACAACTTACCCTTCCATCCAGCTAGTTGCTCCTTTAATTTCTCAACTACGTTGTTGATGTGATGATACCTAATAGTCCCCGGCATGATTTGCACACCCAAATATCTATCCGGAAAAAGTAGCAATACTCATCCCTAAGAAATCAGCAATGGTACGTCTTCTATTTGAAGAACCACCACCATAATAAACCTTGCTCTTTAGCCTACTCAAAGTTTGACCAGAAACACGATGATACGAACCAAGTAAATCAACCAAGTTTCTCAAACTTTTCATGTTACCTTTACAAAAAATCATAACTTCATCAGCAAATAAAAGATGAGTAGGAGAAATACCGTCTCTTTTAACCATAGGAGTCGTCTTACCTTCCTTGAAAAGCTTAGTTATGTTTCGACTAAAAATATCTTCAATCAAAACAAAAACAAGAGGAGATAAAGAATCACCTTGACTCAACCCTCTATTAATTGTGAAATAACCCTCCTGACTCCCATTAACAAGAACTGAAATCCTAGCAGAAATCGGAATTTTCCAAATCCAAGAGCACCAATTTTTTGAAAAACTATACCTTCGAAACACTTCTAAAATAAAATTCCAGCTCACTGTATCGAAAGCTCGAGTAATGTCAAGTTTGAGACACACGTACCCAAACTTTCTCTTAATATGCAATTCATTAATCATCTTCGAAGCTAAGATGATATTCTTGTGAATACTCATACCCTTCATGAAAGCTACTTGCTCCTCATAAACAATCCTTCCCAAAACTTCCCCCAATCTTGTAGCTAAGATTTTAGTGAAAATTTTGAAGAAAAAATTGCTAAGACCAATTGGACAAAAATCCTTTAGAGAATTAGCACCTCTAACTTTAGGAAAAAGCACCAGCATGCTTGAATTAATACCATTCAGAATGAATTTTTCCTGCCAACAAAACTGAATAACATTAATAAGATCAACATGAATGATATCCCAACAATGTGTATAGAAAAAACCCGCAAAACCTTCCTACCCTGGAGCGGAATCAACACCCAAATCAAACACTGTTGTTTTGATCTCCTCATATGAAGGAATACTATCAATGGTTTGACTCTCCTCTTGAGAAATAACTTCATGACCTACATCAAAAATTTGTTCCTCCAAAACAGAATCATCCCCATTGAATTTATCCTCATAAAACCCCATTATATGCGTTTTTAGTTGCTCATAATCTGTAATAGTTTCGCCATTGTCACCTACCAATTCAGAAATAGTGTTATTACTTCTCCGAATACGAATACTATTATGAAAAAAACTAGGATTTGTAGCTCCATCTGTCAACCAATTATTTCTAGCCTTTTGTTTAAGCATAGTTGCAACCTTCATACGAGTGTTTTGAAGCATGGGTCCCACATCTTTCATTCTATTCAGCTTGACCTCGTTTGTAGGATCATCATCAGAAAGTCTCATGGCAGCTTCATAAGTCACCTGATCTTGTTTAAGCCTAGAATTCACATTACCAAAAACATGTTGGTTCCATAATTTCATGGCCACCTGTGGAAAGATAAAAGCAAGGTTATCATGCAGAGAAACCGACCATCTATCTTCTACCATTTTCACAAAACCCTCATGTCCAAAACATATTTTTTGGACGCGAAAAAGAGCACGCTTGGGTCTCAAAACTGCAAAATAAAACCAATTAGAGGAGAATGGTCGGAGACTTCCCTAAGAAGAGCTTTACACCTCCAATTCTCGAACTGATGTAATAATTCATTATTAATAATTGCACGATCCAACTTGCTAATAATTCTTGTAGGACCATATTGACGATTATGCCAAGTGAAAGTACACCCTAAAACATCCTCCTCAAAGAGGCCACTATCATCCAACCAATCACTAAAGTCATTCATAGAAGAAGTTCTAGGAACAACACCTCCCTTCTTTTCTTCAATCCTTAGAACACAATTAAAATCCCCCATGACAAGCCACAGAGTATTTTTGTTACCCAAATTCAGTTAATTCCACATCATTCTTCTAATAACTTGCAAAGAACTAGTATGAACGAAAGAAATTTGTACCCCCTCTACAGCCACCGAGATAGCTTGTCTACTAGAATTGATCACAACTGGATCATTAATATTTAAGGACCAAAAAGTCCACGGATTCCCAAGTCTAGAAATCCTAGAGTTATGAATTACATTAGAACTAAAACCTTCAATATTTAGCCTAGCAATGAACTCAGGTCGCGACTCAACCATGGGCTCTGCAAGACAAAAAATATCTGGCTTATGTATTCTAATCAATTCCCTCAGTTTTAACTTCGCTGCATCTCTTTCTATACCATTGATATTCTAAAAAACACCCACATTAAAAACTTGAGGTTTGGTTAGACTTATTTAACTTCGCATTTCCAATAGTAAAACGGGTTTGAAGCCACACTGCCAAACTGTTTACCACTAGAATTTTCACTTCCAGTGTGAACACATAAATCACGATGGCATCCACGTGTTCACAAACAATGTTCGCATACAATCATTCATTCTATAACTGAAACTATTATGCGTAAAGTTACAAAGGGACGATGAATCATCGACTCAGATCCATCGGGCTCGTCCTTGTCTAGTCATATGGTAATGAAATAGATAATCGCATGGTAGAATAAATAATAAGTCGAAACATAAACATAAATACATAATATAAAGTGTTGAATGTAAATGAGACGGTGATTTACGTGGTTCAGCACTAAGGCCTACATCCACGGGGGTTGTTGTTTCACTATGTAGTTGGTAGTTACAAAGATAGTCAAATGACTTTATCTGAAATACGAAGTTAGAAGGGGAAAGGGATTTCATACTTACTCTTCCTATTTCCCTCTCTCCTATGTTTACTAAGAATTGGTCGACCTCTTCTCTCTTAGTGGATAAGGGTATTTATAGAGTTGATACATGGGGTCCACTGTCAGGGACAGTTACAACCTTATCTTCTCGTTATTTGTTCCGATGCCGCTGGTGTCTTCGTTCCTAACCGAGGCCCCCAGCGGTTATGCTTGATGACGATGAACCACCTTGTTCTCTTCCATAGATTGATTGACACGTACCCTATGCCTAAGGTATTTAATGCGTGTGGTTGGGGTGGTCTGCACGCGTCATCCAGATGTCTGATTCCCCTGTCATGTCTTCGTCAGTGGAGCTAATCTTAGACGTTGGTCTTGGGTATGCCTTGAGATGAGATAAAGCATATGTTTGGGTGCTCTTCAGTACTTCTCGGTGGCTCGTTCCTTTAGTGCTCCCTGGTTCTCAGCCATTGGATCAGTTCAAGGATGACCACATACAACTGTTAGACGTTCCTTGGATGTTGGTATGTGGCATCGTAACTTGATGCCCTTAGCCGTGTATCCTCCACGTGTATCTCCTTGGACACGTGGCGAGTGATGAATTGTGTGTATGGTTTGAGCAATATTTGACAAAATATGAAGAAACCAGGGTTTTTGCTCAAATGGGGGAGTTTCATGAAACGAGGAAAATAATATTTGTGAAAATAAGGGATTGCAAGGTGTGGGACCGGCGGGCCAAGTTTCCCAGTCCCACGATACCTTTCCCTATTTTTATTATTTTTCATGAAACCGTGAAAATATGGAGAAACCATGAGTTTTGCTCGAATCAAGAAAGTTGACTGAATCAAGGAGTTTTCATGAGTTTATGAAGATAATAAAATAAGAAAAAATAATGGAAGAGGCATGGGGACCGGCCACGGCTAGGTCATGGCCGGTGGGCCCGGTCCCTGGGCGCCTCTTTATTATTTTAATATTATTATTTTCTCTCTCCTATTTTGTGTCGAATTCCTCGTTTGTCCATACTTTTGAATGCTCGTGCGTGCATTCGAGTGCTCGTTCGTGCACCATTGTCGAGTACACTTGCACCATTTTCTTGGGGCTTACTCAGTGATGGTCCAGATGCCTGGTTGTTGAGTACTTATTACTAATTTATCAAATTCAGTAGAGAATGATTCATGAAATTGAGTAATAAAGGTGAGTAGTTATTTATTATCAATTCATAGGATCAGCCGTGGATTTGACCCTGGATTCAGAATAATAAAATGAGTATTACCATTCTATGGGATCGTGGATTCAACCATAGAATCAGAGTAATAAAATGAGTGGTTACATTACCATCCCATGGGATCGTGGATTCGACCATAGAATCAGAGTAATAAAATTATCTACTACCATTCCGTGAGAACAGTCGTGGATTTGAACATAAAATCAGAGTAATGAGATAAAATAATTATCTATTACCATTCCATGGGATCGGCTGTGGATTCGACCATGTAATCGGAGTAATGAGATAAAATAGATTATCTTCTAGGAATTCAGTGGTGAATGTCACGGTAGAATGAATCTATTGCAGAAGGGATATTAGCCAGTTAAAGCGTCATACCCGTTCTGAAAGGTGCATAGTCAGGGAACAACGAGCATTTCCGACGTCCTGAATGCGTTTATCCCTCTCAACAATTATGTATGGAGAGCCGCTTGAATCTATACATGGTCTCTATACATAGTCAGGGAACAGTGAGTATCACCGACGTCATGAAGGCGTTTTGCCCTCTCAACAAACAATTACGTAGGAGAACCGCCCATTCGTTCTTCTATGTAGAGGTGGGTCTCTCTATGTAGTCAAGGAACATCGAGTGTCACCGACGTCCTAAAGGCGTTAAGTTTCAATCATATGGAGAACCGCCCAGTTATGTTATTCTACATAGAGGTCATGATAAAATGAGCAGCATCGAACGCTCCGGAGAGGCCTTTCGAATGACATATGCATCATGGCTCGTAAAATATGAATCTTCACATGCGTTCCTGAAGCCGTGTCAGAAACATGCATTATCATGATTTTACGATTTTGACCTTTGTTGAAAATCCACCATAAACAATTGGGAAAAGTGGAATTATTATCTAAAAGAATCGAAAGATCCTCGAAGTCAGGGGTACACCACTATTCTCTTTGTTCTCATCCTCTAGTTTTTTCCCCAATTTTCCAACTGTTTTAGACAATAAGTTTCGATAATGGAGGGTGAAACTTCAAATGCAACTGCTTTGTCCTTGTAAGTCATAAACCATACTCTGGATCGCTTGGAACATTTTGATGGTGAGAATTTTACTCGTTGGAAAGATACTATGAAATTTTTTATGATCACCATCAAGTTATGGTACATTCTTGAAGATGGATTAGAGAAAATTCTTGCCCCAAAAGCTGATAACAGTGATGATTTGAAGGCCAGACGTAAAAAGCGTCAGGAAGATGATTTCATTTGTCGTGGTTATATTTTGAATGCCTTGGAGACTAGTGTTTACAATGCCTATCGAAGTATTTAGTCTGTAAAGGAATTATGGACAACGCTTGACAACAAATACAAGATTTCTGAAGCAAGCAACAAGAAATTCCTGATTTGAAACTTCATGGACCTTAAAATGATTAATAGTAATTCAATTACCAGGTCAGTGAATTTTACTCATTGTTAATCATCTTAAGGATACTGGAATTGAACTTGCTTCTTCTTTGTTGTTGGGGTTATTATTTCTCGTCTTCACCCTTCTTGAAATGGTTACAAAAAGAAACTTAAGCTTGTTGAGACTGACTATGACTTACAAGATTTACAACGTCATCTTCGTATAGAAGAGGACTTTCGTAAGCGATAAATGAAAGATAGTCAACAAACTGAAAACCATTATGTTAGAGCATTGATCGATTGAACCCACCAAGCGTTGGTATGTCAAGTTTGGTTGTCATATTTTAGTATAAAAACTCATATAGAGTTGCTTGATTAAATACTAGAGTCAACTTCATTTAAGTTAGACTAGAAAGTATAGGAATGTTGATACATACAAGTATTAATACGAAGACCTGAAGAATGAGAAGAAGTAACGACTGCAACGAAGACGTCATTCTTCCACTAACATGCAAAACTGTATATATATAATGCTCTAGTGATTAGGCTCGGTCATGTCACTATGATCAAAGTGTCAAGGAACTTATTGAACTACGAAGTATAACGCTTATCTTTTGAACTTCGTGAATACGTGTTCGGATATATGTTTTAAAATAATTATTTTATAAATTTATATCAACAATTCGAGCTTGGACCAGTGGTTAAGCATTTTGGGCCTGAAGGGTTAGGTCTCAGGATCGAATCCCCCCTACTGATTGTGCATATATATTATATATATATATATAACATTAGTCCGGGAGCGGGGACTTGGGAGGTTTCTTGAATTTGGAAAGTATTTTTGCTGTTTTTATAAGATTTTTTCAAACCGTTTTTTACTGCACTTAATTATGTTTTAATTGCGCTAATTATGGCATGATTTATTTTCCCGTTTTTTTACTGTTTCGAATGGAATTTTAATTGCAGAAATTAATCCAATTTATTCTCCATTAATCTGCATTGACTGCCTGGTTATAAAAACAATTTTGAGAACAGAAAGAAGATACAAGTTTTTACACTATTGGTTTTCTGAGAATCAAGAGACCAAAAATACTGAGCAAGAATAGAGAAAGTAAAAGTGAACGATTTCTCATTGTGTGCGTGAGAGATCGAAAGAGAGTTTTTCTCAGCTGTTTTATCCTGGGGGCGTTGTGACGGAAAAGAACTGCTTGTACAAAATTTAAGGAAGAGCCACGAAACGTCCTAAAGAGAGCGACCTGGTCGTGACTCAGCCGTCACTTTATTTTGTGTCTTAATCTCTGTTTTGCAGGTGTGAAATCGGCAATTGTTCCAACAATTTTAGGACGTTTCCTTCTGCCATGGAATCTGAAAAGAAAACAGTTGCTGATATCAACAAGCCGTTCAAGTTTGAAGGACTTCACTTCAGAAGATGGAAGATAAAGTTGTTTTTCTACCCCAAACTGATGAAGTTGTACATGATGGTGACCTCCATCAAACTAGCCGATCCACAAGATGCAGAAGCTGCAGAAAAAGCATCTCCAGCTGCAATAAGTGCAACTCCTCAACCAACTAGAGAACATGTTGTGACCCAAACTGCTGAAGAAAAACAAAAAGCCTATGAAAAATGGATTGATAATGACTTTGATTGCAAAAACTATATTCTGAATGCTTTGTCTAACGATCTATATGAATATTACTCCACATTTGATACTGCTAAAGATGTATGGGATGCCTTACAGAAGAAATATGATACTGAAGAAGCCGAATCGAAGAAATATGTTATAAGCCGCTACCTGAGATATCAAATGGTGGATGAAAAATCAGTCGTTGCTTAGGATCATGAACTTTAGAAAATAGCTCATGAATTTATAACGGAAGGTATGAAAACTGATGAACAATTTCAAGTATCTGTATTGATTGATAAATTACCCCCATCTTGGAAAGGTTTTCGTAATGCCTTACGTCATAAAACTAAGGAATTTTCTCTTGAAAGTTTGATTGTTAAGCTCAGGGTTGAAGAGGAAGCACGGAAACAAGACAGAAAGGAAGAGATTCTTATTGTTTCCAATAATAAGAATCAGGCTCAACCGAGTTTGAAACCTAAGAAAAAATTGATGAAACCTGACCAGAACCAAAGGAAAGGAAAAACTAATCAAAACAAGAACCCACACCCATCAAGGAAATTTCAGAATTCTGATTCGGAGTTCCTTTGTTATACCTGCGGTAAACCAAACCACGTGGCTAGGGATTGCAGGAATAACAAAGGAAAGAATAACGCACAAGATAATGCTGCTGAAAGCGTTATAATTTCCATGGTTTCTGATCCATAGATTCACATGGTTGGTGGAACCGATGGGTGGTGGATAGACAGTGGTGCTTCGCGCCATTGTTGTTTTGATAGGTCCCTATTTAAGAGCTATGCAGAAATCAAGGATAAGAAAGTTTTGTTGGGAGACTCCCATACCACTATTGTGAAAGGTTCTGGTACGGTAGAACTGAAGTTTACCTTTGGAAAGACAATTATGCTGAAAGATGTCCTCCACACTCCAGAAATGAGAAAGAATCTTGTTTCCAGCTATCTTCTCAACAAGGCTGGGCTGTATCAAACTATTGGATTTGATGTTTACACAATTACTAAAAACAGAGTGTTTGTAGGAAAAGGTTATGCTGCTGATGGAATGTTTAAGCTTAATGTTGAAATGAATAAAATTGCATCTTCTTCTTATATGGTGTGTACTTTTAATGTTTGGCATGCTAGACTTTGTCATGTGAACAGTAGATCAGTAGATACCATGATCAAGCAAGGTATTATTCCAAAACTATCCATGCATGATTTTGAAAAATGTGAATCTTGTAGTCAAGCTAAGATAACCAAGAGTTTCCATAAATCTGTTATTAGAGAATCTGAACCATTGGAGTTAGTATATTCTGATTTGTGTGAATATGAAGGTATATTAACTAGAAACAGAAAGAGATATGTCATGACTTTTATTGATGATTATTCTAATTATACCTATGTTTACTTGCTAAGTCATAAGAATGAAGCTATTGAAAAATTTAAGGTTTTTATTGCTGAAGTTGAAAATCAATTTGGTAGGAAAATTAAGAGATTTCGTAGTGATAGAGGAACTGAATATGATTCTAAACCATTCACTGAAATTTATGAATCATCTGGAATTATACATGAAAAAACAGCTCTGTATAACCCTGAAATGAATGGAAAAGCTGAAAGAAAGAATCGTACATTTACTACTCTTGTGACTGCATGTTTGATGAGTTCTGGTGCTGCCCCTCATTGGTGGGGAGAAATTTTGCTGATTGTTTGGTATGTTTTGAATCGTGTGACAAATTCAAAAACTAAAATTTCACCCTATGAACTTTGGAAAAACAGAAAACCAAATGTATCTTATTTTAAAGTATGGGGTTGTTTGGCTTATGTTCGTATTCCTGATCCTAAAAGATCAAAGCTAGCTAGTAAAGCTTATGAATGTGTTTTTGTTGGGTATGCTTAAAACAGTAAAGCTTATAGATTTTTTGATCTAAATAATAAAGTTATTATTGAATCTATTGATGCTGATTTCTTTGAAAATAGATTTCCTTTTAAATCTAGAAATAGTGGGGGTTCTCTACCTAGTACAAGTTCTGAACTTAGAATAGAAGAACCTAGAACTGCAGAGACTATAGACGCTGAAATTGAACCCAGACGTAGTAAAAGGGATAGGATTGCAACAGACTATGGTTCTGACTTTGAAGTTTATACCCTAGAGGAAGACCTTTCTAGTCTTCAAGAGGCACTTAATTCTCCTGAATCCGGTTTTTGGCAAGAATCCATAGATAATGAAATGGACTCCCATAATCTTAATGGAACTTGGCACCTAGAAGATTTACCCCCTGGTTGCAAAGCAATAGGTTGTAAATGGGTACTTAAAAGGAAGTTGAATCCTGATGGTTCAGTAGAAAAACACAAAGCTAGGTTGGTAGCTAAAGGATTTAGACATAGAGAATATGTAGATTTCTTTGATACTTACTCTCCCGTTACAAGATTGACTTCTATTCGTGTTTTGATTGTTGTTGTTGTTGTGCATAATCTTGTTGTTCATCAAATGGATGTTAAAAACAACTCTTTTAAATGGTGAAATAGAAGAAGAAATTTCTATGGAACAACCTGAAGGTTTTGTTGTTCCTGGTCAAGAACATAAAGTGTTTAAGTTAGATAAGTCATTGTATGGTTTGAAACAAGCTCCTAAGTAATGTCATGAAAAATTTGATAATTTGATAAATTCACATGGTTTCAGAATTAATAAAAGTGACAAATGCATATACTATAAGTTTGAAAACAATACATGCATCATGATTTGTTTATATGTGCATGATTTGCTAATTTTTGGTTCAAACTTGTATGTGGTTGAAGAAACTAAAAATATGCTTAAGTCTAACTTTGAAATGAAAGATTTGGGTGAAGCTAGTGTAATTCTGGTAATTAAGATTACTTGAACTAACAATGATATTTCTTTGGATCAGTCTCATTATATTGAAAAGATTTTATAGAAGTAAAACTATTTTGATTGTAAACCTGTGAGTACTCCTTTTGATGCTAGTGTTAAACTGTTTAAGAATACTGGTGATAGCATTAGACAATCTGAATATGCTAGTATAATTGGTAGTCTTCGTTATGCAACTGATTGTACCAGACATTGCATATGCAGTGGGAGTTTTATGCAGGTTTACCAGTTGTCCTGGTGTGGACACTGGAATACAGTTGAGAGGGTTATGTGGTATCTTAAAAAGACCGTTAACCTAGGATTACACTATAAGAGATTTCCTGCAGTCCTTGAAGGATACTGCGATGCTGATTGGAACTCTCTTTCAGATGACTCCAAGGCCACTGGTGGATATTTGTTTAATATTGTTGGTGGCGTTGTGCCTTGGAAGTCAAAGAAACAGACAATTCTGGCCCAATCTACGATGGAGTCTGAATTTATAGCACTAGCAGCAGCTAGTGAAGAAGCATAATGGTTGGGAAACTTGCTTTCTCAAATTCCTGTATGGGATAGACCGATACCAGCTATTATGATCCATTGTGATAGTACCAAGGCTATTGCAAAAGTACATAACTGTTTTTATAATGGTACGAATCGACAAATGCGTCGAAAGCACATCACAGTTAGAGAGTTTCTCACAACTAGTGTTGTACGTGTGGATCATGTTAGGTCGGAAGAGAACTTAGCTGATTCTTTGACGAAAGGATTAGCTAGGGAAAATGTATTATATACCTCTAAAGGAATGGGACTTTTTCCCACTAGAAGTTGAGTCATTTTGTGATGGATACCCACCTATAAATAGGTTCAAAGGGAATAACGACTCACAAATGATATGGAGATAGAATCATGTACCTTTCCCATGGCATGATATCCTGAAGCGGGTTAAGGTTGAGTTTTTTAACTATTAATGAAGTTTATAGCTCTGTATAGAGTGAGGTACCAAGCTATAGGAGTACCTTTGATAGACTCACCTATGTGAATGAGAAAGTGTGGCCGCTTTCTATGAGAACATGGGCAGTTCTCTAGAACATTCACTGAAACTGGGATAAGCCCAGGGCCGTAATGTGCTGGCATTTAAGACTTTACTATGTAAAGGTTCAAAATCGAAAGATACCTTTTCTTATGCACATAACTATACGAATCTTGCTCAATGATTTTAAAAAATATAAGTGGGGGATTTTTGGGATATATGTTTTAAAATAATTTTTTTATACATTTATATCAACAATTCGAGCTTGGCCCAGTGGTTAAGCATTTTGGGCCTGGAGGGTTAGGTCTCAGGATCGAATCCCTCCCCCTGCTGATTGTGCATATATGTTATTATATATATATATATATATATATAACATTAGTCCGGGAGCGGGGCCTTGGGGGTATTGGGAGGTCTCTTAAATTTGGAAAGTATTTTTGTTGTTTTTAAAAGATTTTTTCAAACCGTTTTTTAATGCACTTAATTATGTTTTAATTGCGTTAATTATGGCATGATTTATTTGCCCGTTTTTTTACTGTTTCGAATGGAATTTTAATTGCAGAAATTAATCAAATTTATTCTCCATTAATCTGCATTGACTGCCTGGTTATAAAAACAGTTTTGAGAACATAAAGAAGATACAAGTTTTTACACTATTGTTTTTCTCAGAATCAAGAGAAAGAATAGAGAGAGTAAAAATGATCGATTTCTCATTGTGTGCGTGAGAGATCGAAAGAGAGTTTTTCTCGGCTGTTTTATCCTGGGGGCGTTATGACGGAAAGGAACTTCTTGCACAAAATTCAAGGAAGATCCATGAAACGTCCTAAAGAGAGCGACCTGGTCGTGACTCAGCCATCACTTTGTTTTGTGTCTTAATCTCTGTTTTGCAGGTGTGAAATCGACAATTGTTCCAACAATACGACATCAACATAATCTATGTATTTAGTTAACTGATTATGTGTAAGATATAAGTGTGATTCATCCTAGAAAACTATGTATTATTATATTAGTTTAAGGAAGTAGTTGTATGAACTTGTTTCATAATCGAAAAGAGAAATCATGATTGGTATGGTTATTTATTAATTATCTTTTGGATGACCAGTACAAGATGACAAGGTAGAACCTATCTTAACTTATGCTGAGAATTGAGGTATAAACGGTCATAGCCTATAATGTATAGCATGTTGTAATCGGTCACAAGATACTTTGTGGAGAAAGATGTAACCGGTCACAAGCTATATTGGGAAGTCACAAGCTACATCGGAAAGTTAGTTGTAATCGGTCACAAGCTACTTTGGGAAGCAACGTGTAACCGACCACAAGCCAACTTGGTAAGTAAGGTGTAACCGATCGCAAGTTACTTTGGGAAGCATGGTGTAACCGGTCACAACCTATTTTGGGAAGCATGGTATGACCGTCCACAAGTTGCGAGTCATGGTATAATCGATCCCAAGGATGAAAACCGAGTTTCCAATATTCACATATCTCTTTATATTTTGTGTGATCTTGGAATTAGGGTTTGCTGAGAAAAAATTCTAGATGTCGATATCATTTGAACATGTACATAACTTTTATCATTAATTATTCAAAGATATTCCTTGATATTCAAGGTGATCCAAAACCGAAATATTGAAAAGTATTTAATTATGATTTTCAAATATATATGTATTAATTACCAGTAATATAAGCATATCCTCTGGAAAAGGTTATTAGTTAATGTGTGTTTGTAGGTAAAAACGACCTGCGGGGGTTTTCAAGTAAAAAAAATGGTGGAGGAGGCAAGTGCTCGCTGAAGCAGGTGCTCGAAGTTGCAAATCACCCGAACCTTTAAACAAATGTATTGCACGAAAGTACTTTGAGATCGAGAGACTGATCTATAATACCCTGGCCTAAACTAAGACAATGGCCGTTCCAGGTTCAATTCGGTCACAAGAAGGGGAGAAGGGTCGGTCTGTAGGGAGGGAAGCTGATATTGTATGGAGATCAATGAAGATTTATATGTTGGTGATATGATGTGTTGAACTGCTGTGAAGATGATCCACTGTGTAGACGAGACAAATCTTCTGATGGTGTTTAATAATTGATAATGATGAGTTTGACTCGTACGTCAAGATTAAGTTTGGTTAATCGTTCTTATCAAATCATAGGTTTTATAAAACTATTTATAGCAGCACATCGATATCCTGTAACTGGTGACATTTGAAGGTAGTGAAAGAATGAGGAAGTGAGATATCATGCAAGAACCACTTCCAAGTTGCATGGATGACTCTGTTGATCGACTATCCACTTTCCATTTTCTCCTTTAAATTCCAATACGACTTACCCCAACTCTCATCATGGATGTACCTTACATCGCACGTGATGTAGGCTTCCAGACCAAAATTCTAGTGATATTCCCCCAAGTGACATGAATTGATGTCTTATGAGTCTGCTTTGCAGACGTGAGTGGTCAACCTTTGACCTAAGACTATGAGTCTTATGAATTGAACATATGAAGTTCAAGATTGTGATGGATGAAGCATCGAATTCTGAAACAACAACATGCTCTACAGACGTTGAATTAGGTCATGACATGTCACTATGCTAGTTGAAGCAGTAATGATAGTCAAATGACTTGGTGATGGTTTAATGAGATTGCTGGGTCGATCATGAACCATTATGTTATGCACTGAGCATTTATGAGAATAATCATTCTTGAATGATCATAAGTCTTTCTCGATCCATGCGTCATGAGTCAGTCGAATAACGAGGAGAGATTATAATAATAGTCAACTGACGAACTAAATGTCGGTTGACGAACCAATAAAATACTGATAGCTGGATCATTATATATATATATATATATATGAGTGGCAACTTACTTTGGGGTACCAACCTCACCTTGTTTGATAACGTGCTACTGTAAAATAGGGAAGTAAATACCTTTCGCTTCGTGGGAGTCAACCCATCAGATTTGTTCCCTTTTATCTATCTTATATTTTTATTTTTGTTTGTTTACTTTTTGCGTATTATTTTAGGAATTTCCTATTTTAATTTCTACGTTAGATGATTCAATTACATCAAGGACAATGTAATGTTTAAGTGTGGGGGAGTGGTTACACATTTTGATTTTTATAGGTTCTCACTTTTGTTAGGAATTTTCACAAAAAATAAAATAAAATTGCATACTATGACCAGTTGTTGAGCGGGTCTTTAAAAAGAAAAAAAATGGATATTATGACAAGCTGTTGAGCGGGTCTTTAAAAAAAATTTGCATAATATAATCAGCTGTTGAGCGGGTCTTAAAAAAATTGCATGACACGACCAGCTGTTGAGCGGTTTTTCTGATTATTTGACTTGTTGTTTAGCATACATTTCTCCATATCCAGTTGTTAAGCGGATATATTCTTTATTTTACTCGAGGACTAGCAAAATATAAGTGTGTGGGTGTTGATAAACACGTAAGTACTACATTTTATACCCATATTTATTATTAGTTAGGACTCGATATTTTGGCTAATAATATTATTTTAATGTTTTTATAGAAAGTATAAACGAATTCAGCCACCCCGAAAAGAAGTGATTAAATGCGAAAGAAAATGCCTTTTGCGGAAAAATTCACGGAAGTGCTCAAGGCATCAAATGGAGGAATCCCGTGTTGCACCACTTTATTAGTCTCATAGTCAAGACAGTAGTGAACCAAAGATATCCTTTGTCTGACACATAAGGCCACAAGTGGGACTAACAAAAGCAGACGTCAGACACATAAGGCCACAAGTGGGACTAATAAAAGCAGACTCCCACCCAACCTTTATTTCTTATAAGACTAAGTTCTATGGGCTGGATTGAACTGCTAGATTAGCAGAAAAATATTGTAGTTTAAAAATAAGAAAAGTGTGGTATATTTGTTAAAACACTAGTTCTCTCCTAGCTTTTATTTGATAAGTCAAAAATTTGCATTAATAGATAACAAATTTACAAAGAAGAGTTCAGAAGAAAAGAGGTGTTAGTAGTTCTCTCCTAACATTTGCTCGCAGTTGAACTACCAGCGAGATTGAAGCGTTGAATGGTTCAGCGCTCAAAAAGTGACCTTTACGCTGAATGGTTCGGCGTTGGGAAATTAATTTTCTGATCTAACGGTTGACATTTTAAGTGCTCAACCAAACACCGCTGGATTGTGGTCCCAGATGACATAGACAGCTAATCTAGCTGTTAGATTAGCACTCTCATAGGACTTAAGAGGTTGCCCTAACTGAGGTGGATTGCTGATCTAGCTTGTTGATTAGCACCCATAGGACTTTTAGCCTAAGAAAACAGAAGAAATCTCTCTTCTTAATTAACGGAGCTGATGTCCATTTTGAGGTTCATTCACAGGTCAAGTTGGAAAAACATAGAGAGAGATTTGTGAAGACAAGGAAAGGAAGGAACTGGTGCCATTGCCATCGATTCATGGCTGCCGTATGGGTGAGGTTTCAGATGACAAGAAGATGAAAGTAAAGATTACATCCAATCGAAGCTGATTGTTAGTGTCGTGAAGAACAACAATGTGTGTGAATTCTTATTATGGAGTGCTGGCATTTGCTTGGTGATTATACAACGATGGGGTTTGTATGGTGCTGAATTGGTGTAATTGAGTTGCCAGTGTTGTCTGAGTGAGGATGTGGCTCGAGCAATGCAGCAGTGGTGGTTTTTCTAGTATGATGTACAACAGAAATATATCAATGGAGATATAAAATCGAGAAGATGTTTGCTGGAGTGGCTTTGTTTAAGGATGTACGGCTAAAGTGCAGTCGGTTGTTGCCCTTGAGAATATTCACAAATGTTGTTGGCTGATGGTGCTGTGACTGAGATGGTTTTTCTCGTGCTATGCTCGAGTTTGAGAAGTTTTGGAAAGAGTGATGGGTTGAATGAAAAGAAGCTACTGCTGCCGATCGAAAAAAAAAAGAAAAAGAAGAAAAAGAAGCTACTGCAAGCTAATGGAGCGACTGCAATGGGAATCAGCAGCAAGGTTCCAAGTGGGGATAGATTTGACTGAATCGATGGAGTTGATTACCCGGGGATTAGTGGAGTTTTGTGGGAGTTGGTTGGATGGTCAGGGTGCATGTGAATCTAAGGTAGGAAGTAGTGTTTTTATCAAACACTTTTCTAGAAGGAGACCGTAGTGGACTAAGACCTGCAAGAGTTGCTGTGTTTGATTGGGTTTATTCTCAGTCGGGAGAAATGGTTGAAGTTATGCTGTTCACGAAAGATTAAGGAAAGTGGGTTAGCTGAGATGCTGCAATCGATGATGGTGGCCAGAGGATCGGGCAGGTTGGCTGTGGCCGGTTCTTGGGAGGTGCTGAACTAAGAGGCCCCGATTTTAGAAAGAACCTTTTTTTGGGGACTACTCAAAAAATGGGGAGACTACTTTTAAGTTTTTGGGGTGGTTATTGGCAGTAATTTCCAATCACCCCTTATCTGATTTTTTTAAATACCTATTTTACTCTTAATGATTAACTTAGTTAGTATGATGATTAATTAGTGTTGGTGTTATGATTAGTAATTGTTAGTTAGTGATTATTGATTAGTGAGTTATATTAGTGGGATTGTTTTGTTATAACATTATTATTGAGAGATAAGAAGAAGAAGGAGGAAATACGAAGAAGAAAATGGGTGAACCCAAAAATTCTTTTTTTGAGTTTAGTAATTATGATTTTAGTGATTCATGTGATGATACCTCATCCTCAGAATCAGAACCCTCTTCACCTCATAGTGTATTTGTCAATACTTCTAATGATCCGGAAATGAGTTATTTGTTAGATGATGAAAGCTTTTTGCCCCAAACTCAAGCTAACCAAACAAATGATGGATTTTATCAGCCACAACCTGAAAATAAAGCTATGGGTACTCAAGTATGCCTCATATTTAGTTAATGTAGCTTGATTGTGCAAAAATTTGGCCTAACTCAAAATTTCTGGAAAAAAATCGGTTAGGTCAACCTAGTTCGGTTACCAAATTTAGCTTGCGAGGTAACCGAACCATTCTGAATGTGTAGTTCCGTTACTAAATTTAGCACACGCAGGTAACCGAACTACATGTTAATGGTGGTTTTTTAGAGTTCGGTTATGTTTTTCCAGACATGTAACCGAACTATTTTTATAGAGTTTACAGTGCATAGTTCGGTTTAGTCGATATCAATACTTTTGTTACCGAACCTTTTGTTCGGTAATATCGCAGAATATATGTATACAGCGTTTCTAACCGAACCAATGAGTTCGGTTTAGTCGAGTTTTTCAGTTTCATGGCCGAACTTTTACATATAAAATCTAAATATCGAGTTCGGTAAGGCCCAAATATATTTCTGGAAACTACATAACCAAACTTGTTGTTCGGTAGGGTCGATAAAAAAATTTAGATTACCGAACTTTAAGTGTTAATTGTTTATGGTATTGACGTTGTGCTATTACTTGTAGGTTCCATGTGATCCAATTGAACCAATGGAAAACCAACCTTCCCCAGTTAGTATTTTGTACGATGACACATCCCATCACTATATGAATGACTTGGTATTCACAAATCTGGAAGATGCAAAGAGTTTGGCTAGATAACATGCACAAAAAGACATGTGCGTATTAGTATTGAATGGGAGAGAAAGCAAAACTCGCTTTGAAATGGTTTGTGAGAGAAGCGGTGATCCCGAGAAAAGCCACAAGAGGAAGGGTTATGTTTATAAAGGAAAGACAAATAGGAAAAACAAAACTTTCTCAAAGAAGATAAATTTCCCATTCAAGCTTGCATTTAATTTAAACGAAGATAAGGGTGGATGGGTTCTCTACAGGGTTATGCAAGGTTGTCATAATCATCCTCGTCCGGAGCATCTTGAAGGACATTTCATGGCGGCAAAGCTAACTCCTAAAGAGATGGACAAGGTAGCTAAAATGAGGACAATGGGTATTTCACCGGTTCAAATGCTCCAAATACTAAAGGAGGATAACAAGGATAACCACTCATCTTTGTCCACAATTTACAATGCAATTGAGACAATTAGAAGGAAGGAATGGAGAGATGGACAAGTAATGCAACAATTGCTTTTTTTGGCCCAAGAGAAAAACTACGTGGTTCAAAAGGATGTGGATTCGGAAGGAGAGATAACACAACTCTTTATTGCGCATCCGACGAGTGTTCAATTGGCTCAATATTTTCATCAAGTTCTAATAATGGATTGCACTTATAAGACTAACAAGTACGAGATGCCATTGTTTAATATTGTTGGGCGCACTTCGACGAAGTCACCGTTTATCCTGGCGTTTTGTTTCTTAAGAGATGAGCAAGAACCTAGTTACATTTTGGCATTAAAACAAGTTAAGGAAATCTTCCGAGGTGATGATATTCTAGGGGTTATAGTGACGGATAATGATGTCGCATTGATGAATGCAATAGAGGAAGTGTTCCCACTAGCACATAATATGCTTTGCACGTTCCATATATGGTGTAATTTGATGAATAGGTGCAAGCCAATAATTTGTCCACCCAAGAAAATAGGATATGAAGAAATTAAGATGCTACCGGAAAAAGAACTAGAGGATGCAAAAGAGAAAGTTGAAAAACAATACGATATAAATTACACTAAATGGGTTGCATTCAACGGTAAATGGGAATCATTGTGTTGGTCCCTTACCGAGGAAGAGTATTATCTAAATCTTGCGGAGTTTATCGCCCATTGGGATACTTTCGATTACCCCGGTGTTGTATCGTATGTTCTTCGCCAATGGTTGGAACCACACAAAGAGAGGTTTGTTTATGCCTATACCAACCAATATAAACACTTGGGAAATCAAGCGACAAGTTTAGTAAATTCGGCTCACCACCAGTTGAAGAAGAATCTCTTTGGATGTGTTGATAACTTCGTAACCGTGTGGAATATTATGGAAAATTATTTCAAGCGTGACATTGATAGAATTAAAGAGAAGTTCCAAAAAATCTGTATATTCAAAATGAACGAAAAATATGCCGACCACCCATTGTTCAAGGGGATCAGTTATAACGTATCTCGGCAATGTATGAAGTTGTTGATTATAGAAGTCGAGTTGATTGATAAGTGGGAAACCAAGGCGGATGAGGTGTGTGTATGTAACATGAAGAAGTCTATGGGAATCCCTTGTCGCCATATGATAATCAACTACGAGCATGGCGTAATCCCTTTAAGCGACATTGATCCATTTTGGAAGCATCTAAGTTTCATCCCTCCTCCAAAGGGAGAAGAAGCCGGAGAAGAGTTTGGTGATAATGAGATGGGTAGAACCGTACTAGAGATGTATCGTGGCATGAAAAAGCTCCAAAAACAAATCTTTTGGGATGACATGAGGAAAATTATATATCCACACACACAAGAGAATGTCTATGAACCGGCAAAAGGAAAACCGAAAGGTAGACCAAGCAAAAAAGAAACTAAAAAGAAACTACGAGAATATGCAAAGGTGTTACGTAAGAAGAAAAGTGAGCAAAACGCAAATACTAGAGATCCTTGTGGCCATGAATATACCGCGGCAATGTACTTGGAGAAAACCAAGAAACGGGGTAGGAGTATTGAGGAGAAAAGTGAAACAAGCGAGCGAGATTTGAAGAAAAATGGCCCGATGTGTCCATCACAACCAAGCCAACCATCTTCTGGCGACGTGAAGCTTAAGTCTCCAATGTGCCCCATCCAACCATCTTCCCTAGACGTCAAGCTTGAGGCTCCAAATAAAGACTATTTGAATGATCTACCTATATACATTAGAGAATATGTTATATCCACCGACGACGTTCCTCCGGATGGTAATTGTGGTTTTCATGTTGTCAATCAACAACTTGGGCCTTTCATCGAAGGTACCAAGCGATATAATGGGTGTGCAATCACTCATATAAGGCAAGGGTTGTTGTCCAAACTAAAGGAGAATCTGGCCTTTTACAAGAGAATGTTGTGCGATGGGAAGGGTAGTATCAATGAGCAATTTTTTAGGTATCAACTTCGTCTTCATGGGGGCCATCCGATCACAACGGGTTATTAGATGATCATGCCGATATATGGACACTTAATCGCCGATGCATTCAATTGTGTGGTTCATTATTTCTCAAAATATGCTAGTTTCACCTTCATCCTGAAAACAACCGTATGTGTCGAGCAACTTAAACGAAGGAAATGTGTGATGGCATTGATTAAAACACAACCACTTTATAGGCCTCCGGTTAAAACTCGATTGTCCATTACCTCCAATATGTGGAACCTCTTATTTGCCTGCATTTAGTCCGGATAGAATGTTGGGTTGGTGTATCATGTATGAGCCTAACATGGAAATGTGGAATGCTTTGAAGAAGTCGGAAGAAATTGTACATGAAGGTCAAATTTCACTTGCGGATTAAATGACACATGTAATGGAACTAAGTATGCTTATCAATGGAATACTATGTTTTTTGAAAAGTGGTATTAATTTTTGAGTAAATGTTAGTATTTTAAGTAGTTGCCAGATAATAGTTCGGTTGGAAGATTTAAATAAAGAGATTGCCGAACTTCTTGTTCGGTTAGCTGCCCAAATATTGCAGGTAGGTGAACTGTAGTTCAGAAGCCTAACATTTTAACTGCTGAATTTGACGTTGAAGTTCGGTTAGGAATTGAAATTACAGGAGAATGACGAACTGTACGAGACATAAGTTCGGTTAGGAAATAAAATTACAGGATAATGCCGAACTGTACGAGACATAAGTTCGGTTAGGATATGAAATTACAAGACAATGCCAAACTTTTACAGGACTTTCCAAAATAAAATTACGTACCATCTAATATCGGAAACGCGTTATGAAAAAGTCTTTAAGGAGGCGGAAATGATATTCTTTCTCTTCCATCTTCGCCATTCGTTTTTTGATATTAAAATGATTTCGTCGAATCCTTCACCCCTAAGTTGATACCGCCTTACAATACGAAATAAAGCCATAAATTCCACAACTCTATCTCTAATCTTTCCAAATCAAATGAACAAAGCTATATGATCACGGTTATAAGGGTTTGTTGTGTCGGAGATGAATTTCTCATGAATTTTCCCCCAATAACTTTGACTCATAATACCATTCATTCTTCGTTCTTAACCCTCGTTGGATAGTATAATATGTAGTTTCTGCGAGAAAGATCTTCTTCTAGAGTAAATTTAGGAGTAGTAGCTGCCATTTTTAGGAAATTTCGTAAAAAAATGTTAACTATGAAACACCATATATATACCACTTGGGTGTATAACGGCTATAAAATTAGCCGTTACTTGATATTACATTCTAATTTTAAAATTATGTATTATATTTGTGTCAGCTAAAGAACATTTAAATTTCAAAATTACAAGCCCGGTTAGGAGATAAAAAATTTGGAATCCAACCGAACGCCAAGTTCGGTTATATGTTAAATACAAGAGGTAACCGAAGCTTTTGTTGAAGGCTCACAGCCAAACTGAACACAGATATGATACAAAAAACACTCCAAAACAAACCTAAGAGTTGTTTTCTGTGATTTCTGCTTCAAGAAAACGCCTTTTCCAACATGTTCAATACCAAAAATTTGAGTCTCCATAGAAGATTTCGGTGACCTAAGAAATAATGATCCTCTAACCCAACTTAATGTTCGGTTACATGATAAATGCATGAGCTTACCGAACTTTCTGTTGAAGTCTCACAGCCAAACTGAACACATATATGATACAAAAAACACTCCAAAATAAACCTAAGAGCTGGTTTCTGTGATTTATACTTCAAGAGAATGCTTTTTCCAACATGTGCAATACCAAAAATTTGAGTCTCCAGAGAAGATTTCGGTGACCTAAGAAATAATGATCTTCTAACCGAACTAATATCTTATGGATAAAAGCTTACTGCTTAAGCCTACAGACAAATTCGGTAACCAGTGAAAATGTTGCGAGGTTACCGAACTTGGACTTCGGAAACCTGGAAGACTTTTACCAGGTCACCGAACTTGTAGTTCGGTGAAAAGGAATTTATCACAGGTTACCGAACTACCATATTGTATTTCAACATTTCAGTCTTATAACATCTAAAACACAAACCCAATAAAAATTGAAAACACAAACAAGGTTCTAAAACAAATATAAAAGTGTTATGCATACCAAACTACGAAATCCTTAAGTAATTGTTTAAAAAACACAAACACACCAAATTAAACCATACGAAATCCATAACTAAGATGTTTTTTGAAACTAAAATCATACGAAACCACTAACGACCACTTTTACGACCCCTCTTGCAACCTCCTTGTTTACCACGTGTTTGGGAAGAACTTCCTCATCACTTGGGGTTTCATCTCCTCCACCGGTTTCGTCCACAGCGCGACTTGAACCTTCACCTTGTTGTCGACCCCTCTTTAATTGCTTAGACCTACTTGGCTCCACCATTCTTTTAGTTATGAGACCCTCCCACTGCTTTTGGTAGTCGGTCTTTTCCTTAGTCAACATCGGCTCTCCACTTTTGATTTTAGCCATCCATTTCTTCCACAATTTCGTACCCTTCGACACCTAATTCCAATTTTAAGCACAAGTAAATATATTTTCAATACTTTGAAACAATCAAAAAGTATAAGAGAAAGAAATTTTCTTACCACATTATCCCATAACCTTTTAGCTTTTTCTCCAGAAATAGGCATCTCCTTCTGAGCTCTCTTAGCCTCCCTCTCTTTTTCCTTCGCCTTCGCCGTATCAGTCTTAGCTTGTTGTTCTTTATTTATCACAAAAGGATGACTAATTTCTTCATAAAACTCCATATAATCTTCCTCACATGCATTTACATCTACCTCACAAGGTACAAGATCACCTCTTGATATGTGGTAGGTAGTAAGTGCATTCCAATGTGCTACAGCCGGAGTTGGTTCATGTTTTGGCTCAAAATACTTATCGGTGTTCTTTGTTCCTTCAACCAGCAAAGTGAAATTTTCATTCTCCACATCGGGATCCATTTGGACGCAACAAAGTTGTCTTAGTACTCTCATTGGATTATATACTGCGTAGCCGTTAGGATACCAAATTGGTCCATAGTAAGGCGATACGGTAGAGAAACCATTCAAGTCATCTTCATCTACAGGGACATCATCGGGTATGGTGTATGGGTGAAATACCACATCGTTCACCATAAGTGCATCCAATTTCTCCCTCAACGAAGTCAACTGCTCTTCTTTAGACTTCTTTTGTGCATCCAAAAACAACCATTTTCCTGCTGTAGGTTGGTCATAGGGATAAGGGTCTTTAGGGAAGTGGTCGTAAATCCAAACATATGCGAAAATACGAAAATATCCACGTACATGAAAATTGAATTGGAAGCAGAAATATTTAGCGAATAATTTTTTAATTAACAATGTAGAAAAACTCACCTGAACAAGAGTTAAGTAACCTCCAATTTGATTACACTTAATCCTCGACCCTTTGCTCATCTCTTCTAAAACAAAAGCAAACACCAGTGGCCCAAGAGTATTTGTTCATCTCATCGAGATTCTCCAAAAGCTGTAGATACTGTGCATCCACCCTATTTCCAGAAGTGTCGGGGAAAGTCACAGTTTCTAGCATATATAACCAATAAGAGGTGACATGATGCTTAAGGGTCTCCCCGTTCATCACCAACTTTCCTTTCTCCACCTTCTTTTTTGTCTCTCCAAATACTTCCTTCAACTTTACCAACTTGAATTTCTTCAGCTTCTTCTTCAATGCTCCATTTTCCTCTCTTGGATTATACTCATCGCCATGTTTAGGGGATCTCACAGAACTTCTAAACTCACATTGATACTTTCTTGCATCCCATCCTAGACATTTTAGAGCCAATTATTCAAGATCTTCATAACTCATCGATGGGTTGTAGCCTTCTCGAAGACATTTACCTTCCACTGGTAAGCCGGTGATATTATGGCAATCATCGGGAGTAATTCCCATATCGCCGAATGGAAGATGCATAGTATATGTCTCGGGATAATGCCTCTCGAGAAATGCGGATACGGCAACGGCGTCAAATTACACATGTGCTAACTCAATAGCTCTCCATAACACACACACTACAAACTCGTCACACTCCAAAGAAAGATCCCATGTGGACGCCTTTTGACGTTTAATAAGACGAACTGCATCCTTATGATCCTACGAAAAGAACACAAAACTATTAATACTTGATAAAACACTATTAATACGAAAAGTTCATAACATTATAAACTTAAAGAATACCTTTGTCGCATAGATCTTCGCAGCCCATGAGTGTTTGTAGCCAAACAATGTTGCCCCTCCATCATTTGGAGTACCATAAGTTGGGTTCACTAGTGACAAACAAAAATTAGCAGAGGGAATGTGTGAGTATCTTTTGCTAGGCGGCTTCGGCTTCTTTTTCTCTTTAGCAGGAATAATTTATTGCTCTTCTTCATCATCATTTTCTTCCTCCTCTTCTTCCTCTTCTTCTTCCTCCTCTTCATCCTCTACCTCCTCTCCATCCTCTTCCTCCTCTTCATCGTCTCCCTCCTCTTCATCGTCTCCCTCCTCTCCCTCTTCTTGTCGTTCTCCTTCTTTGTCGGGTCCTAGTTCTTCTTGTTCTACATTTTTCTCTTTAGCAGGAACAATTTCTTGCTCTTCTTCATCATCATTCTCTTCTTCGATAACATTATTAATTGTATTCTTCATCACCTCTACATTGACATCTTGGATTACGTCACGAACATTCACTTGGTTGACTTCCGGTAACGATCCCCCTCCATGTTTAGCATTTGCGGCACCACGTTTTCGGAAATCTAAATGTTTTGCTCCACGAGGGGTGGGAGTTTTCAAATCCTCATCTAGTTGTAGTCTCAATCTTTTTCCTTTGTTCCTAATGAACAAAAACCAAAGTATTAGCTAAACATAAGAGAATATTGTGTTATCAAATGACATAGAACTAAAGAATAAAGTAAACACAACACTCGAAGTTAACAGACTATAGTTCGGTTACCTGAAAAAAATGCGAGGAAACCGAACTAAATATTTCAAAAGTTCGGTTAGCCAAAAAAGTTATCGATAAAACCGAACTCATTCTTAACTTTTGAAAAATTTAGTTCGGTTACGAGAGTTTTTTTTGCGAGCCCACCGAACTAACTATTTCAAAAGTTCGGTTAGCAAGAGAAATTATCGACAAAACCGAACTCATTATTTCAAAGGAAAAATTGAGTTCGGTTACAAGAGATTTTTTTGCGAGCAGACCGAACTATGTAGTTCGGTCACCAGATATTAGTCTATTTTTTGTGAGCACACCGGACTGTTCTTATTTTTGGAAGTTCGGTTAGCAATTCCAGGGTTACACAAAAAATTCTCCTAGACGAAATATGTACTGTAACTACCATTTTCAATGGGTTTTGATGATTTCTAATCGATTTCTTCAACAAATAACGAATTGAAAAGAATGGGTATGAAGAAAATTACCCGCGTATTTGAATTTCACTTTAATCAGACTTCTTGGTTGTTGCTGGATGATTGATTTTTCCTCTGAACGGTGCTTCAAGTTGATTTTGAATTAACAATTCTTTTAGGAGATTCACTATATGTGGGAGTCCCGGACTCAATCTTGGAAGTCTGGGTGTTTGCTTTGCACGCATTGCTTATGAAGATTGATTAATCGACGATGAAATTTTTTCGAATCGACGATTAACGTGGATATTAACGAAGAAGAGGAAAAGAGGAGAAGAACAAGAAGACGAAGAAGAAAAGAAAATAATCAGTTTTGAAACTGATTTTAAGTTTTAATTTAGGTTTTAATTAGAGTTTAATTAGTGGGTTAGATTAGTGTGGGTAGTGGGTTAGATTAATTGGTTATTTGGGTTAGTTATAACCTTAATTATAATAAGGGTAGATTAGTCTTCCCTAATCTTTTAGGATACCCCTTATAGTGTAGGGTGGACATTTGTATCACAAAGTAGTCCCCCACCTTTTTTGACTAGTCCCCAAAAAATCGTTCTTTAGAAAGAAGAAAATTAACGTTTAGTCCCATTTGGGCTTTGGACGCTCTAGTCCACCACTCTCAAGCATGGTACTCTCTAATCCAAATTTACCCAATCTAAAACGAGTCGGTCCGTATTTGAACGATTTAGTCCAAAACTTAGTTTTTCTATGACAAAACTGACCTTCATGTAGAAACCAGGAAAAGGAATATGTTTCATATCCATTATTAATCGTCATGTGTCCACAAAGCTCTGCATCGAAAATCTTAGATTTAATTATTCTTCGCGTTTCAGCTCGATTATCTGAAGCTTTTTAACAACTTTAATTTATATATGAGATCTAAGTTAGATCGTCGAATCTCTCCACAAAATTTTCCAGATCTGAGGTAATTCCAGATCATTTTTTCTAGTTTTTTTTTTTTTTTTGAAACTCTTAGGGTTTCGTTTAATTCTTTGAGTTTTTGTTTGATGATTCTGAGAGCTAAAGATTTTGATCTGATCAATTCCATCTTTCTTTTCCTGTTCTTCTACATTTCGTAAATATTTCCTTGCAAATTGTCGATTCTCTTGTTAAAATAGGTTCAATATTCTTAATTTCATCTCTTAATATCTTTGTTTTGTTTGAATTTTACCAAACTTTAACGTTTTTTTATTCAATAAGTGGTTATTTAATATTTTATTTTTAGAGATAAATTTATCACGGATCATTGACGTAATATTTTGTAAAGAGAAAATTTTGTGTATAATTTTTAAGATGGAATATATTGATAATTAGGTGATTATTCTTAATTTTATGAAGTGGGAAATGGAACCTGTTATCATCTTTCTCCGTCTTCCAATACATGACGTAGTATTGTTGGTTGGATGACTAATTTTGGGATAACAGAAAGAATCATATATATGTGTAGCTAAGTGCTTAATTGGATAATTAATGGGCATAATGGAATTTGCATGTGCTATAAATCTTGGTTAGGTAATTGAGATCAATGGAAAAGAAAGTGGAAGTGGTAATTACAAGTGATGGCTAGGGTTGTATACTAAGCTTTCATACCACTGACTACATGGGAGATAGTGGGGCATTGGCGTCGACTGATAATGGGGTTAGCTAATCAGCGCACTTAATGGAGTTACGGTAGTGCACGTTAATTCACAGTTTTGTTTATTGATATCACGGGAGCTACGGAAGTGCACATTAACTAATATCTAGTGTTCATAATGTTTTTGAAATGGCTATGCAACATTAATAATGATAAGGTATGCATCTCTCTTTGTTCCACGTTTTCATTTCGTATAATGAAATGCAGTATAAGAATTATTTATGACTTTTTAGTTAAGCCTTTTATTGTCCTTTATTGAGAAATTGTGTTAAGGATCCTTATTCTTGGTGGCACGACCCATACAGATCATCATAAAATTCATTTATAAAACAGGAAGATGTTGAACTTATGTCCAAGTTGGTATTTGAACATCAGGGTTGTTGAGTTGGCAGTGTTGATACCTTTCTTTTGGTTCCAGATATATGATTATTCTTGTATATATTGTAGAGGATGTTCATTGTCCCATTTGTGTACCTAAGGGTGTTAGGAGTGCATTCTTTTATGAAAAAAATGTTTGTGTAGTGCTAACTTCCTGTTATTTCCAGACAGTTTGTCATATTGTGCTTTATTATCGACATGACCTTTCATCTTCCTTTTCATTGTAGTATGCGTTATCATTATTGCAGGACCATATTAACTGACAGGCTTAGAGAACTTGTTTTAGTTACAATGTCATTAGCAAGATTTTTTTTAGCTCATGGAGAGACTATGTAAACCAACATACATGAATTTCACAAGTTTAGGTATAGCATATAAGGATTCAACATAACTTTCATGCCCTTTTAGTTTATGTGTATACAGTTGTACACATGTTGATTAATAATGTGTGCATAAGTGTACACATATTGATCTTTAATGTGTACATAGTAGATATGTTGATTATTAATATGATTCCATTTTTATTTAGATTCTTTAGGGAATGTATTAATTAAAACAACCTCTATGATTATCTTTGCTTTTATTTTATTTCAGTATGAAACCTTTTCATAAAACAAACTTATATTGATGATAGTATAGGCTGCTTTCTGGTGAATGGGAAAATTGGATCACGACTACCATTGCAGTTCACCATTGTCTCTCACCAAGTCCAGATAAATGTAATTATATTGGTTTCTTTTTTAGTATTATACTTGGACTCTTAAGATTATGATATTTTCCCATTTTATTGTTATGGTCACTAAGCTAATATTGGTACATCATCATGCACTAGTCAGGGAATTATTAATGTGTACATATTTGTACACATGTTGATTAATTAAATGTATATAGTTGTACACATGTTTTTCATTTTGAAGTTCAGGAAAATAGGAAAAGCACTAATGTATATATAGTTGTACATACATGTTATGTTATTTAGGTTACATAGTTGTCCACATATTGATTATTTAGGTATACATAATTGTACACTTGAGGAACTATATCGATTATTTATGGGTTACTGCCATTTTCCCCATCTCTTTCTATT
This sequence comes from Papaver somniferum, assembly GCF_003573695.1. Lineage (NCBI taxonomy): Eukaryota > Viridiplantae > Streptophyta > Magnoliopsida > Ranunculales > Papaveraceae > Papaver > Papaver somniferum. The sequence continues at coordinate 4,318,290 of NW_020621381.1, read as the reverse complement.
CAATCGATGCATCATACTCTTCTCAGGATCCATCTTTGAAACATAATGAAGGCTCTTCATCAAAATTTTTAGTGGTGGATGTCAACCCTGTAACGACGGATGCACCTTCTTAACCTGTTTTAGTGGTCTGTATCAAGGTATGCATATTGGCACTTGTGATTCTATTTGTTTCAGACCATTTTTACCTTTATGTATTCAACAATTCAAAGATCTGATTTTTGTTTTCTATGATTACAAAAGTTGATTTTGATTCTGATTGGCTTGATTTGTATTAATTATGAGGTTTGTTTTGACAATTTTCGCAGTTTGTGGAGGATAACAGGTCCCAGTATGACGATATGGACTACATGGGGGATGATTATGAAATGGATGATATAGAAAACGACATGGATGAAGAATTCCACAGTAGAAGTTTGGGTGATTCCGAGTATAATGAGGATGGGGATGACTAATTGGTTTGTCTTTTGAACTCACTCTCTAGTTTTGTTGAATTTACTGTATTGGGTTTAATTACTTGATATATAATTTTTCTATGGGTTGATAAAGATTTTGTTTGGATTCTACGCAGACTAATAAAATAACGGATACGAGATGATTTTATTTGGATTCTCTGGTAATTCTTAATGTGTACATAATTGTACACATGTTCATTTAGAAAAAAAAATTAATTAGATAACTCTTCTTATGACTAAGTCCCCATGTTCATCTTAATGTTATATCAAAGTTTTTGGTCTAGAATTATGAATTAGAAAATGTAGTGTTGTTATTAAGCTCAACTGCTATTGAAGACTCACTTCCTGTTGGTTATGACAAGAATTAGATATGTATATATTTGTACACCTATGATATAAGTGTACATTGTTGTACACATGTGACAGAAATTTCGTGTGTGCATAATAAGCTACTGTATGACTCTTAATCAAATTTTAGTGAACAATCTTTTTTCATTTCTTAGATGTCGAATCATTGATGCTATAAGTCACTGACTGTTATGATAGAAACTACATGTGTACATATTAGTACACTTATAATATAAGTGTACACTGTTGTACACATGTGATAGAAATTACATGTGTACATAATAGCGCACCTGTAATACAAATGTACATTGTTGTGCACTTTTTAATACATGTGTACATTGTCGTGCACATGTGACAAAAATCACAAGATGATGGGCATATATCGCGCAAGCTTATGTATGTGTTAGTTTATATTTAGTATTAGGGTTTTATGGAGGTAAACATATGTGTGTACTTTAGAAGTTTGTTACATGTAGAATATTATGAACAAGGTAGATTCATTTGTGAGGTGTTTCAGACAAGACTAGTTATTGAAGTTTGTTGTTCTCTTCTACTTGTTACAGGCAATTGATGCTATTAATGATATGAATCTTTATCCAAGATATGGAATAACACGGGTCTTTCTGCAAGAGTTGGAAGGCTTAATCTGAACTTTGTCGATCCTGATCAGTCGGCTAAATGACGCTTTCATCGTGCCATGGATCTTGCTGGTAGTGAATTTAAAGAGGTTAGATTTTTTTTTGTTATATCTGTATATGAATACAAGTGTACATATTGGTGCATCTGTAACAAGATGAGTGCAGGTGGATTTCACTGCCATTTCTTCCAAGAAACAAGCCTTTTGTAGAACTGAGATGGTGGATTTCACTGCCGTTCTCATCCTGGAAACAAGCCTATTGTATTTTTCTTTGAAAAAACCCAAAATAAACATACCTATCATTTTTAGTAAATTATAAATAGAAAATATTCCTATCTTTGTGAAGCAAATGAGTGCCTAGTTTTTATAAGAGCTTGCAACTAGTATTACGAGGGCGCCTTTGTATTATGAAATTGTTAAAATAGGTTTGGGTTTCTTTGAATTTGTTCTGGGAACTAATCTGATTACTTTATTTGTTATGAAGAGATAAGAAATATTATAACTGGTTCAGTGGGCTAAGATGTAAGAACTCATTTAGAAGAAATGCAAACACATAGACTTTTCCCATGATTAGACCGAGTAAGTCATGCGAAGGTGGCAGCAGAGTTGGAGCTGCAGTTGTTTTTTGGAATGAACATGCTAAATTATCAGGTGCACTTGAGACACTGCCAGCAGATATGCTTCCTACAACTGATGATTTCTGTATGCACAAGGGTGAGCCTGATTGGGATACACCAACGGGTGAAGTCGCTAGGTGATGCAATTGAAGATATTTGTCAAGGAAAGGTTTTTTCTTTCTTAGCTATGATCACTTACTCTTCTTACCCAAAAGTATTAGTGAAATCCTAGATGATGCAATAAGTGCAGCTAAGATTGGAAAGCTACAGAAATGGATAAAAAATTTGAGTTGAATGGTTGAGGTGTTGTAGTTGTTTGCAGCAACAGGGTTAAGAGTGGTTGAGCGTTGGATCTGGTGTTGGTAATGAGTTTGGGTTGTAAACAAGTTGTATATTTGTAGACGTGTACATGCTTGTACACCAATATAAAATAAGTTTTTTAAAAAATGAGAATTATATAGTCATATGGATACTCTTTTTGTAGCTCTCGGAAAGGGCTTTCCGAATATATAAAATTTGCGAATTTTGGACAAAAGGTTCGAAAGATAAATTGATTTTTTTATATATTATTTAAAAATGCTGACATCATCGTGGGTCACTTTGGACTAAACTGTAAATATTTGGACTAAATTGTAAACTAGAAGGTTATTTGCGTACTTTCCATAAAAAAGACTAATTTGTACCTAGTTGAATGGGTTAGGACTAAATAGTATATTTGGATGGGATTTCGGACTAAACCGTATTTTTCCCTTTTAGAAATTATTTGAAGTGGGCTTTTGTCTCGTATGGTTCAATTGGGAAATTTTCACTAGGTTTTGAAGGAACTGATTGGAAGCACTACTCATATACCATCAGCGCCAGGAGATAAGAAGATGAGGGTTTGAAGTTTTGTTTCAATTCTATTTTGATTAGCTATTGATTTAATTTGTGATTTTTTTGTGGTTTTTAAGAAAGCCGTGTCTAGATAATCCATGTTAGGGTGAAATAATGAACTTGTAGGTTGATTTATTTTGTGTTATTGAACAAGGTCTCTACCAAATGAACTTAATAATAATGTTTGTGATTCTCTTTCAATGTTTTACCTTCTAGCTATATTTCTCACTTTCTATGCCATGTATAGTCCATAGTTAGATTAACTCATTAAACCTTTGCAATAATTGAATTATGAATTTCATTTTACTATTTATACCATGTATATCTAATGCTTAAGAATTCTACTTTAAGGTAAGAACTAGGACTTAACCTGTACCGTAACGGCACAGGCTTGGATTTTGTTTTGATGTAATTCTCTAGTCGACCTTTAACCTTTCTCTAGTCATCAAATATCCATTTTTTAAACCATTTTTGTTCTGGTCATCTTTATGTTTGATTTGATTAGATAAATTATTATTGTCTCATAATCACCAGAAGCATAGGATGAGATTATTAAATACATGTTGTATTGTTACATCAGCAATGTTATACCATTTTCAACTCAATTTCTTTTTCTCTTTTATTGCGGGTTTGCGGCTATACATTGCGAGCTTGCAGCTATACATTATTTATTTATTTTGCTAAGAAACACACCAGGGGATTAACTAAGGAGAGAATTACACACAACAGTTAAGGTCTCCTTCCTAACAAGAGAATCCAAAAAAGAAGGATAGGAGACCCAAAGACTTTTGATACTGAGTTTTCTAGCCCAACGTGCAAGACGATCAGCTAGATAGTTTTTCACACGCTTTATATATATAATTTTAAAGGAAAGAGAACTAGAAATTAAACTCCGACTACGTTCAAGAAGATCGCTACTTCTCCATGCTATATTAGTGCTGACTCCATTCACAAAATCCACCAGTTGGAGACAATCACTAACGAAAATGACTTTGGAAAGATTGATATCTTTAGCCCAAGAGATCGCCAAAATTAGAGCATCCTCTTCAGCACCTAGTACATCTGGAATCAACCCAAAGTCCGAGCGAGTACTTCTTAAACTTCCTGCAACATCACACCAGATAAAACCCAATCCCATATTAAAATTTTTAAAGGACCCATCAACAAACATAAAATGATCAGCTTCAGATCTAGGAAGTTTAACATCTCTATTTAAACTTCCAGTGAATACTAGGGAGCTATATAAGTATTAATCATTCTTCTATTTTCCACAATAACTTTATTCAAATTAACAGTAGTATTCCTAAAATGCACATCTGCTTTGGGGTAAAAACTGATTCTGCTGGTTTTGATAAATTTGGGTGTGCCGCCTAGAAACGAATCTAAACCCTAAACAAATGCACTGCACGAGAGTACTTTAGATTTGAGAGATCAATCTGTACAATCCTGACCTAAACCAAGAAATGGTCGTTCCAGTCTTGCTTCGGTCACCAAATGAAGGAGAAGGGTTGATCTTAGGGAGGGAAGCGAAGAAGGTGTTGAGATCAGAATGGTTAACTCTTAAGGTGTGGATGTTTTATGACTTGTACCAGAATATGGAACTGGCTTGCGGAATGTAAGCTATCAGTTCTTGGCGTTTTTCCTGGATACTTGTGTTTTTTGTTAACCAAAACTCTGTTGTCGTTCGTTAAAATAGGTCGAAACCTATTTATATCAGTCATAGTTGCACGCACCTTGATCTCATAGGAAGTGGGAATAGTTGAGTGATGGAGAAGTGGGGTCGTGTAAAAATGTAGAAAACCACGTCTTACTATGAGGGAAGACGAGTCAGTTTACACCCACTACTTCTCTGCTTCCACTAACTGTCCGCCTTTCCTGACACTTTCTCATAATGGGCGTGTTGCACGCCGCACGCTGTAAACCGCAAGACCAATACCCTGATGAACATCCCCCATTTTGTGACATGTTTGATGTCTCGAGTATTTTATAGAAAATATGTAGCAAGTTGCTGAGTGGGTCTTGCCTAATTATTCTGACCAATCACGCGCAATCTAGGTGGCGGGTAGTCATGTGTGACGAGCCAAGTCATGAGACTAGGTTTAATTTTGACTAATAGGGTTTGAGATATTGCGCAGGGCGCAAAAAACCAAATTTTCACAAATTAGGTTAAATTTTGAATTTTGCGAGCTGTCACAAAATTGGTCAAATTCGGTGAATTCTGTGTGTTGATAAAAAATTCTTAATTTTATTCTCAGAGAGCAGTCAGTGCGTTTTCTGACTGAGTACTTTCATGCAGACCTTAATCTTGATACTTCGGGAAATTCATTCTACTTAGGTGCAAGTGAACACTAATTTTCATGTCATATCAATATTAAGAGTTCAGTCGGGAACATAGCATAGGAAAATACTCTATAAGCCATACGTTCGTGAGTAATGCAGGCGAGAGGTTAAAATTTATAGAATATTTGGGATTGTTGCTACATGCACCACTCTAGATAAATTTCATATAAATATACTGAATTGCTCAATACGTGTGTAATTAAAGAGGCCTGGGCACTCATCACTTTTAAGTGACTCCGTCTCTTTGCAGAATGCCTGCACATTAAATACAGGGTTTTACAATTTTAGCCCTGAACCGAAAACCACCATCAACATTAAGTCCCCTGCTTAGTACGTAACAGTGATATTGTTGCAGGGTAAGCAATAGATGGTGACAAATAAAGATAAAACTTATGAGCCGAGGCAGACATATGTCACCAGGATAGAGGTCGGCTCTGTCTTTGATCAAGACACATTTAATGAAGTGTCAAAGAACGCGGTGATCGTCCTCCTATCATACGTCAATTGTCTCCTGATAGACGCATTTATGTGTCTAATATAGCTCATTTGTATATATTGTTAGTACTCGATATTGTACTTATTTGGTTATTTTATGTATTTGTAGGTGTTTTTGGAAAATAATCTCTTGCGGCGAATTTGGCTAAAAATGTGGCATTTGGACCTCCGTTGATAACGTACCGGAAGCGCCTCAGAAGTGTACCGGAAGTATCCCAGAAATACCCCGGAGAAACCCCGAAAAAAAATGCGGAAATGCCCCAGAGGACACTTGCTATACGGACCCTTGATTTTGGATAAGGGGTAACCTAATTACTAAGGGGTGACCCATTTCCAGGCATCTGCTAAAGGGATACCAGCCACAGATAAGGGGAGGTCAACTTCTCAAATTCAAAAGAAAATTTTGGCGGGAAAAAAGGCAGCAGCGTCAACAGTTTTGGATCAAGGATTTGAGCGACCTAGCAGACGATTCAATGGGAAAATTTGGTACCCACGGACTCTACAAGACATAAGGGACCTGTTAGAAGCGATTAGACTCATCTAATTGGGCTGGATAAGTCAGAAAATCCACACAAAGTCAAGACAGTGCACACGGTCCCTATTTAGGGTTTTGAATTGGTTTGAAAGATTTGGGAGAGATTCTTGCGTGGGATATACTTCAAAACAGTTGAGTTCAAGTCAGAGAAGATTTTGGGAGCAATAGAATAGCTCACAGACGCATACAAAGATCGACAGATGGAATTATTGTTCAAACTGCACGTGAAGAATAAGAGATTTATTCTCGAATTTGATCGAGTTTCTAGGGAATCTGAAGGCTATATAAGTGTTGGTTTACATCAAAGAAAGGTTAGAAACCTTTAGGAGAGAGTTTAGAGTCGATGAGAGCCTAGGAGAAGCAATTATAGAGGAGACAACGCTGCTGCTGCTGCTGCCATTAAAGCTTCTGAAGAACACGAAGAACAGACTCGCAGAGTCAGTCGTTCTTCAGCAGACTTATTTTCATACCACTGTTGTTGTTTCACAGCAGTAGATAGTTATCGTTTACAGCAGTCTTAAATTACCATACCCCTTTGTAACAGTGGCGCTGTAACACCACTTCAGCGTTGCAAATTTCTGTTTCATCTTATATTCATCAATAAAAACACCTATTTTAGCCATGAATTCATCTTGTGAGTGTGTCTTTGGGATGAGGAGCTAAACCCATTAGACGAGACGACGGAGGAAGCCATTGGTCCATATTGATTGGTATAATTCTAATTTTATTATTTATTTGCAATATTATTATTTGATTATTTGCATGGAATTGAATTTAAAATATTAGTTTTTATTGAATAGTTGTGAATTATTTTGATGAAGCATGCTGGGTTTTAAAAACTTTTGATGTTTTATACTTTGTGATTACAATTATTACTTCAAAAATATATTTGAGGCAAATATTAGAATTATTTTTAAAGATAGAATTGCATGAATATTATTTAGAATTTACTATTTAATTGGTTAATGGTGGAATCCTAGTCTTGGTATTTTCTCTAAAGGTTTGAACTATTTTATTTATTTGCCTGTTTAATTTAAATCTAGAAAAATTGTTTTCTTCACAAGTCTGAAAAGACCCTGTTTTTACCACTACTACAATTATTATTTGAAAAACCATCAAATTTTTGGCGCCGCTGCCGGGGACTTGTGTTTAGGTAGCATTTTTTTTAGATTTTTTTTTTTATTATTATTCTTGTTCTTCTTTACGTTTTTGGTTTTTTTTTTTTTTTTTCCTTGCAGATTTTTGAAGTTGGAGCGAGAGATAAATTTGCCAAAGCTTGTGGTGATTTACTTAAAGTGTGGGAGCGAAAAGCAAAGCTAAAGGAGCGGAAAAAGAAGATTTTCTTTATTTTTAATTAGACTTTTTTTTTTTTTTTTATGGACTTTGGACATTAATTTTGGGACATTTTTATTTTATTTTTAAACCCTACGGAAGGGTACCCTTAAATAAACTGTTTGCAGGGAAGGACGACGATTACGATATCGTCTCGGCCCCTCGGGTTCGCACACGGCATAGGAGTCGTGGCCCGAGTCGACTTCAGCGGTTCTTCGCCCGTCTGGTACGGGAGGTAAAATTCTAAACACCCGCGAATCTCCTGCAAGCGGGTTACTGGACTCCTTAAGGTGAATATATGCTGAGGACTTGAATATGGACTGTTTTTAAATTCCTAGTAAAGGGCAAGGACTGGACCATATAAGATAAGGGTTCGGATTTCATCACCGCTCCCTTCTTGCCCGCCTTAGGAAAACGAAACCTAAAGCGAACCTAAGCCTAAAATTTGGACTAGAAAGAGACCTATAGGGTATCGAGCTTAACAGGACAATCATTCGAAAAATATTGGTTACTCTTTTAAGCACACCTCGAAGTTCTTGACGGTTTCTGCGAGTTGAATGCGTGACTGCGCCGCATTGGATCGGTGAGGTTTTGGGTATCAAAGCTCCACTGAGCTTCCCTCGCCTCGATTCAACTTGCTTAACTCGGATTGATTCCAGAGGGGTTTGCTCAAATTGTAACGAATTCCCTTTCGAAGGATTAGAAGCTGGTCTAGAAACAATCTAAGTGGAGCCATCATGCTTGTTGTTTGCTAGAAATCTTTAGGTTTGCTGTGGTAAAGTCGAGTCAGCCTGCTGTGTGATTGCTAGAACCTTCCTGTTAGGATTTTTATTTCTTTTTGAATTTTTTTAGTGTATGCCCGATTTTGTTAGGGCTTGGAAAAGAGATACTCTAGGTCGATTGATTAGCGAAAAACCTAGTAGTTCTTCTGATTTAAGCAGGGAGCTCGAAGACTTCTTTGAGAGCCCTGTTTTTGGAAACTTCTGTTTTGAGAATCTGTCTCTTTGTGAGGAAGTACCCCTAGTACTTCTGTTGTGCCAGCGATGGCAACTTTGAAAGATTACATGTTCCCAACTAGGACCAACCGAGCTTCATGCATTAAATTGCCAGCCACTACGGCTAATTTGAGATAAAACCTAGTATTCTTCAATGATCCCTATATTCTTAGGAAAAGATGATGAGAACCCTTATTTTCATATTAGGGACTTTGAGGAAATCTGTGGGACAATTAGAATAAAGACCTTACTGATGAAGTCTTGAAACTTAAGATGTTTCCCTTTTCCTTGAGAGATAAAGCCAAGACCTGGCTTAACAACCTACCGTCTGAATCCATGAAACATGGCAGGAACTTATGCTGCCTTCTATATGAAATTCTACCCTAAGCATAAAACTGCAGCTGTTAGGCAGAAAATTAGTGCTAGTGTGCAACAAGAGGGAGAGTCTTTATAGGTTTTTAGAGCGATTCAATGATCTCCTATCTCAGTGTCCTCACCATGGATTTGATAATATGAAACTTGTACAGATTATTTATGATGGTTTAGACTATTCGACCAAAGCCATGGTTGAGTCTATGTGCGCTGGTGAGTTCACTAGTAAAAATGCTGATGATGCTTTTACCTTCTTAGGAGCTATCGCTGAAAAATCCCAACAGTGGGAATCTTGTGTTGAACCCCCTAAAAGACTCTTGGTCAATAGAAGTAGCACCAATATGGTAGATACGAGTTTTGCGTCAGATGCTAAGTTTGCTGCTTTGTCCAGAAGGTTAGAAGCTTTAGAAATGGGTCAGTCTAAAAATAGGCCCCTTGTTGAACCTAATAGAGCCTCTCAAGTCTCTAGTTGTGGAATAGAGCCCGATAATTCATTTTGGGAAGGTCAAGTTAGTGAAGAACAAGCCCATGCTGTCTATAACAACTCTAGGTTTGAGAACCGTCAGAAGTTTGACCCATACTCAGAAACCTACAACCCTGGTTGGAGAAACCATCCTAATTTCTCTTGGTCTAAGGGCCAGAATCAAGGCCAGTCTAGCAATTCTCAGCCTCCCCCAGGTTTTGGTTTTAAGAACTCTTCAGGTCAAACCCAGTTTCAGAACACTTCCGAGAAAAAGATCTCTACCTTAGAGGAAGCTATCACTATGTTAGTAAGTAACCATGACATGCTATCAAAGAACCACATGAGCTTTCAACAAGAAACTAGGCAGAATTGAAGAACTTCCCAGAGTCTTGCCAAGTTAGAACTTCAAGTAGGACAAATAGCTAAGTTTATAAGTGAGAGAGAGGATGGAAGGTTCCCTAGTCATACTGATCCTAACCCTAGAGGAGAGAAATCGTACAATCATGTGAATGCTGTCACAACCCTAAGAAGTGGAAAGAAAGTTGACAACAAGGTCGCCATGCCTGATAGTGAACATGCTGTAGTTCACCCTGCTGAGCCAGAAAATGAGGAGACTGATAGAGTCTCCAAAGAGACCAATGAGGGTCCTGTTGAGCCTCACTTTGTTCCCAGAGCCCCGTTTCCCCAGCTGCTAGTTCCGACTAAGAGGGAGTCCAACTTTAATGATATATTGGAGGTTTTTAAGCAGGTTAATATCAACCTTCCATTATTAGATGCAATTAGGCAGATTCCCTCTTATGCCAAGTTCCTTAAGGACTTGTGTACGCGAAAGCGTAAGCTCAGTGTCCAGAAGAAAGCCTTCATAGCTAGTCATGTGAGTTCTATTATTCAGAATACCACTACTCCTAAGTATAAAGACCCAGGGTCCCCTACCATTTCTTGTACAATAGGTAAGTACCGTGTTGAGAAAGCGTTGCTTGACTTAGGAGCCAGTGTGAACTTACTGCCATACCATGTGTACCTTAAGCTAGGACTTGGTGAGATGAAACCTACCCAGATAACACTCCAGTTAGCTGATAGGTCCGTTAAAATCCCTCGTGGTGTGATCGAGGATGTTCTTATTGAGGTCGACAAGTTTATTTATCCAGTGGATTTCGTGGTCCTAGATACCCAACCTGTCCCCGACCCAGAGAACCAAATACCTGTGATTTTAGGTCGCCCATTCTTAGCTACGTCTAATGCGATCATAAACTGTCGAAATGGTATTATGAATCTATCTTTTGGTAATATGACTATTGAGCTGAATATTTTTAATGTAAACAAGCTACATTCTGAGCTAGATAGCACATGTATTGAAGAGGTGAACATGATAGGAACCTTAGTTCAGGAGTCATTACCAAACATCGTACCGGAAAATACATTGGAGAGTTGTTTATCCCATTTTAGCCTGGATTTCGACGATGATAGTAACATTGAACAAGTAAATGCTCTGTTGGATTCTGTTCCTATGTTAGATATTGATATATGGAAAGATAGGTTCGAACCATTACTAGCTTCTGAGTCTATCTTAATACCTTATTTAAAAGAGCCTCCTGAGTTGGAGTCTAATTATACATTTTTAGGCCCACCCGAGTCTTTCCCTGTGATTATAGCCTCCGATTTGGATAGTGATCAGGAAAGTAGTCCAGAGACCGTGCTTCAAGAAAATAAGGAAGCCTTAGAGTGGACCATAGAAGATATGAAGCAAGCTGAGGATGAACCACCTGATTATGACTTAGAGAAAGCAATTGACCTTTTTCAAGAACCCGATGGTCTAGAAATTAGGAACATTGTGACTAGTCATTGTAGAGGCACCCAAAATTCTAAGTTTGGGGGTAGAGATTGTCAATTATCCCCAATAGAAGTCCCTAACTTGGGACTCAAGCCTAGTGCATCTGAGGTATCGCTTGAGTGTATTCAGACTCCACAACCTGATCCGCCTGATAATGTCCAGGAGAAAATCCAAATGTTAGAGACCCGTTTTTCGGATGAATCTGTTTGCCGAGACACTCATATGAAGCCCAAGTGGGCACCTCAGATAAATCCAGTTGTCTTGCGAGAAACTTTAGATCAGGTTGTGCTATCTGCTCATTTTTCTGATCTTGAGCATTTGTCTCCTATTTGTGGCAGTTCTATTTGGTCTTATGGACCCACAATTATTTCGACTATTGGTATACGACTTTGGAAGGTGAAAATTCTTTTTGAGGTATTTGATGTCTAGCTAATGACTATAAATTTAGCATTTACTGGGAGGCTCCCGCGTTCATGTGATACGGTAATATCCTTCCTTATTTCTTTTCCCTCCAGTGGTAATAGTTTCTCCTTGTTCATGCTTTTATTTTCATCCTTAGAACATTGAGGACAATGTAAGATTTAAGTTTGGGGGTGGGGAAGAAACACTTTTTGTTAGCTTTTAGTTGCAATAAATAAACTCCAGAGCCTAGAAATTTATGCCTATTGAGGATTGCACTAACTAATCTAAGTGGATGGAAGCATTTTGATTGTAGGAGTTTGAGGAACCAATCTGATTAGATGGAAACATCTAAAGAGTCTATTCATAAAAGCACAGAGCTCAGATGTTAGAAATAACATGATAGTTTCACCATATCTCGTTGAGTCCTTTTCACTTCTATTTTTATTTTATTTTGTTTTTAAACTATGTTTCTCTAAGTGATAGGTGGGGCCCACGATTCAAGTTGTTACCAATGCTAGGGTGAATTAGAGTGATTGAGATACCATGAAAAAAAAAAAAAAAAAAAAAAAGTTGAAAAAGAAAAAGATGAAAAAAAAAAGATGAAAAAAAAAAAAAAAAAAAGAAAGAAAGAAATTGAGACCAGACCATTTGACCAAAAGGAATAAATTCAATAAAGTCGACCACTGGTACCCTTGTATATGCCAGTTGTGTTGACCTAGAGTTAGGTTATCGACCACTGGTACCCTTGTATATGCCAGTGTATTGATATTAGTCAGACTAGTATCTCAATCCATTAGGATAGGTTCATTTTGGCGGAGGCCTTCAGACAGATATGGGAAACGCCGTTCACTTAGTAAACATCAAAACCATCTATGTTTTTCTATATCCATCTCTTAATCTTTCCATGTGATTAGTTTGACTCCGAATATGATGTCCATAGTGCAACTATCTGAGTAGAGCTCTGTCACTTTATATGAATTTTAGTATGCTTGAGTGCAAACTCGTGTACAGCAATTGGAATTTCGCATCAGGGTACTTCTTCCTGTAGTCAATAAGTATGCCAACCAAGGAGATTCTTTAGTGCCTTCCAAGGTTCTGCGTAGATAGCTAAGGTCTGGAGTACAGGTTTTGTGGGTATATCTCTGGTAAGCCCTCCCGAGACTATAACTCGGCCACTAGGGCCACCTAGGGGTTTAAAGGCTTATTGCATACGCTAAATGCAATCGACGATGCCTGCGACAGTGAGTTAGGATTTTATTTTGTAGTTTTGATTTGCTCGGGACTAGCAAATAATAAGTTTGGGGGTATTTGATAGACGCATTTATGTGTCTAATATAGCTCATTTGTATATATTGTTAGTACTCGATATTGTACTTATTTGGTTATTTTATGTATTTGTAGGTGTTTTTGGAAAATAATCTCTTGCGGCGAATTTGGCTAAAAATGTGGCATTTGGACCTCCGTTGATAACGTACCGGAAGCGCCTCAGAAGTGTACCGGAAGTATCCCAGAAATACCCCGGAGGAACCCCGAAAAAAAATGCGGAAAATGCCCCAGAGGACACTTGCTATACGGACCCTTGATTTTGGATAAGGGGTAACCTAATTACTAAGGGGTGACCCATTTCCAGGCATCTGCTAAAGGGAGACCAGCCACAGATAAGGGGAGGTCAACTTCTCAAATTCAAAAGAAAATTTTGGCGGGAAAAAAGGCAGCAGCGTCAACAGTTTTGGATCAAGGATTTGAGCGACCTAGCAGGCGATTCAATGGGCAAATTTGGTACCCACGGACTCTACAAGACATAAGGGACCTGTTAGAAGCGATTAGACCCATCTAATTGGGCTGGATAAGTCAAAATCCACACAAAGTCAAGACAGTGCACACGGTCCCTGTTTAGGGTTTTGAATTGGTTTGAAAGATTTGGGAGAGATTCTTGCGTGGGATATACTTCAAAACAGTTGAGTTCAAGTCAGAGAAGATTTTGGGAGCAATAGAATAGCTCACAGACGCATACAAAGATCGACAGATGGAATTATTGTTCAAACTGCACGTGAAGAATAAGAGATTTATTCTCGAATTTGATCGAGTTTCTAGGGAATCTGAAGGCTATATAAGTGTTGGTTTACATCAAAGAAAGGTTGAAACCTTTAGGAGAGAGTTTAGAGTCGATGAGAGCCTAGGAGAAGCAATTATAGAGGAGACAACGCTGCTGCTGCTGCTGCCATTAAAGCTTCTGAAGAACACGAAGAACAGACTCGCAGAGTCAGTCGTTCTTCAGCAGACTTATTTTCATACCACTGTTGTTGTTTCACAGCAGTAGATAGTTATCGTTTACAGCAGTCTTAAATTACCATACCCCTTTGTAACAGTGGCGCTGTAACACCATTACAGCGTTGCAAATTTCTGTTTCATCTTATATTCATCAATAAAAACACCTATTTTAGCCATGAATTCATCTTGTGAGTGTGTCTTTGGGATGAGGAGCTAAACCCATTAGCCGAGACGACGGAGGAAGCCATTGGTCCATATTGATTGGTATAATTCTAATTTTATTATTTATTTGCAATATTATTATTTGATTATTTGCATGGAATTGAATTTAAAATATTAGTTTTTATTGAATAGTTGTGAATTATTTTGATGAAGCATGTTGGGTTTTAAAAACTTTTGATGTTTTATACTTTGTGATTACAATTATTACTTCAAAAATATATTTGAGGCAAATATTAGAATTATTTTTAAAGATAGAATTGCATGAATATTATTTAGAATTTACTATTTAATTGGTTAATGGTGGAATCCTAGTCTTGGTATTTTGTCTAAAGGTTTGAACTATTTTATTTATTTGCCTGTTTAATTTAAATCTAGAAAAATTGTTTTCTTCACAAGTCTGAAAAGACCCTGTTTTTACCATTACTACAATTACTATTTGAAAAACCATCATCTCCAGGTAGATAAGCATCTAATCAATTGATATACCGCATATAAAGCCTTTATACACGGCAAGTAGAGAGTCTTTTCTTTTCCCGGTGTAGATGGGAAAAAACGATTTGCTGGTTTTTACGGAATTGAGGAGACGACCGTGCGGAGGAGACTCCTTCAACCAAGAAAATGCTCAACCTCACACAGATGCACTGCAAGAAGGGAGTGCTTTAAGTTCAAGAGATCAATCTGTAGGACTCCGGCCTAAACCAAGACAATGGTCGTTCTAGAGTCAATTCGGTCACAAGAGAGGATGGGTCGATCTGTAGGAGGGAAGATGAGAAATGTGTGAGATCAATGGTGATCAAAGATTGTAGGTGTGTTGGGTATTATGCGTGAAGAAATAAAATAAGTTCTGATTGATTGAATTTGCTCTATTGAGAGTAATTGATTAGACGTTGAGTTGTTAATCTCGTGTTGTCTGCTTGACGAGAGATTGTCTTGTCCCTTCAATCATGATTCAGAGACTTATTTATATTGCCAGAATTGTAAACACCTTGATCCCATGAAGTGCGACAGTTGCTGGAGTCAAAGAGTGGGGAAGTGGGAAATCTTGTCAAAACCAGTTGCTCATTGTGCAGAGACTTGGTTAATTTTCCACCCACTACTTTGCTAACTCCTCCAACTGATTGCACGACTTGCTCACATTCTCATCGTGTGTATGAACACACGTGCCATAGACCGCCAGACCAAAACCCTAGTTAATATCCCCCCATATGACATGATTGACATCTCGTGATTGTGGAGTCAGTTGCTGACTTTATGGAACGATGAGTCCTTGTATTCTTGAGTCGTGATTTTCAAATGTTCTGAGACTCACGAATTGAACATGTTTGCTGAGACAAAGGTATAATTATGTTGATTGTTAAGGTGTGCAAATATTGCTCGTATGAGCAAATGTTGCTCGTTTGATAAACTGTTGAATATTGATAGTTAATATTCATGGACTGAGCAAGTATTGCTCATCTGAGAAAATATTGCTCATTTGATAAATTATTGAATATTTATAATCGAACCAATATTCATGGACTGAGCAAATATTGCTCATTTGATGAATTACTGAATATTGATAGTTGAACCAATATTCATGGACTGAGCAAATGTTGCTCTTTTGATGAATTATTGAATATTGATAGTTGAACCAATATTCATGGTCTGAGCAAATATTTCTCATCTGAGAAAATATTGCTCATTTTGATGAATTATTGAATATTGATAGTTGAACCAATATTCATGGTCTGAGCAAATATCGCTCATCTGAGCAAATGTTGCTCATTTGATGAATTATTGAATATTAATAGTTGAACCAATATTCATGGTCTGAGCAAATATTGCTCATCTGAGGAAATATTGCTCATTTGATGAATTATTGAATATTAATAGTTGAACCAATATTCATGGTCTAAGAAAATATTGCTCATCCGAGTAAATGTTGCTCATTTGATGAATTATTGGTAGCAGGACCAAATAAAGTATTAATCTAAGATACTGACAACTAGTCCGAGCATAATGATAAAAGTGTTGATCATGGGATCAACATAAAATTATTGGTGTTTGAATCTGCTCATGATTATGTTTCTGCAGAGCCCTGGATTCGAAACCCTAATTTTTGATTAATTGATGATTTATTGAAAATCAACCACAGAGTGAAGGAGGGACCGGCTACATGGGATGACGAGTCCACCATGTAACGCCCAGATGCTCAAATAAGCAAAATACCAAAGTCTCCTGAAGACCAGTTGGTGAAAAGATGATTAAATGCCGGTTTAATCATTTATTAAAATAATGCTCGTGTAAGCGTTAGGTAGTAAAACCTGATTATGGAGAGATGAGGGACCGACCAAGGGGTCATGGGACCGACTTTTGGTGGTCGTGGGACCAATTGATGGTCGTTTGAGCAAACTCCCAGTTGTTTGAGAAGAGTTTGGCCCAATATGAGCAATTGAGCAAATTAGGCCAAAATTATTAAAACATGTGGGACCGGAGATTTGCAAGCCCTAGGACCGGCCTTAGTCAGTCAAGGATACATGCACGCATCACCATAATGTCCGTGTCTCAGTCCTGAGAGTTTCGATATTTTCTGGTGTGTGTTTGAGCAACATTTTGAGAAAATATGAAGAAATCAGGGATTTTTGCTGAAATCGGGAAAACTTCATGAGATGAAGGAATAAATAATAAAATAATGAAGGATTCATAAAGTGTGGGACCGGCTCTGGCCAAGGCATGGCCGTCCGGCCAAGGAGCCCGGTCCCAAGGCACTTTTCCTAATTTATGATATTTTTCATGATTTTAGAGAAATATCATAAAATCAAGGAGTTTGTTGAAACCAAGGAATTTGTTGAAATCAAGGAGTTTCCATAAGATGAGGGAAACATAAAAAAAATAATAATAATAAAATATGGGGCGTGTGGGACCGGCTAGGGCCCGGTCCAACGAGTTTCCCTAATTGTATATTATTTTTCATGACTTGAGGAAAATTTCATGAATTCAAGGAGTTTGCTGAAACTAGGGAGTTTCCTTGAAGTGAAGGAGTTTCCATGAGATGAGGGAAACAAATAATATTAAAATAATGAAACAAAGGCGTGTGGGACCGGCCACGGCTAGGGCATGGACGGTCGGCCAATGAGCCCGGTTCCATGAGTTTTCTCCCTAATTTTATATAATTTTCATGGGTTGAGGGAAATATCATGAAATTAGGGAATTTCCATGGGATGAGAGAAATAAAAAAATAATAAGGAACCATGAGGTGTGGGACCGGCCACGAATAGGGCATGGCCTTCCGGATAATGAGCCCGTTCCCACGACACCTTTCCTAATTTTTCTTATTTCTTTAATACGAGGAAACACCATGAGACTGGGGAGTTTCCTTGAGAGGAAGGAGATTTGTTCAAATGAAGGTATTTGCATGAGATCAGAGAAAAATAATAAAATATGATAAAATATAAAATTGGGCGTGGGACTGGCCACAGCGTGACTGGCCAGCCAGTGGGCCCAGTCCTTGACGCCTTTTCTAATATTTTATTATTATTTTTATTTTTCTTCCTATTTTACATAGGTTCATCGTTCCTTCGTATTTTGGAATGCTTTCGTGCATTCATATGCTCGTTTGCACATTATTGCTGAATATACTTGCACCATTTTAGTCGGGGCTTACTCGATAGCTGCTTAGACGCCCGTTCGTTGAATATTTATTACTAACCCATGGAATTCTGCTGGGAAAACCATGAATTGAAGTACTGAAATATTATGAAAAACATAGAATGTTTCCAAATAGTCAGTTAATGAATTTAAGGATTATAGATAATTAATTGATGGCTTTATGCTAGCAGGCATGCTGTCTAGGAGCATTAATTATCTGGTAGTTGAGCGATATGAGCTTGTTGAAGCGTCATATTTATTACGTATAGTCAGGGAAAACGTTGTTGCATCCTGAAGACGTTGTCGCTCTATACTAGCAGGCAAGCTGTCTATGAGCCATCCAATCATTAAGATTCTATACACACGTCTTTTATATAGTCATGGAAAACATTGTTACATCCTGAAGACGTTATCGCTCTATACTAGCAGGAAAGGTGTCTAGGAGCCGTCCAACTGTTCGATTATATATAAAAGTGATTACTGAAATTGCTCAGTATTCTTGAAATATGTTGTTGCCTCAGTTGAGAGACTGCATATTCACGTATGTTCTGAGAGAAGTATACTCAGTCAGAGACTCTTATGGCATGAGCTTTCATTCTTCGATAAGAGACATGAGCCTCAATAGTCATCTGATTGCTGGATCAGGAATATGTAAGATTATGGTTTTACAATTTTAGCCTTTGTCGAAAATCCACCATCTACATTAAGTCCCCTGCTTAGTGAGGGCCAGTCATGTTCCTCAGTCAGCACTGGATGGTGATTTTCTAGTTACAGATGAAATAAGTAATTGAACTTAGTTGTAAGATAAAATGTTACCGGATTTTCGATTGCACGAACGAACCATGGCTTGAACGAAGATCCCAGTAGCATGATAGATCATAGAATGCAAATTGGTGTAGAAATGATGATTTGGTGATCGAACCTTGGTTGATTTAGGATTCATGGGTCCGGGATCAAGAAAAGAAATCCTTGTTTTAGGAACAGACGCTCGTTCGTTTGTTAGTTTAAGGAACAAACAAAATAGACCTCAGTCTGATGATATAAAATTTTGTCTATGAGCTTTCACGAAAACCAATTTTTTTTTTTAAAATATGTGAGATTTCACAAAGTGGAATAAACTCTTGTTTCAAAAGTGGAATAAACTCTCGTTTTAATAGATGTGTGTCTGTTAGTAATAAAATTTTGTTTATGAGCTTTCATGAAAAAAAAAATTTATCTTCGAGATTTCAGAAATCTTTGAAAATATATTCTCACTTCAAACACAGATGCTCGTGCGAGGGAGCAAAAATATATAGATATATTTTTTCAAATTTATGTGAGTTTCACGTTAAATATTTATATTTGTAATATCAAGTTTTGATTTTGAACAACTGTTGAAAGTAGACCACTATACATGGTGAAATAATATGAGTTTTCATAATTGTAGAATGGACGTCCGTCTAGTTTTTGAAAAACCAGTGGATGTTAAAATTCACGTGGGTTGTTCACAGTTTTATGAAAATCAAGTCATGATTTTGAATAATGAATTTTGCTCGTCTTTGCAGGTTTGAGGGATCGAGCAAGTTTTCGAAATTTTGACGTTATAATCACTACAGGTGGTGAAATTGTAAATAGGTAAGAGTTGGATTGTTACCGTTTTGTTACGCATTAGTTATTGGTATATCCATGACTCCATGTCTTTCGCCTCAGATAGTGGTGACTTCTGGTTACAACCACTCTTCTGGCCCTTCAGGGGAACGCTCCAGAAATATCATGTCAAAAATGAAGACTTCTGCAGATGTTCATGCCGAGATGAATCAACCTTTCAGAGACGCTGGAAAGCTGATGCATTGTATGTCTCTCGATCATCTGGGAGTCGTCTGTGATGGAATCAACGCATCCTTGCCTTAGCAGATGCAGAAGACAAGCAGGGACGAGATGAGTTATTACTGAAAAGGAAAGCTGAAGATGAAAGGCTTGCAGCTTATCAGCAAAACGCCGACGGCTTTAGAAAATGATACTAGTGGCTAAATATGAAGTCTGATCTCGCGCGGAAGGCGTAGCTTCTGATTCAAATGTAGATGAATGAAGATTTCGTCATAATTCGTCATCAGAAAATTCAGAAGTCAGGTCTTCATTGAAAATGCTGTAGCATCTTCGTCCGGTGTCGGATTTTCGTGATCTACCCATGTTTCTTCATTCTCAGAAAATTTCCAAGCTTCTTTACAGAAGATTTTCGGCTTTTGAGCACGTATAAGGGCCGAAATTGACGAAATAATAAACTTCCAGGAGACTTCCAGAAATTTTTCAGCTGGTATGTAGTCCAATGTTTTGGCCACATCTTTTTGATCGTTTCTCCAATTGCTATGAATTTTGGATATGTTGTAGAGGACTCCATACGAAGAGAATGGTATATGACCCATCCCTATATTCTTAACCAATTTCTCCCAGCTTGCTGCTTTGTGTGTGACAGTGTAAAAACATCTCAGGCGAGCTTGTTGTAAAACACTCATGTTGTATCTTTAGACCATTCGCTTGTGTCTGGAACGGTTGGTGAAGAATTTTAATATCATTGATTCATTTGATATCAGGACCCCATGATTGATACATGAGCATGGTGCTTGCAGTGACATCTTGTTTCTGTCAGTCGTAGAAACATCACTTCTGGAACCCTGGTGACGGGACCATAACTGAGGTTGCTCTAAAGAGGGGGTGATGTAATAATCATGGTTTCATGTCCCGGAGGTAACATTCCTTTTACGATGAATGATTAGGACTGGAGAGCCCGGCGCCACGAGTCTTGGACTTGATGAAGAACTTGGTGGAAACACCTGATGGACACCGATCGACTGTGGAAGTTATGAATCCCGTCCAAGAATTGCTGCTTGCATGTTGTATGCTCTGGAAGCCGTAGGAACCTCGTACGACGTCAGAATTCGATGCTTGACCCGAAATTTTGAAGCTAAGAGACTGAGTTATCACACATGAGAAAAGAATCACCCAATTTGGAGTTGTAGAGGTCAGCAAACGAAGCGCACACATTTGTAATTTGTAATCCCGTACAAATTTTCAGATTTCATAGACTTGACGATAAAGGCCATATCTTTCAGCTCGTATGTCCGATTGATGCGCCCTTTTGGTATGTTGTAGAAAAGACATAGACGAACATCTTTAGTTGAGGAAGTATTGTCCCATTCTCCACTCATTGATAAGTTTTTGTAAACCCATGGGCTGAAGTATGTTGTATCTCATTTGTAAAGGTGATGAGAACTTCTTGTAGAAGAGTTGGGATTGTGCCCGCCTGTTTTGCAAGATTCGGAAAGACTTTCATGTGAACATATTTCATGTATACACACCTTGATATGAATCATTAGTGCTTGGAGAAGTCCGATCCATCGAGTAACACTTCAGAGAACGGATAGTTGATGAAGCTCGTCATGAGGATGTTGCCCCTGAGACCGTCGTTGATGCTGGATCACGATAGAATTTTATTCATAAATGATTGTTGATGACGATACTATTGTCGGAGTTTCTCCAGAGACTGAAAAGGCTAGATCCATGATTATCGACATAGTCTTTACTCCTTCATCCAGTGAGCCTTTACATTCACGACTAATTGATGAGTTGAGCGTCCCTAAGATGAGTGTGTAGGGTTTAACCCAAATTATCCTTAATCCTTACTGTGAAGTGCCTTGTCAGGGAATCGATATTTTTGCGGTAGATAGCAGCGACAGTTTCCATTTTGGATGTGATCGAGGAAGAGAGGAAGTTCCTCAGTCGTGCAGAGGCTTGTGATATAGAGAGACCCGTTGATGAAGTTCCATGGAATCATATCAGGTTGCAATAACCTTTTATGTAGATAACATTTATTGAAATATAATTGATTTCTCCAATAAGATCAAGTCCCCGGTGTATGCTGAAGGAGTTTGTTCCATCCATGGATGAATGATGTTGCATCTGCTTTAGAAGTCTTATCATGGGATAAATTCAGTTACACTTTGATCGTGTTTGTGTTGAATCAGTGTGTCGTTAATAATACTAGTTCTGAAGTTAGAGGTGTCTGATGTACTCTTTGATTGGGAGTACAATTTGAAGGCTTCTAAGAATAAGGTACCGAGAGATGAGCGGTTTTTGATTTTCAGTTGGCCTTGGAAGAGTAGGCGATTGACAGTTGTGAGGATTTTCTTTTGGTTTGATAAAGATTCTCATTTAAATAAACTGATGTTGATTGCTGAAAGAGATTTAATTACTGAATGCAAGTATTTCATATGTTTTCGAGGGATTGATCAAACCACGAATAAATTAAGAAAATCCTGCTTCAAACTTCAGATGCTTGAGGTTCAAAGCATCATATACCTTAAGAGAACGTCTTAGGCATGATCGTCTTGGCCCTGAATATCTTTTTTTCGGCTTTTCCTTCACTAGTCCTCCAACGTGTGAGATTTCATGCTCGTACAGGCGTCAGCACTTTTGCATAATTCGGCGGTGGACATTCCTAAATGCGAAACAGGAGTACATCCAATACATTCCCTGTCATGATTGCATATCGTCTCTAAAATGAACATTCCAGTGAGATGCTCGATTCGAAGAGGTGCGACCACTTGGTAAAATATTGTTATGGTGAAGATATCCATTCATGACCTCTTGCAACGGCTGAGTTGTTAGCAGAAATGAGTCCCTATGCTAGGAGAGCATGTAGGAGAATATATGATATGGACATAGGAGGAATGAGACTTGCCTGAGTGCAGAATATTTTGAGAAATGTCGATGCACCTTCTTCAGGTTCTTGTTTCAACCTCATCAGAATTTCCTCCCAGTGCCATGACGACGGAGGGCTCACCAAATCCCCTGGATTGAACCTTCTTCATTGGAGAGATGTGAAACCCAAAGGTGTTTTTTCAGTAGCCATCTTTTCATCATGGATCCATGTTAGTCCGAAGGATATGTCATATCCTGGATCTTCCTGATGAAACTTGGTTTCTGTCCAGGTTGAACTTATGTTCACTTTGAGAGTGATGTAGCCATAAGTATTTCCGAGCGTTCCTTCAAGGTCTTTGATTGAGATGGGAGCATGAGTGTCTTCTTGTCGAGTGATGCCTGTGGATCCGATGGTTTTCAGTGGAATGTTGTTGATGGCGGTGCCAGCATCGATCAACGTTCTTCCAAATTTGTTTCTTCTGAGATTGATTGTGGTAAGCAGTCCACAGTCGTACATCTCTAAGTCTGTGGCTGGAGGCTCAAGAAGTATTTTCGGAATGGACTTCTTAACACGATTTGGTTCAGTGTTGTGAACATGTCTCTCCTTTGTGCCTTTGAAAGATATAACATTTCACATATATGTTCGATCATGAACCGCTTCTTTGACAGGTTGTTCAGAGAGAGAAAGTCCCGACTGAGAGAGGATCTATGTGCACCCCTTCAGTACCCAGGTTAAGTTCTCCTGATTCGACCTTTTCCTTGAAGATGCGCTTCAAAACCTTGCAGTCTCTTGTTGGATGATTGACGAACCTATGAAAGCGACAATAACGAGGATTCTTCATTTCTTCTTCAGTCGGCTTTTTCTTGACGTATGGAAATTTGATTGCACCATCTTGGATCCAGACTTCTAGCAACTCGACCACTTTTTCAATGGGAAGAGGGAAGTCCGGCTCTGTATGGTCATTTTGTTGACATTGAGTCTACATTTGTGCATTTCGGGTTTGATTATTCTTCCTTTGAACTGGAGAAGCATGCGTGTGCTGTTGTGCCTCGGTTTTCCTTTTACTTCCTTCAGCAATAACGTTCATGGAAGGATGGAGGTTGAGTTTCATATTGGAAGAATACACGTTTTTCTTTATACCCTTACAAACTTCTTTATTCTGGAATGGCTCGGATTGGCTGAGTAGAGCAGCATCCGATCGGTCATTTGCTTCGGCTCCGATCCGTGAATGTAAATCCTCCAAAAAGGATTTATAAAATGGCATTATCCCTTCATCGTAAGAGTCTTGATTGAAGCATTCCAAAATGGACGGATCTTCTTTAGGAATTCGTGAGAATTGTTCCGAGGTTTCACGAATGTCCAAGCTATATTGGTGGATCCTTTTGCGCTTAGCATGAGTATGGACTTTGTCTTCGTCGTCGCTGGTGGAGGTATGGATCTTAGAAGAGAAATCAACACCAGTGGTAACATAAGAGGATTTCCAGCAGCATTCTTTTTAGAAAGATCATATGTTGGTTCCCTTGATAACTGAACTGTAAGAACTTTCAAAAGGGCGAACACCTCGTTCTGTATCTTGACAATTTGTTACTACATCATTTAGGATTTTGATCAAATCAGCAATTGTGGTTGAGATTTGAGTGTTCATAGAATCTGTGGAAGCTTGACCAGGCCAACCAAGTTTAATAGTAATTGGAAGAAATTCGCCAGTACTGGGAGGTAATAAATTGAGATTGGATGTTTCTGAGACCTCCCCATAATCGAACATCTTTGATGAAATTGTGAGTTGCAACCGAGAGAATGATCTCCCACTGTGATCGCCAATCTGTATATATGGGGAAAAACGATTTGCTGGTTTTTACGGAATTGAGGAGACGACCGTACGGAGGAGACTCCTTGAAAGAATAAAATGCTCAACCTCACACAGATGCACTGCAAGAAGGGAGTGCTTTAAGTTCGAGAGATCAATCTGCAGGACTCCGTCCTAAACCAAGACAATGGTCGTTCTAGAGTCAATTCGGTCACAAGAGAGGATGGGTTGATCTATAGGAGGAAAGCTGAGAAATGTGTGAGATCAATGGTGATCAAAGATTGTAGGTGTGTTGGGTATTCTGCATGAAGAAATAAAATAAGTTATGATTGATTGAATTTGCTATATTGATAGTAATTGCTCAGACGTTGAGTTGTTAATCTCGTGTTGTCTACTTGACGAGAAATTGTATTGTCCCTTCAATCATGATTCATAGACTTATTTATATTCCCATAATTGTAAACACCTTGATCCCATGAAGTATGACAGTTACTGGAGTCAAAGAGTGGGGAAGTGGGAAATCCTGTCAAAACCAGTTGCTCATCGTACGGAGACTTGGTTAATTTTCCACCCACTACTTTGATAACTCCTCCAACTGATTGCACGACTTGCTCACATTCTCATCGTGTGTATGAACACACGTGCCATAGATCACCAGACCAAAACCCTAGTTAATATCCCCCCATATGACATGATTGACATCTCGTGATTGTGGAGTCAGTTGCTGACTTTATGGGACGATGAGTCCTTGTATTGTTGAGTCGTGATTTGCAAATATTCTGAGACTCACGAATTAAACATGTCTGCTGAGACAAAGGAAAAATTATGTTGATTGTTAAGGTGAGCAAATATTGCTCGTATGAGCAAATGTTGCTCGTTTGATAAACTGTTAAATATTGATAGTTAATATTCTTGGACTGAGCAAGTATTGCTCATTTGATGAATTATTGAATATTGATAGTCGAGCCAATATTCATGGACTGAGCAAATGTTGCTCATTTGATGAATTATTGAATATTGATAGTTGAACCAATATTCATGGAGTGAGCAAATGTTGCTCCTTTGATGAATTATTGAATATTGATAGTCGAACCAATATTCATGGACTGAGAAAATGTTGCTCATTTGATGAATTATTGAATATTGATAGTTGAACCAATATTCATGGAGTGAGAAAATGTTGCTCCTTTGGTGAATTATTGAATATTGATAGTTGAACCAATATTCATGGTCTGAGCAAATATTGCTCATCTGAGAAAATGTTGCTCATTTGATGAATTATTGAATATTGATAGTTGAACCAATATTAGTGGTCTGAGCAAATACTGCTCATCTGAGCAAATGTTGCTCATTTGATGAATTATTGAATATTGATAGTTGAACCAATAATCATGGACTGAGCAAATGTTGCTCATTTGATGAATTATTGAATATTGATAGTTGAACCAATATTCATGGTCTGAGCAAATATTGCTCATCTGATCAAATGTTGCTCATTTGATGAATTATTGGTAGCAGGATCAAATAAAATATTAATCTAAGATACGGACAACTAGGTCAAGCGTAATGATAAAAGTGATGATCACGGGCTCAACATAAATTTATTGGTGTTTGAATCTGCTCAGGATTATGTTTCCGTGGAGCTCTGGATTCGAAACCCTAATTTTTGATTAATTGATGATTTATTGAAATTCAACCACAGAGTGAAGGAGGGACCGGTTACATGGGATGACGAGTCAACCATGTAACTCCCAGATGCTCAAATAAGCAAAATACCAAAGTCTCCTGAAGACCAGTTGCTGAAAAGATGATTAAATACTGGTTTAATCATTTATTAAAATAATGCTCGTGTGAGCGTTAGGTAGTAAAACCTGATTATGGAGAGATGAGGGACCGACCAAGGGGTCATGGGACCGGCTCTTGGTGGTCTTTGGACCAACTGATGGTCGTTTGAGCAAACTCCCAGTTGTTTGAGAAGAGTTTGGACCCAATATGAGCAATTGAGCAAATTAGGTCAAAATTATTAAAACATCTGGGACCGGCTATTTGCAAGCCCTATATCCGGCCTTGGTCGGTCAAGGAGACATGCCTGCGTGACTATAATGTCCGTGTCTAAGTCATGAGAGTTTCGATATTTCCTGGTGTGTGTTTGAGCAACATTTTGAGAAAATATGAAGAAATCAGGGATTTTTGCTGAAATCGGGAAAACTTCATGAGATGAAAGAATAAATAATAAAATAATGAAGGAATCATGAAGTGTGGGACCGACTATGGCCAAGGCATGGCCGGACGGCCAAAGAGCCAGGTCCCAAGGCACTTTTCCTAATTTATGATATTTTTCATGATTTTAGGGAAATATCATAAAATCAAGGAGTTTGTTGAAACCAAGGAATTTGTTGAAATCAAGGAGTTTCCATGAGATGAGGGAAACATAAAAAATAATAATAAAAAAATAAAGGGAGTGTGGGACCGTCTAGGACATGATCGGCCGGCTAGGGCCCGGTCCCACGAGTTTTCCTAATTTTATATTATTTTTGACTTGAGGGAAATTTCATGAATTCAAGGAGTTTACTGAAACTAGGGAGTTTCCTTGAAGTGAAGGAGTTTCCATGAGATGAGGGAAACAAATAATATTAAAATAATAAGACAAGGGCGTGGGGGACCAGCCACGACTAGGGCATGGTCGGCCGGCCAATGTGCCCGGTCCCGTGAGTTTTCTCCCTAATTTTTTTATAATTTTCATGAGTTGAGGGAAATATCATGAAATCAGGGAATTTCCATGGGATGAGAGAAATCACAAATAATAAGGAACCATGAGGTGTGGGACCGGCCACGGCTGGGGCATGTCCGGCCGGCTAGTGAGACACCTTTCCTAATTCTTATTATTTCTTTGATACGAGGAAACACCATGAGACTGGGGAGTTTCCTTGAGACGAAGGAGATTTGTTCAAATGAAGGGATTTTCATGAGATTAGAGAAAAATAATAAAATATGATAAAGTATAAACTTGGGCATGGGACTGGCCACGGCGTGACTGGTCGACCGGTGGGCCCAGTCCCTGACGCCTTTGATAATATTTTATTATTATTATTTTTCTTCGTATTTTGGAATGCTCGTTCGTGCATTCAGATGCTCGTTTGCGCATTATTGCTGAATACACTTGCACCATTTTAGTCGGGGCTTGCTCGATAGCTGCTCAGACGCCTGTTCGTTGAATATTTATTACTAACCCATGGAATTCTGCTGGGAAAACCATGAATTGAAGTACTGAAATATTATAAAAAACATAGAATGTTTCCAAATATTCAGTTAATGAATTTAAGGATTATAGATAATTAATTGATGGCCCTATACTAGCAGGCATGCTGTCTAGGAGCATTAATTATCTGGGAGTTGAGCGATATGAGCTTGTTGAAGACTCATATTTATTACGTATAGTCAGGGAAAACGTTGTTGCATCCTGAAGACGTTGTCGCTCTATACTAGCAGGCAAGCTGTCTAGGATCCGTCCAACCATTAAGATTCTATACACATGTCTTTTATATAGTCAGGGAAAACATTGTTACATCCTGAAGACGTTATCGCTCTATACTAGCAGGCAAGCTGTCTAGGAGCCATCCAACCGTTCGATTACATATAAAAGTGATTACTGAAATTGCTCAGTATTCATGAAATATGTCGTTGCCTCAGTTGAGAGACTGCATATTCATGTATGCTCTAAAAGAAGTATACTCTGTCACAGACTCTTATGGCATGAGATTTCATGCTTCGATAAGAGACATGAGCCTTAATAGTCATCTGATTTCTGGATCAGGAATATGTAAGATTATGGTTTTACGATTTTAGCATTTGTCGAAAATCCACCATCTACACCTAGCTCTTACCAATTTGCGGAGTATAAAAGGGAGCACTTGAGTCTTTCTTTTCATATCGATCATCACAGAGTTGCACTCATCTTCTTTCCAGATGTTGCTTCATATTCTCTTGTATTTTTTCTTAACTACGTCGATTGTTGATATAACCACAACGCTTTTCTGCAGTATTTGAAGGGAACTCCTGGTGATGATTATTCTTCTGATTCTCCGAAAAAGAGTTTTGAAGTCGACAAACCCAGGGTTACCGCATTCGAGGGGGTATTAGCTAAAATAGATCCTTCGTTTCGTGAAGTGATCGAAATTTTGATAAAAAGTTTTTGGTGGGAAACAAAGTCAATCGAGGTATCGTAGCCTGGGTTAACCACATCAACCAGAGGATGGCTTTCTAACAACTGAACTTCTTTCAGGATATCATTAGGTTCAAGAAAACGTGTATGAAGATAATCTTGTAAAATGGTTGAGGCATATATGTTAAGTTCCAAGTGAGGGACATTTGTAAGAGTTAAATCACATGGAGAATAAAAATCACCCCCAAACTTAGAGTTTTCAGTGTCTCTATAAAGACTAGTCACAACTTCCCTAGTTTCAAGGTCATCAGATTCCTGAAAATGGCCAATTGATTCTTCTAAGTCAGGTACATCCTCACTCATCTCTACGATTTCATTTTTCTTTTCTAAGACTAATGTTTCTAAATCGCCAGACTCGAAAATAATATTCTCAGGATAAACCCGCTCCTCTAAACTATCATCGCCTTCGTAATCAAAAGGAAATACTACATCATCTAAGGAAGTCTTATCTTTAGTCAAATCCTCGTCCTTTTGAATAGGTGAATAATTATTAAAATTATTTGGACTTGAACTAGAAATAATATTATTATTATAAAGCTCAGTTGGAGTAACAAATTCTTGATCACTATGCCTAAATATTTCAGATTCTTCATCTGCACTATCCTCATCATAATCATAATAACATGAAAATGGTTGAACCTCATCTAAAGTATTGCTTCCAATTATATCCTTGTCATCTTGATTATGTAAATAAAAAATTTCCTCACTTTCAAGGTTGATTTTTGAAGCAATGTATTAGCAATTCAGTGCAATTCGAGCAATTCTTTCTTCCGTCTCTAACTCAAGCCTACGTGTTGACTCAGCAAACTCACGTGTTGACTCAGTTAACTTACATGTTGACTCAGCTAACTTTCTGAGGTTATCTTCTAAAGAAGGTTCACTCATTGTTACAGTTCTTTCGTCTATAACTAAGTCATATGTGTCCGCTGATAGACACATTTTTCTATCCGATTTGTCTCGATTCTATATATTGTTAGGGCTCATTTTTGTACTTATTATGGTGTTTTATTTATTTGTAGGTATTTTTGGCTAATAAACATTTTTGGAAAAAATTGGCTCGAAAAGTTGATGGAAAGCACCCGGAGGACACTTGTTATTCGGACCCCCGGCTTGGACAAGGGGCAACACCAGGACACCTCATAAGGCAGCTGCTAAAGGCACCCCTAATCTGGATAGGGGGCGTCCTTTCTTCTTCACGGTTTCAAATCCTGAAAATTGGCGGGAAATATTTGGCAGTTTTGGCAATCGTGATTTGGAGGAGTTTGAGGTCGATTAAACCTCTGATTTGCATAGGATAGACTCCTTATGGGTCTAGGAATCTGATATGGGTGTTTAAATCGATTAGACTGGGCTCAATCAACGGATTTTTATCACAACAGAAATATATGGAAAGTCACGTGTGTGACCTGTTTTAGGGAATTTTAGAGAGATTAAATTGTTGTAAACCTGCCCAAAGATTTGTATCTATCTAAGGAAGAGTGTAGAATAAAAAGGAAAGCTCAGAAACGCGTAGAAATTCTAAAACAAGAAATTGCCGCAACTTTGCCGTGAAGAGAAGGAAAGAGATTTTGGAAGATTTGGGAGAGATTTAATCGGTATTTTTGATATAAATAGATGTCTTGGGTCATATAGAAGGGGCGTCAAGAGTTTGGGGACCTAAGGAGAGCCAGAGAAGAAGATATCAGAGCTTTACCAAACTCTGTTTCTGCTGCTGCTGCTGCTGAAGAGGAAGTACGCGAAGAACATTGACGCACGGGAAACAATCGCAGAACAGTGTCGTTGTTTAAAACCTGAAGAACATTAAGCTGTGCAGGACAGTCGTATTCTAGGGTCTTAAATTTCTGATCCTGTAACAGTTGATTAGCAACGTATATCTTCAGTATTGCAACACCAACTGTAATGGTGACTTCTGTAACATCTATACACCGTTGTAGATCTGCTGTTTTATATATTCTCTTCCATAAAACCACCTTTTGAGCCATGATTTATTATTTTGAACATGTTTTTGATATGCGGAGCTAAACCCCATTGCTGAGGCGATAGAGAAAGCTATTTTTCCAACAAAAAGCGGTACAATTTATTTAATTTAATTTATTGCAATTATTATTATGATTATTTGCCTTGGATTATTATTGAATATGATTTTTATTTGAGTGATTGTGATCTATTTTGATGGAGTATGCTTAGTTTATAGACTCTTGAAGCTTCATGCTTGGTATTTGCAATTATTGCTTTAGAAAATCTACTTGTTGCAATAGTAAGAATCAAATTGAACAAGAAAATTGCATGAATATAAATATTGGATTAAATCACTTTGAATTTGGAAAATAGTGGAATCTTAGCCTCAGTGTTCTTTTAATATTGATATCAACTTTAATTGAGTTTGCTATAATTTTTAGTGAGTTTTCTATTTTAATATTAGAATTTAAGTCTAATTAATATCCTTCACAAGTCTGAGAATCGAACCACTTTTACCACTATCTACAAATCACATCAATTTTTGGTGCCGCCGACGCGGACTTGTTTTTAGGGTTTTAGATTTATTTTATTATTTTTGTCCTTTTTTATGTTTTTGGGTATTTATCTTGTGTCTACAGGGTCTGGATCATAAAGAAAATTGACCCAAAGAGTTTGGTGATTTCATAAAGACTTGGAGCTAAAGATTAAAGCAAAAAGAACAGAAAAGAAGACAATTTTATTTTGGAAAATTTTAGTTTAGGGTTTGTTTATTTTCTTTTTTTAAAAAAAAAAACTGTATTAGGATTTATTATTTTTGTAATTTTTCTTTATTTTTTTTGGACTTTGGGACATTATTTTTTTTATTACCCTACGGAAGGGTACTTTAAATATAAACTGTTTGCAGAGAAGGAGGAAAATTACGATATTGTCTCTGCACCTTGGGTTCGTACACTAGACATCGGAGTCAGTGGCCCGAGTCGACTACAACCGATTCATCCCCCGTCTGGAACGGGAGGTAAGATTCCAAACACTCGCGAATCCCCTGTCAGCGAGTTACTGGACTCCTTCGTATGCATATATGTTGAGGACTGAATACAGACATTTATTTTTCTAGTAAAAGGCAAGGCCTGGCCATACAAGATAAGGGTTCGGATTTCATCACCGTTCTCTTCTTTTCCGCTTTAGGAACACGTAACCTACGCGAACCTAAGCCTAAAATTTTGACTAGAACGAGACCGATAGGGTAACGAGCTTAACAGGAAAGCCATTCGAAAAATATTGGTTACTCTTTTAAGCATACTTCGAAGTTCTTGACGGTTTCTGTAAATTGAATGCGTGACTGCGCCGCCTTGTAATACCGGTGAGGCCTTGGGTATCAAAGCTCCACCGAGCTTCCCTCGCCTCTATTCAACTTACGTTAACTCGGATTGATTCCAGAGGGGTTTGCTTAAATTGTAACGAATTCCCGTTCGAAGGATTAGAAGCTGGTCTATAAACAATCTAAGTGGAGCCATCATGCTTTTTGTTTGCTAGAAATCAATAGGTTTGATTTGGTTGAGTCGGCCTTGATCTGTGTTTGCTTACCCTTCCAATTTAGATAATTTTATTGTATGCCTGAACGTAAAAGAGACGCATTAGGTAGATTTGTTAAAGAGAAACCTAGTAGTTTGAAGCGTCTCGATTACCTTAATCTAGAAAGTCCGACTTTTGAAGAGTCTATTTTTGAACGTCCTTTGACTGAGGAGAGAATCCCTGCTGCTCCGATAGCGCCAGAAATGGCAACTTTGAAAGCTTTGTTGAATCCAACTAGGACTACTCGTCCTTCGTGTATTAAGTTAGCTGAAACGGAGGCACCCTATGAACTGAAACCTGGGACCTTACAGATGCTCCCAATCTTTTTAGGGAAAGAAAATGAAAACCCTTATTACCATGTTAGGGATTTTGAGGAAATTTGTAGTACTCTAAGAATTAGAGGCTTAGATGATGATGCTTTGAAACTTAGGTTATTCCCATTTTCCCTGAAAGATAAGGCCAAGTCGTGGCTGTATAGTTTGGACTCCGAGTCAATTGAGACATATGAACAACTTACATCTGCCTTTTTCAATAAGTTTTTCCCTAGGCACAAAACATCGTCTATTAGGACGCAAATATGCACATTTTCACAACAAGAGGGAGAATCTTTATATAGGTATTTGGAAAGGTTCAATGATTTATTATCCCAGTGTCCTCATCATGGTTTAGAAAAGGTTAGGCTAGTTCAGATCCTTTATGAGGGTTTAGATTATTCCACAACGACCATGGTTGAGTCTCTATGCACTGGTGGATTTGAAAACCAAACTGTTGATGCGGCGATGGAATTTTTTAATGAAATCGCCGAAAAAACCCAGCAATGGGAAAATAGTAGGGCACCCCAGAAAACAATTCTTTTAAGTAGAGGAAACGTTAATAGGGTAGAAGGAGGCTATGAATCAGATGCCAAAATTGTTGCTATAGCAAAAAGGTTAGAAGCCTTAGAAGTGGGCCAGACTAGTGGTAGAGTGGAGCCTTTTTGGGAAGGCCAGAATATTGAAGAGCAGGCCAATGCTCTTTATAATAACACTAGATTTGATAACCGTCAAAAGATTGACCCATATTCAGAAACCTATAATCCTGGTTGGAGAAACCATCCGAACCTTTCGTGGTCTAAGGGCCAAAGTCAAGGTCAGTTTAGTAATTCTAATGCTCCCCCAGGTTTTGGCTATACTAAGAATCCTTCAGGACTAGCTCAGTTTCAGAATCAGTCAGATAAGAAAATCCTAAGTTTAGAGGAATCTCTCGCCTTGTTAACTCAGCAAACTGCAAAATTCAGTTATCCGTAGAACAGAGTCTACAAGCTAGTAACAGGATAGGACAAGAAAATAGTCAGGCTATTTCCGAGTTAAAAACCCAGGTTGGTCTGATAAGTGATTCTTTGAGAAAAAGGTAAGTTTCCTAGTCAAACACAACCCAACCCTAGAGGAGTTCATGAATTAGGTGCAAAACCATCGAATCAATTGAATGTTGTTAGAACCCTTAGAAGTGGTAGAGTTGTAGACAATAAGGTAACCATGCCCGATAGTGAACATACTGTAGTTCACCCCTCAGGATCTCACCTCTCAGGACCAGTAGCTGAAGAGACTGAAAGTTTCTGATGATGTGAATTCGGTTCCTGAAAGGTCTGATTTTAGCCTAGAGCCCCATTTCCTCAGCTATTAGTACCAACAAAGAAGGAATCGAACTTTAATGACATAGTGGAGGTTTTTAAGCAAGTTACCATAAACCTTCCCTTATTAGATGCAATTAGGCAAATTCCTGCTTATGCCAAGTTCCTTAAGGATATGTGTACGCGAAAGCGAAAACTTAGCGTCCATAAGAAAGCCTTTTTAGCTAGTCACGTAAGTTCAATCATTCAGAACACCACAACTCCAAAGTACAAAGACCCAGGTTCTCCTACCATTGCTTGCACAATAGGTAACTTCCGGGTAGAAAAAGCTTTACTTGACTTAGGAGCCAGTGTGAACTTACTGCCATTCCATGTATACTTACAGCTAGGACTTGGTGAAATGAAACCTACTCAGATGACACTGCAGTTAGCTGATAGGTCTGTTAAAATCCCTCGAGGTGTTATCGAGGATGTTCTTATTGAGGTCGACAAGTTTATTTATCCAGTGGATTTCGTGGTCCTAGATACCCAACCTGTCCCTGACCCAGAGAACCAGATACCTGTGATTTTAGGTCGCCCATTTTTAGCTACGTCTAATGCGATCATTAACTGTCGAAATGGTGTGATGAGTTTATCTTTTGGTAATATGACTATGGAGATGAACATTTTTAATGTCAGTAAGCAACCTCATGAGCTAGATGACACATGTGTTGAGGAGGTGAACATGATAGAAGCCTTAGTTCAGGAGTCATTACCAAACATCTTGTCTGAAGACCCATTAGAAAGTTGTCTATCCCATTTTGGTTTAGATTTTGACGACGATAGCACTATTGAACAGGTGAATGCTCTATTAGATTCTACCCCTGTGTTAGACACTGATAGATGGAAAGCTAGGTTCGAACCGTTACCAGTTTCTGAGACTACCCTAATTCCTTCTTTAGAAGAGCCCCCAAAGTTGGACCTTAAACCACTACCCGATACTCTAAAGTATGTTTTTTAGGCCCATCTGAGACTTTACCTGTGATTGTAGCTTCCAATTTGGATAGTGATCAGGAAAGTAGGCTAGTAAATGTACTTCAAGACAATAAGGAAGCTTTAGGGTGGACTATAGCAGACATTAAGGGTATAAGTCCTACTGTGTGTATGCATCAGATTCATTTAGAGGAAGACTCCAAACCTTCTAGGGAGATGCAACGTCGACTGAACCCTAACATGAAAGAGGTAGTTCGAAAAGAGGTGCTTAAGTTGTTAGATGCGGGTATTATTTACCCAATTTCAGACAGTAAGTGGGTCAGCCCTGTTCAGGTTGTCCCCAAGAAATCAGGTATCACTGTAGTCCAGAATGATAATAATGAATTAATCCCAACCCGAGTGACCACGGGATGGCGTGTGTGTATTGACTATAGGAAATTGAACAAGGTCACAAGGAAGGATCACTTTCCCCTTCCTTTTATCGACCAAATGCTAGAGCGATTAGCTGGACATAGTCACTATTGCTTCTTAGATGGCTACTCCGGTTATAATCAGATCGTTATTCCCCAGAAGACCAAGAAAAACCACTTTTACCTGTCCCTTTGGTACCTTTGCGTATAGACGCATGCCTTTCGGGCTATGTAATGCCCCTGCAACTTTTCAGCGTTGTATGATGAGCATATTTTCTGATATGGTAGAACGGTTCTTAGAGGTCTTTATGGATGATTTTTCAGTGTTTGGTTCATCTTTCGATGAGTGCTTGCATCATTTGACATTAGTGTTGACTAGGTGTAAGGAAAAAAATTTAGTGCTTAATTGGGAAAAATGCCATTTCATGGTTAAATCAGGAATTGTGTTAGGGCACATCGTCTCTTCAAAGGGTATAGAGGTAGACAAAGCCAAAGTTGACCTTATTAAGACTTTACAGGTCCCAAAAACCGTAAAAGATATTAGGTCATTCCTAGGGCATGCAGGTTTTTACCGTCGATTCATTAAGGATTTTAGCTTGATTTCTAGACCTCTTTGCAATTTGCTTGCAAAAGATGTTAAGTTTGTCTTTGATGATGCTTGTTTAGAGGCTTTTGAGAAGCTTAAAACTTTACTCACTACTGCCCCGATAGTCCAGGCACCTAACTGGAACCTACCCTTTGAGATTATGTGTGATTCTTCAGATTATGCTATAGGCGTCTTTAGGACAACGAGAAAAAAATTACTTCATGTGATTTATTATGCTAGCAAAACTCTGAATGATGCCCAAATGAACTACACAACTACCGAGAAGGAATTTTAGCCATCGTGTTTGCCTTGGATAAGTTTAGGTCCTACCTATTAGGTTCTAAGATCATAATCTATACAGATCATGCTGCTTTGAAATACCTTTTATCTAAGAAGGATACCAAACCTAGATTGATTAGATGGATCCTATTGTTACAGGAATTTTCCCCAGACATTAGAGACAAAAAGGGTGCAGAAAATGTAGTAGCAGACCACTTGTCTAGGCTAGTTGTTAGTTCCCCTAGTGATTCCCTTCCTATAAGGGATAGCTTTCCTGATGAACAATTGTTCTCTGTTTCCCAATCACCTTGGTATGCAAATATAGTGAATTATCTTGTTACTGGTCGAACCCCTCAACATTGGGGTAAGCAAGATCGTTCTAGGTTTTTAGCCGAGGTTAAGCATTTCTTTTGGGACGATCCTTATCTGTTTAAGTATTGTCCGGACCAGATTATTAGGAGATGTGTATCTGAGAGTGACCAGTCTAGTATTATCTCCTTTTGTCATGAACATGCATGTGGGGGTCATTTTAGTGCTAAGAAGACTGCTGCTAAGATTTTGTAGTGTGGATTTTACTGGCCTTCGTTGTTTAAAGATTCCCATAGTCATTGTGTTTCTTGTGAGCGTTGCCAGAAGTAGGAACCATTTCCCGTAGAAATATGATGCCTTTGAACCCTATTTTAGTGATTGAGGTCTTTGATGTGTGGGGCATTGATTTTATGGGTCCATTTCCTATTTCGTTTGGTTATCTTTACATACTTGTCGCTATAGACTATGTGTCTAAGTGGGTTGAGGCGGTTCCGTGTAAACGAATGACCACAGGGTCGTAGTCCAGTTTTTGAAAGAGAATATACTTACACGTTTTGGTACGCCGCGAGCTATAATTGTATGGAGGTTCACACTTTTGTATATAGACCGTTTGCTCTTTTAATGAAACAATACATTATTACCCATAAAGTAGCAACCCCATATCACCCTCAGACTAGTGGTCAGGTAGAGGTTTCCAATAGGGAAATTAAACGTATTCTAGAGAAAACAGTTAATCCAAATAGAAAGACTGGTCGTCGAGGCTTACTGATGCCTTATGGGCTTACCGTACTGCGTTTAAGACACCCATTGGAATGTCACCTTATCGTTTAGTGTTTGAAAGGCATGTCACCTCCTGTTGAGTTAGACATCGAGCCTATTGGGCTATTAAGAACTTAAACTTTTCACTTGACAAGGCAGGAGCTCAAAGAAAGCTCCAGCTCAATGAGTTGGACGAGATTCGTAGAGATGCATACGATAGTGCTAAGGAGTATAAGAACAAAATGAAACTTGTGCATGATAGGAATATTTTACGAAAGTCATTTTCTCCAGGTCAAAAAGTTCTTCTGTATGACACTCGTTTGCATCTACCCGGGAAGTTGCGCTCTCGGTGGACGGTCCTTTTGTGGTCCGTACTGTTTTTCCTCATGGCGCTGTTGAGATTGAGACACCAGATGGTAGTAGTTCTTCGAAGGTTAACAGTCAGCGATTGAAGCCCTTTTTAGAGCCTTTTCCTACAGGTGATGTTGAGGAGGTCCCTCTGGAGGACCCTGTTTACCTTGATTGACCATCGAGGCGATTTTGTATGTTGTATAATATTTTTGTAGGTTTTTGGTTACACTTCACCCAGGTACTATCTTTCCGACTTCTCTCTTTACTATTTCCTCATGTTACTTATATTTTTGGTACTGTTCTTTGATTAGAAACATTGAGGACAATGTTAGATTTAAGTTTGGGGGTGGGGTAGAACTTTTTGTTACCTTTTCGTTGCAATAAATAAACTCCAGAGCCTAGAAATTTATCCCTATTAAGGATGGCACTAACCAATCTAAGTGGATGGAAGCATTTTGGTTGTAGGAGTTGAGGAACCAATCTGACTAGATGGCAACATCTAAAGAGTCTATTCATAAAAGCACAGATCTCAGGTGTTAGAAATAACATGATAGTTTCACCATATCTCGTTGAGTCCTTTTCACTTCTGTTTTTATTTTGTTTTGTTTTTAAACTATGTTTCTCTAAGTGATTAGGTGGGGCTCACGATTCAAGTTGTTACCAATGCTAGGGTGAATTAGAGTGATTGAGATACAAAAAAAAAAAAAAAAGAAGAAGAAAAAGAGACCAGACCATCAGACCAACTGGAATAAATTCAATAAAGTCGACCATTGGAACCCTTGTATATGCCAGTTGTGTTGACCTAGAGTTAGGATTATCGACCACTGGTACCCTTGTATATGCCAGTGTGTTGATATTAGTTAGACCGGTATATCAGTCCATTAGGATAGGTTCATTTTGGCGGAGGCCTTCAGACAGATATGAGAAACACCGTTCACCTAGTAAACATCAAAACCATCTATGTTTTTCTATATCCATCTTCTTGATCTATCCATGTGATTAGTTTTGACTCCGGATATTGATGTTCATAGTGCAACTATCTGAGTAGAGCTCTGTCACTTATATATGAATTTTAGTATGCTTGAGTGCAAACTCGTGTACAAAAATTGGAATTTCACATCAGGGTACTTCCTCCTGTAGTCAATAAGTATTCCAGCCGAGGAGATTCTTTAGTGCCTTCCAAGGTTCTGTGTAGATAGATAGGGTCTGGAGTATAAAGGTTTTATGGGTATATTCTGGTAAGCCCTCTGGAGACAACACTCCGCCACTAGGGACACCTAGGGGTTTAAAGTCTTATTGCATACGCCAAATGCAATCGACGATGCCTGCGACAGTGAGTTAGGATTTTATTTCTATTTTATTTTTGCTCGAGGACTAGCAAATAATAGGTTTGGGGGTATTTGATAGACACATTTTTGTGTCTGATTTGTCTCGATTCTATATATTGTTAGGGCTCATTTTTGTACTTATTATGGTGTTTTATTTATTTGTAGGTATTTTTGTCTAATAAAGATTTTTGGAAAAAATTGGCTCGAAAAGTTGATGGAAAGCACCCGGAGGACACTTGCTATTCGGAGGAGTTTGAGGTCGATTAAACCTCTGATTTTCATAGGATAGACTCCTTATGGGTCTAGAAATATGATATGGGAGTTTAAATCGATTAGACTGGGCTCAATCGACGGATTTTTATCACAACAGAAATATATGGAAAGTCACGTGTGTGACCTGTTTTAGGGAATTTTGGAGAAATTAAAATGTTGTAAACCTTCCCAAAGATTTGTATCTATCTAAGGAAGAGTTTAGAATAAAAGGGAAAGCTCAGAAACGAGTAGAAATTCTAAAACAAGAAATTGCCGCAACTTTGTCGTGAAGAGAAGGAAAGAGATTTTGGAAGATTTGGGAGAGATTTAATCGGTATTTTTGATATAAATAGATGTCTTGGGTCATATAGAAGGGGTGTCGAGAGTTTGGGGACCTAAGGAGATCCAGAGAAGAAGAAATCAGAGCTTTACCAAACTCTGTTTCTGCTGCTGCTGCTGCTGAAGAGGAAGAACGCGAAGAACATTGACGCACGGGAAACAGTCACAGAACAGTGTCGTTGTTTAACAGATGAAGAACATTAAGCTGTGCAGGATAGTCGTATTCTAGGGTCTTAAATTTCTGATCCTTTAACAGTTTATTAACAACGTATATCTTCAGTATTGCAACACCAACTGTAACGGTGACTTCTGTAACATCTATACACCGTTGTAGATCTGCTGTTTTATATATTCTCTTCAATAAAACCACCTTTTGAGCCATGATTTATTATTTTGAACATGTTTTTGATATGAGGAGCTAAACCCCATTGCTGAGGCGATAGATGAAGCTATTTTTCCAACAAAAAGCGGTACAATCTATTTAATTTAATTTATTGCAATTATTATTATGATTATTTTCCTTGGATTATTATTGAATATGATTTTTATTTGAGTGATTGTGATCTATTTTTATGGAGTATGCTTAGTTTATAGACTCTTGAAGCTTCATGCTTGGTATTTGCAATTATTGCTTTAGAAAATCTACTTGTTGCAATAGTAAGAATCAAATTGAACAAGAAAATTGCATGAATATAAATATTGGATTAAATCACTTTGAATTTGGAAAATAGTGGAATCTTAGCCTCAGTGTTCTTTTAATATTGATATCAACTTTGATTGAGTTTGCTATAACTTTTAGTGAGTTTTCTATTTTAATATTAGAATTTAAGTCTAATTAATATCCTTCACAAGTCAGAGAATCGAACCACTTTTACCACTATCTACAAATCACATCATCCGCTGACTTATGTGTCGAATCATGTAACTTACGCGTTGACTCAAGTATCTTACGTGCCTCATCTAGAGAAGATGAATTATAGGAATTTTGCCCGTATTCATGTGAATAGTAATTGGTCTCACCATGGTATGAGCCATAACCTTCAAAAGTTTGGTGTTCCCAACCACTATTCACACTATGGTCATAAAAAGAATAATGTTCATGTTGCTCAGTCGAATAATCATTGTATTGGCCGTACCAGTTTGACATCCTAACTGCAAGGGAATTCTAAACAAACACAAAGAAGGTTGTCTCGACCATAACAAGCCTATTTTATCTAGAAAAAAAAAAGCATGATGGCTCCCTTAGATTGTTTATAGACCAGCTTTTATTCTTTCGAAAAAGAATTCGTTACAATCTGAGAAAACCTCTCTGGAATCAATCCGACTTAAAGTAAGTTGGATAGAGACGAGGGAAGCTCAGTGGAGTTTTGATGCCCAAGGCCTCACCGGCGTTACAAGGCGGCGTATTCAACTCACACAAACCATCATGAACTTCAAAGTATGCTCAAAATAGTAACCAATATTTTCCAAACGACTTTCCTAATAAGATCGTTACCCTATCGGTCTCGTTCTAGTCCGAATTTTAAGGCTTAGGTTCGCGTAGGTTACGTGTTCCTAAGGCAAGCAAGAAGGAAACGGTGATGAAATCCGAGTCCTTATCTTGATTTGGCCAGGCCTTGCCCTTTACTAGAAAATTAAATCCGATTTCAGGTCCTCAACATATATGCATACGAAATCATCCAGTAAACCCGCAGACAGGGGATTCGCGGGTGTTTAGAATTTTTACCTACCGTTCCAGACAGGGGATGAACCGTTGAAGTCGACTCGGGCCACGACTCTTATGTCATGTACGAACCCGAGAGGCCGAGGCGATGTCGTAATCGCCGTCCTTCTGTTCAAACAGTTTATTTAAAACTACCCTTCCGTAGGGTTTTAAAAATAAAGTCCAATGTTTAGTGTCCAAAAGAAAAGAATTAAAAAAAAAGTCCAAAAATAAAATATTACAAAAATAAAAACCTAAATTACAGTTTCTAAAAAATAAAAATAAAATTATTTACAAAATCTTCTTCTTCACTCCTTTTGGATTTCTCTTTTCTTTCCTTTTTGGGATTTTCCTTTCTTTTTAGCACTTTCTCTTTTCCTTTAGCTGAGCTCCAAATCTGAAAGCAAACAAAAATACCAAAACGCGTAAAAAATAACAAATAAAATAAAACCTAAAAACAAATCTAAAAATAAATCCCCGTCGGCGGCGCCAAAAATTGATCGAAATTTTGATAGTGGTAAATAAGGTTATCGTTCACTCGGACTTTGTTGAGATTGATTCTAGGCTTAAAAATGAAAATACTAAAAATAAGAAAATATATAAAAAATATGTTACAGGATGAAGAATTTACTGGGACTCAGGATTTCACTGTTTTTTTTTATATTTAAGTGGTTCATAAATTAATCCTAGGCAATTATAGCTCAAAATAAAAGAAATATTCATAAAACATTAGTTGTAATTTGTGAGCATGACGCATCAAAAGTAATCAAAACTAAGCATGCGACATCAGACAAAATAAAAAATAATTAATTGAAATCATAAAACAATTAAATTCTATGTACATAGTTATAAAACAATTAATTTAATTACCAGATGAGTGAAAAACAGCTTCCTCCATCGTCCCAGTGATGGGTTTAGCTTCTCATGATCCAAA
This sequence comes from Papaver somniferum, assembly GCF_003573695.1. Classification (NCBI taxonomy): domain Eukaryota; kingdom Viridiplantae; phylum Streptophyta; class Magnoliopsida; order Ranunculales; family Papaveraceae; genus Papaver; species Papaver somniferum. The sequence goes on along the minus strand of NW_020621381.1, from coordinate 4,276,410 downwards.
TACACTCAAAAAGATAATTCATTGCTCAAAAGGTGCTTACAAGGATGATAATATGGGAGAAAATAATTAAAAAACCGGGTTTGTAACACTTATTTCTGTTACAAACCAGCTGTTACAGAGAACGATATATGTAAACTATCATTGATTCTGTTGATAAACGACTGTCTATGTGGGTCTTTTTTTCTTCGTGTTCTTCACAGCAGCAGAAATGGTAATTTCTGCAACTTGATTTTCTCGACTATGTGATGCTCTGTAATCTCCCAAACTCTACGTCCTCCCCCCCCCCCCCCATGATACTCCAAGAGGCTATTTATACTCAACAGGTGAAGAAAATCATGTGTAATAACTCACAGTAATCTCCTTTTACTCGGCAGTGAAGAAAATATTCTCGGGAATATTTTCTTTCCATTCTTGTTTTCTTCATGTGTCTGTTGTAGTCAACCTCCATGCAAACACTCTTCCACACATCCCAGCATGTATCAAACACGCTCAGGCCACAAGAACTCTTCCCAAACATAACCAGAAATCTTGTGATATCCTCGAGTAAATATTCTTCCCCTGTTTTGCTTGACACAAGAATTAAACCCTGTTTTATCGAATCTGAAGTGATTACCAACCCTGTTTAGTCGAAATAGGGTATATCCAATCCAAAGAACTCATTGAATCCGGCCAAAGCTCCAGCAAAATCTTGCCTGAAATACCCGTGAAAAGTTCACACCTCTGTTTCCTTCCAACTCGAGTTCTAGCCAAATTCAATTGACAAAAATCACTCCTATTATCCCTGTTATGCTCTAACAGATGCTTGCCATCAGTTTCAGCCATTGAGTCTCCTCGGAAGAGCACCAAAACTCGAACCCTAATTCTACCGTTAAAACACCAAGTTTTCCCGCCAATTTCCAAATTCAAAGGTGAAGAAGGTGACCTCCTCCTAACCAAACCGGGGGTGAAAATAGCAGGTGCCAAACTGAGGTGCCCCTTATCCAAAGTGAGGGTGCCTTTAGTAGTTTTTCTCCGGGTGTCTGAAAAGCACTTTTCGAGCAACTTTTTCCACACAAGTGTACTTCTCCAAAAACACCTAAACCAACATAAAAACACTATGATAAGTATAAAATCAAGCAGTAACAATACAGACACTGAGGACAATTCAGACACAAAATTGTGTCAATCAAATACCCCCAAACTTATTATTTGCTAGTCCTCGAGCAAAAATAATCTAGAAAATAAAATGACTACACTTAGCACGTGCAACAAGCCGTTAAACTACTAGGTGGTCCTAGCGGCGGAGTGTTGTCTCCGGAGGGTTTACCAGAGGCGTACCCACAAAACCTTTAATCCAGACCCTAGCTATCTACGCAGAACCTTGGAAGGCACTAAAGAATCTCCTTGGTTGGCATACAAACATTGACTATATGAGGAAGTACACTGATGCGAAATTCCAATTGTTGTACATGAGTTTGCACTCAGCATACTATAATTCATATATAAGTGACAGAGCTCTACTCAGATAGTTTCTAGACATCATAACCGGAGTCAACCAATCACATGGAAAGATTAAGAAGATGGATAAAGAGAAAAATAGATGCTTTAAAGTGAACGGTGTTTCCCATATCTGTCTGAAGGCCTCTGCCAAGATGAACCTATCTTAATAGACTGAGATACCGGTCTGACTAATATCAACACTACTGGCATATACAAGGGCACCAATGGTCGATAAACCTAACTCTAGGTCAACAGAACTGGCATATACAAGGGCTTCAGTGGTCGACTTTATTGAATTTATTCCGGTTGGCCTGATGGTCAAGTGTCAATTCTTTTTTTTTTTATCTCAATAACTCTATTTCACCTAGCAATGGTAACAACTTGAATCGTGTGCCCCACCAAATCACTTAAGAAATAAAAACAGAAGGGATTAGGATTCAATGAGATATGGCGAAACTACCATTTTTTTTAATTCTAACACCTGAGCTCTGTGCTTTTATGAATAGACTCTTTAGATGTTTCCATCTAATCATATTGGTTCCTCAACTCCTACAACTAAGATGTTCCCATCCACTTAGATTGGTTAGTGCCAACCTTAATAAGCATAAATTTCTAGGATCTAGAGTTTATTTATTGCAACTAAAAAGTTTCTCCCATACCCCCAAACTTAAATCTAACATTGTCCTCAATGTTCTAAAGATAAAATTAAAACCATATGAACAAGTAGAAACTGTTACCATTTGAAGCAAAAGAGTTAAGAAAAGATATTACTGTGTTGCATGAGATTGGGTTACCTCCCAAGAAGTGCTAAGTTTAAATTCTTCAGCCATACTAAGAAAGGAATAATCACCTTATAGAATCATAAAGTAATAGCCGGAATAACTTCAGATCACCAAACCAAATAGAGCTATCACAAGTAAAAGGAATCTGCACCATGTGATAAGCATGTAAATGCCACATTTTATACCCATATTTATATTAGCTAGGATACAATATTTTAGTTGCTAATACTATTTTAGTGCTTTTGTAGAAAGTACAAGTGAATTCGATCATCCAGCGAATAAACAACAAAGTGTGAGACTTAATGGTGTTTGCAACGAAAATTGCAAAATGTGGTTGGCATGGTATTTTCGTATATCAGCAACCACAATGATGAAATGTGGTAGGCCTGGTATTTCCATATATCAGCAATCACAATGATGAAACGTGGTTGTCCTGGTATTTCCATGTATCAGCAACCACAATGATGAAATGGGGTTGGCCTGGTATTTCCATGTATCAGCAACCACAATGATCAAATATGCTGGCCTGGTATTTCTGTATATCAGCAGCACTTATTATGCTGGACTGGTATTTCTATATATCAGCAGCGCTTATTATGTTGGCCTGGTATCTCCATATATATCAGCAACATAGAATTATTTCACAGCCGAGGTCACAATGGGCAGACAAGTTTTAATTTGCTTTTCAATTAATGCATGTTGAAGCGAGTCGACGTCGGCACACTAATGCCACCTAAGATTGGTCAAGAGTAACTTTATTATTGTTAGCATAAGATGGAAGAATATCACCTCCATAACCACGTGGAAATGAAGTGCAAATGAAGAAAAATTAAAGATTAACATATCTTGTCCTTACATAAGTTCTCTTGCTATATATATATAAAGAATCTGAAGGAATGTTTGAGACCAAATGACGTCATTTATGCAAATACAGTTAAGGTGGGCCCAGCACATGCAAGAAAATATCATGCTTTTTAAATGAAATTAATTCGTTTCCTTGGTGTTGTAATATACTATGGAAAGTGGAGATTCGCTAATACTTTACAATGTTTCGTCATATTATGACACGCGGCACGATATTATTGGGCGGATTGTATTTCATGACATGTGGCAGACTTCTATTGGGAGGTGATCTGGCGACGACGTGAATTCATCTGTGGGCTATATTTATGTGTTGTTTCAAAATGAAAACGGGGGGGGGGGGGACCCGGCCACAGTGCCCGCAACAAAGGAAGGGTTTTGAAGTTTTGTTTCCGATTCTTCAGTTTTCATTAGCTAGAGTTTAATTTTAATATGTTTATGGCTTTTGAGAAAGCCATTTCTAGCTAGTGTTATGTTAGGGTTTAGGTAGAAACCAATAAATTGTATAAACTCTATATTTATATGCTCAATAATGATTTGAATGACTAGTAGTTTTTCTTCATATAGCTTGGTATTTTGTTGTTCATGTGATTTCATTGATTATTTATGCTTTTCAATTGATATGACTTGCTTTGGTTAAACCCCTTGACGTGATATGCTTTAGGATTGATAGGTTATGCTTTAGAATCGCTATCCATGAAGCGAAGAAAACTATAGAGCAGAAACAATATTTGAAAATGCATGGAGTTTATTTTTAACGAATAGTAGAATTTAAATAATTAATTGGTGGAAACCGAAAATCCTAATAACCCACACTCATTTTGTTTATCTTTAAATTATTTATCATTTCATTTTTTTCCGAATTTATAAAAATCCTTAAAACATTATCTTGTTGATTACTTAATTTTTGGTATTAAATGGTAGAGTATTTCACACTCCTCGTGGGAACGACCTGTACTTGCCATTGCCTACTAGTTAGACGTTGTGCACTTGCAGTATATTATTGTAGGTTTCCGAGCCTACCAAGTTTTTGGCACCGCTGCCGGGGAGTGGTAGCAAAATACTCACTAGTTGATATCAGCGTATATAGCTTATTTTTAATTTTTGTACATAATTTATTTTTATTTTTCTTTTAGATTTCTTTTAGTTCTTTTTACGCATTTTGTTTGATTTTCTTTTTAGGTACTTTAGTTTGAAGTGCGGGCGAAAAGAAAGTATGCACTCGCAAAACATTTACAAGAGCCACTTGGAAGATCCATTAGAGGTTTGCTTAGCTCATTTTGGGTATGATTTTGACGATGATACAGTTATTTGTGAAGTCAATGCCTTATTAGACTCCACGCCACTGCTAGACACTAATAAATGGAACCCCAAACTATAACCTCTAGTTCTGTCCGAATCTCGACTAGTTCAATCAGTCGAGAATGCTCCTACCTTGACCCATAAGCCATTAAGTTCTGAATTTTTTCGTCTTGATGATATTCATAATGAAACTGTTTTAGATGATAATGGGTCTAAGAGTCGTGATATTATTGCTCCATTGAGGCCTTGTTCAGCGAGTAAATTTGAAAAAGTATCAGTCGTGAGAGTTATTTTCGCTGACTTAGAACCAGATTTAGGGAGTACAATAACTGTTCAATTCTTTAGACAATCTTTAGTAATCATATACAAACCGGATTTACTTCATATTCAAGGTTCGAATTATGCTTTAAATAAGATTGAATTCAGTTTTATCTCTCTGGGTATTAATCTTTTTTACTATAGGTTCATGTTTTCAACTAATCAGATTAGTTGGGTTGATCCCCAAAACTTCAGGCTTTATGTATATAATTCGCATCTTACCTTGGGGTACCAACCCCACATTGTTTGAGAACGTGCTACTGGAAAGTCGGGAAAAAATACATTTCGCTTCATGGGAGTCAACCAATCAGATTTGTTCCCTGCACTCTATCTTTTATTTTTAGTTCTTTATTTTTTGCATATGTATTTTAGAATTTCCCACCTTAATTTCTACGTTGGATGACTCAATTACACTGAGGACAATGTAATGTTTAAGTGTGGGGGAGTGGTGCTTTTGTTAGGATTTTTCTTTAAAAGAAAAAAAAATCTATTGCGTAATATCTCTGTTTTGCTCGAGGATTAGCAAAATATAAGTGTGGGGATGTTGATAAGCATGTAAATGCTACATTTTATACCCATATTTATATTAGCTAGGATACAATATTTTAGTTGCTAATACTATTTTAGTGATTTTGTAGAAAGTACAAGTGAATTCGATCATCCAGCGAATAAACAACAAAATGTGAGACTTAATGGTGTTTGCGACGAAAATTGCAAAATGTGGTTGGCCGGGTATTTCCATATATCAGCAACCACAATGATGAAATGTGGTTGGCCTGGTATTTCCATATATTAGCAATCACAATGATGAAACGTGGTTGGCCTGGTATTTCCATGTATCAGCAACCACAATGATCAAATATGCTGGCCTGGTATTTCTATATATCAGTAGCACTTATTATGCTGGTCTGGTATTTCTATATATCAGCAACACTTATTATGTTGGCCTGGTATCTCCATATATATCAGCAACATAGAATTATTTCACAGCCGAGGTCACAATGGGCAGACAAGTTTTAATTTGCTCTTCAATTAATGCATGGTGAAGCGAGTCGACGTCAGCACATTAATGCCACCTAAGATTGGTCAAGAGTGACTTTATTATTGTTAGCATAAGAATGGAAGAATATCACCTCCATGACCATGTGGAAATGAAGTGCAAATGAAGAAAAAGGAAAGATCAACATATCTTGTCCTTACATAAGTTCTCTTGCTATATATATATATATATATATATATATATATATAAAGAATCTGAAGGAATTTTTGAGACCAAATGACGTCATTTATGCAAATACAGTTAAGGTGGGCCCAGCACATGCAAGAAAATATCATGCTTTTTAAATGAAATTAATTCATTTCCTTGGTGGTGTCATATACTATGGAAAGTTGAGATTCGCTAATACTTTACAATGTTTCGTCATATTATGACACGCGACACAATATTATTGGGAGGATTGTATTTCATGACATGTGGCAGACTTCTATTGGGAGGTGATATGGCGACGACGTGAATTCATCTGTGGGCTATATTTATGTGTTGTTTCAAAATGAAAACGGGGGGGGGGGGGACCCGGCCACAGTGCCGCAACAAAGGAAGGGTTTTGAAGTTTTGTTTTCGATTCTTCATTTTTCATTAGCTAAAGTTTAATTTTAATATGTTTATGGCTTTTGAGAAAGCCATTTCTAGCTAGTGTTATGTTAGGGTTTAGGTAGAAACCAATAAATTGTGTAATCTCTATATTTATATGCTCAATAATGATTTGAATGACTAGTAGTTTTTCTTCATATAGCTTGGTATTTTATTGTTCATGTGATTTCATTGATTATTTATGCTTTTCAATTGATATGACTTGCTTTGGTTAAACCCCTTGACGTGATATGCTTTAGGATTGATAGGTTATGCTTTAGAATCGCTATCCATGAAGCGAAGAAAACTATAGAGCAGAAACAATATTTGAAAATGCATGGAGTTTATTTTTAACGAATAGTAGAATTTCAATAATTAATTGGTGGAAATCGAAAATCCTAATAACCCACACTCATTTTGTTTATCTTTAAATTATTTATCATTTCATTTTGTTCCGAATTTATAAAAATCCTTAAAACATTATCTTGTTGATTACTTAATTTTTGATATTAGTTGGTAGAGTATTTCACACTCCTCGTGGGAACGACCTGTACTTGCCATTGCCTACTAGTTAGACGTTGTGCACTTGCAATATATTATTGTAGGTTTCCGAGCCTACCAAGTTTTTGGCGCCGCTGCCGGAGAGTGGTAGCAAAATACTCACTAGTTGATATCAGCGTATATAGCTTATTTTTAATTTTTGTACATAATTTATTTTTATTTTTCTTTTAGATTTCTTTTAGTTATTTTTACATACTTTTTTTGATTTTTTTTTAGTTACTTTAGTTTGAAATGCGGGCGAAAAGAAAGTATGCACTCGCAAAACATTTACAAGAGCCACTTGGAAGATCCATTAGAGGTTTGCTTAGCTCATTTTGGGTATGATTTTGACGATGATAGTGTTATTTGTGAAGTCAATGCCTTATTAGACTCCACGCCACTGCTAGACACTAATAAATGGAACCCCAAACTAGAACCTCTAGTTCTGTCCGAATCTCGACTAGTTCAATCAGTCGAGAATGCTCCTACCTTGACCCATAAGCCATTAAGTTCTGAATTTTTTCGTCTTGATGATATTCATAATGAAACTGTTTTAGATGATAATGGGTCTAAGAGTCGTGATATTATTTCTCCATTGAGGCCTTGTTCAGCGAGTGAAATTGAAAAAGTATCAGTTGTGGGAGTTATTTCCGCTGACTTAGAACCAGATTTAGGGAGTACAATAACTGTTCAATTCTTTAGACAATCTTTAGTAATCATCCGCAAACCTGATTTACTTCATATTCAAGGTTCAAATTATGCTTTAAATAAGATTGAATTCAGTTTTATCTCTCTGGGTATTAATCTTTTTTACTGTAGGTTCATGTTTTCAACTAATCAGATTAGTTGGGTTGATCCCCAAAACTTCAGGCTTTATGTATATAATTCGCATCTTACCTTGGGGTACCAACCCCACATTGTTTGAGAACGTGCTACTGGAAAGTCGGGAAAAAATACATTTCGCTTCATGGGAGTCAACCAATCAGATTTGTTCCCTGCACTCTATCTTTTATTTTTAGTTCTTTAGTTTTTGCATATGTATTTTAGAATTTCCCACCTTAATTTCTACGTTGTATGACTCAATTACATTGAGGAAAATGTAATTTTTAAGTGTGGGGGAGTGGTTCTTTTGTTAGGATTTTTCTTTAAAAGAAAAAAAAATCTATTGCATAATATCTCTGTTTTGCTCGAGGATTAGCAAAATATAAGTGTGGGGATGTTGATAAGCATGTAAATGCTACATTTTATACCCATATTTATATTAGCTAGGATACAATATTTTAGTTGCTAATACTATTTTAGTGCTTTTGTAGAAAGTACAAGTGAATTCGATCATCCAGCGAATAAACAACAAAATGTGAGACTTAATGGTGTTTGCGACGAAAATTGCAAAATGTGGTTGGCCGGGTATTTCCATATATCAGCAACCACAATGATGAAATGTGGTTGGCTTGGTATTTCCATATATCAGCAATCACAATGATGAAACATGGTTGGCCTGGTATTTCCATGTATCAGCAACCACAATGATGAAATGGGGTTGGCCTGGTATTTCCATGTATCAGCAACCACAATGATCAAATATGATGGCCTGGTATTTCTATATATCAGTAGCACTTATTATGCTTCTCTGGTATTTCTATATATCAGCAACACTTATTATGTTTTCCTGGTATCTCCATATGTATCAGCAACACAGAATTATTTCACAACCGAGGTCACAATGGGCAGACAAGTTTTAATTTGCTCTTCAATTAATGCATGGTGAAGCGAGTCGACGTCAGCACATTAATGCCACCTAAGATTGGTCAAGAGTGACTTTATTATTGTTAGTATAAGAATGGAAGAATATCACCTCCATGACCATGTGGAAATGAAGTGCAAATGAAGAAAAAGGAAAGATTAACATATCTTGTCCTTACATAAGTTCTCTTGCTATATATATATATATATATATATATATATATATAAAAAGAATCTGAAGGAATGTTTGAGACCAAATGACGTCATTTATGCAAATACAGTTAAGGTGGGCCCAACACATGTAAGAAAATATCATGCTTTTTAAATGAAATTAATTCATTTCCTTGGTGGTGTCATATACTATGGAAAGTGGAGATTCGCTAATACTTTACAATGTTTCGTCATATTATGACACGCGGCACAATATTATTGGGAGGATTGTATTTCATGACATGTGGCAGACTTCTATTGGGAGGTGATATGGCGATGACGTGAATTCATATGTGGGCTATATTTATGTGTTGTTTCAAAATGAAAACGGGGGGGGGGGGGGGGGGGCACCCGGCCACAGTTCCGCAACAAAGGAAGGGTTTTGAAGTTTTATTTTCGATTCTTCATTTTTCATTAGCTAAAGTTTAATTTTAATATGTTTATGGCCTTTGAGAAAGCCATTTCTAGCTAGTGTCATGTTAGGGTTTAGGTAGAAACCAATAAATTGTGTAATCTCTATATTTATATGCTCAATAATGATTTGAATGACTAGTAGTTTTTCTTCATATAGCTTGGTATTTTATTGTTCATGTGATTTCATTGATTATTTATGCTTTTCAATTTATATGGCGTGCTTTGGTTAAATCCCTTGACGTGATATGCTTTAGGATTGATAGGTAATGCTTTAGAATCGCTATCCATGAAGCGAATAAAACTATAGAGCAGAAACAATATTTGAAAATGCATGGAATTTATTTTTAACGAATAGTAGAATTTCAATAATTAATTGGTGGAAACCGAAAACCCTAATAACCCACACTCATTTTTCTTATCTTTAAATTATTTATCATTTCATTTTGTTCCGAATTTCTAAAAATCCTTAAAACATTATCTTGTTGATTACTTAATTTTTGGTATTAGTTGGTAGAGTATTTCACACTCCTCGTGGGAACGACCTGTACTTGCCATTGTCTACTAGTTAGACAATGTGCACTTGCAGTATATTATTGTAGGTTTCCGAGCCTACCACCATGCCAAGAAATTTAATAAATAAAGCACACCCTTGTCTAGTTCCTGTTTAAGAGAACTACATCTATATGTGGTTCAGGTTCAGGTTCTATAACTGGGTCTAGATAACATATTTTCCTGGTTTATGTGTCCGCTGACTTATGTGTCGACTCATGTAACTTACGCGTTGATTCAAGTATCTTACATGCCTCATCTAGAGAAGTGGAATTATAGGAATTTTTCTCGTATGACCGGTATTCATGTGAATAGTAATTTGGCTCACCATGGTATGAGCCATAACCTTCAAAAGTTTGGTGTTCCCAACCACTATTCACACTATGGTCATAAAAAGAATAATGTTCATGTTGCTCGGTCGAATAATCATTGTATTGCCCATACCAGTTCGACATCCTAACTGCAAGGAAATTTTAAACAAACACAAAGAAGGCTGACTCGACCACAACAAGCCTATTTTACCTAGTAACAAAAAGCATAATAGCTCCCTTAGATTGTTTCTAAACCAGCTTTTATTCTTTCGAAAAGGAATTCGTTACAATCTGAGAAAACCTCTCTGGAATCAATCCGACTTAAAGTAAGTTGAATAGAGACGAGGGAAGCTCAGTGGAGCTTTGATACCCAAGGCCTCACTGGCATTACAAGGCGGCGTATTCAACTCACAGAAACCATCATGAACTTCAAAGTATGCTCAAAAGAGTAACCAATATTTTCCAAACGACTTTCCTAATAAGCTCGTTACCCTATCGGTCTCGTTCTAGTCCAAATTTTAAGGCTTAGGTTCGCGTAGGTTACGTGTTCCTAAGGCGAGCAAGAAGGAAACGGTGATGAAATCCAAGTCCTTATCTTGATTTTGCCAGGCCTTTCCCTTTACTAGAAAATTAAATCCGATTTCAGGTCCTCAACATATATGCATACGAAATCATCCAGTAAACCCGCTGACAGGGGATTCGCGGGTGTTTAGAATTTTTCCTTTTTGGGCTTTTCCTTTCTTTTCAGCACTTTCTCTTTTCCTTTAGCTTAGCTCCAAATCTGAAAGTAAACAGAAATACCAAAACACGTAAAAAAGAACAAATTAAATAAAAATTAAAAACAAATCTATAAACAAATCCCCGTCGGCGGCGCCAAAAATTGATCGAAATTTTGATAGTGATAAATAAGGTTGTAGTTCACTCGGACTTTGTTGGGATTGATTCTAGGCTTAAATATGAAATACTAAAACTAAGAAAATATATACAAAATATGTCACAGGATGAAGAATTTACCGGGACTCAGGATTTCACTGTTTTTCATATTCAAGTGGTTCAAAAATTAATCCTAGGCAATTATAGCTCAAAATAAAAGATATATTAACTCTATTCTTTGCCAAAGTAGATTTCATAAAACATTAGTTGTAAGTTGTGAGCATGACGCATCAAAAGTAATCAAAACTAAGCATGCCACATCAGACAAAATAACAAATAATTAATTGATATCATAAAACAATTAAATTCTATGCACATAGTTATAAAAGAATTAATTTAATTACCAGATGGGTGAAAAACAGCTTCCTCCATCGTCCCAGTGATGGGTTTAGATTCTCATGATGCAAACACACTCAAAAAGATAATTCATTGCTCAAAAGGTGCTTACGAGGATGATAATATGGGAGAAAATAATTAAAAACCGGGTTTGTAACACTTATTGCTGTTACAAACCAGCTGTTACAGAGAACGATATACGTAAACTGTCACTAATTCTGTAGTATACGACCCTCACCCCTCTGTCATTGTTACTATTGATAAACGACTATCTCTGTGGGTCTTTTGTTCTTCGTGTTCTTCACATCAGCAGAAATGGTGATTTCTACAACTTGATTTTATCGACTCTGTGATGCTCTGTAATCTCCCAAACTCTGCGGTCCCCCTCCTATGATACTCCAAGAGGCTATTTATACTCAACAGGTGAAGAAAATCATGTGTAATAACTCACAGTAATCTCCTTTTACTCGGCAGTGAAGAAAATATTCTCGGGAATATTTTCTTTCCATTCTTGTCTTCTTCATGCGTCTGTTGTAGTCAACCTCCATCCAAACACTCTTCCACACATCCCAGCATGTATCAAACACGCTCAGGCCACAAGAAATCTTCCCAAACATAACCAGAAATCACGTGATATCCTCAAGTAAATATTCTTCCCTTGTTTTGCTTGACACAAGAATTAAACCCTGTTTTATCGAATATGGAGTGATTACCAACCCTGTTTAGTCGAAACAGGGTATATCCAATCCAAAGAACTCATTGAATCCGGCAAAAGCTCCAGCAAAATCTTTCCTGAAATACCCGTGAAAATTTCACACCTATGTTTCCTTCCAACTCGAGTTCTAGCCAAATTCAATCGACAAAATCACTCCTACTATCCCTGTTATGCTCTAACAGATGCTTTCCATCAGTTTCAGCCATTGAGTCTCCTCGGAAGAGCACCAAAACTCGAACCCTAATTCTACCATTAAAATACCAAGTTTTCCCGCCAATTTCCAAATTCAAAGGTGAAGAAGGTGACCTCCCCCTAACCAAACCGGGGGTGCAAATAGCAGGTGCCCAACTGAGGTTCCCCTTATCCAAAGTGAGGGTGACTTTAGTAATTTTTCTCCGGGTGTCCGAAAAGCACGTTTCGAGCAACTTTTTCCGCACAAGTGTACTTCTCCAAAAACACCTAAACCAACATAAAAACACTATAATAAGTATAAAATCAAGCACTAACAATACAGACAGTGAGGACAATTTAGACACAAAATTGTGTCAATCATGAAGCTGGTCGTGCTATACAGGGTATGCCTCTCGCACATTTGCGTATCGTTCGAGAGCGTTTTCAAGCTTTCCTAGCTTCGGTTAGCATGGAAGAAAAGTGGAGGCGCGATGAAGCGACCCAACCAATGAGTGCCAGGGCTGAAAGATTCGCGGCTCGTCTAAAGCGACGAAGGATTGAGCATAAGCAGCCTCCAGGTGCGGATAAGCAGGATTACTCTATCCATAATGGCGTCATAATTCTCGATTATGACATAAACGAACCAGAACATCTTCAAAATCATCAGAAGGCTGTTGGGGCAGTTTCTAAAAATGATGTCGGGGGGAAGAGCATATAGTACCGGCCTCTGGAGGAGATGTTAAAATGGCTTCCGAAGTGGATGTTGGTGGAGCTTCCAAGGGAGATGTTGAAGCGGCTTTTGGAGAGGATGTTGAGGCGGCTTCTGGAGAGGATGTAAGAGTGGCGCAGCTTCCAAAGAGAACTCCAGTGAAGGTGCCGTTGATCCCTGTATTGATGCTGATAATTAGATTTCCCACTTTTTTATTTCCTTTTATAGATGAGTATCTTTTTTGTAGCTTGCGGATGCTCCTTTGTCGTTTAGTAGTTTTCTGTTTCATGCGTCTGGAGCCAGGGATTCATCAAATATAATCTTTAATTCGTGTTGCTTTGAGGGTTTTATGTTTCCAGTTGAATGAATGAATGAAACTTCCCGACTAAGAAATCCAAATCCTTTAAAAATTTCCAAATATCTTGTAGCGTTCTTCGGTAGGGTTACGGTAAAGCCACGCTTAGTACCTTGATCGCAAAATCTAGGTCCTTCCCATTCTTTTGTTTGATAATCCCCGGTGCAGACTACATGCTTCTTGAATATTTGTGGCGTGCCGGCTAGGTATGTAGAAGCATGGGAGCGTTGCCACAAACTAAGAAATCCAAAAGCCAGGTATGTAAAAGCATGGACGCATAGCTTCTCAAGTGAGGAGGTTTCATCTCTAATTAATGGCGCGTGCAATGTGATTCGACGCGCCGTTTCTAAAGAAGTAGTTGCAACCCGGGAATGTCACGTGCGCTAACTTCAAATTTGTTGCTTCTTGGTTCCGTGAAGGGGATTCTTAAAATCCGGAAAACTGCAGACAACAAAACTTCTTCCAGGGATCTCATTAGGCGAAGGTTGAAGCATGTTGCTCTGCATAAGATGCTTGCTCCAGAAAGAATGTGTCGCTGCTTGATGATCTTGTGCTTTCTTTTCCTTTACATATTCCCCTCTTCGTTTTTTTTTTAAAGATATGAGATATCTCTTACATGGTTTAATTTTTTATGGTTTCAAATCAATGGGTAATGATTTTGTGAGGGTTTAGGTTTACTCGAGACTTTTCCTTGAGATGATTCTGGAGTAAAAAAAATTATTTTAAAGGAAATGATGCTTTGATTAACTGATAAATTGAATCACTAATTATGAATGCAAGGAGTGCAATCATTTTGGAGGAATTACAAATATTGCATGAAAAAGGGAAATCGCTAAAGGAAATACTAAAAGGAATTTTGGATGAAAGGGTGGCACGACATCTTAGGTATCGAACGGTTTGAGCCACCGGGCGTGTATTACTACGCTTTCTAGCTTGTCATCATTGATGAGCTTGCAGTAACCTCCCAAATTAACTTCTTCCACTAGGTATGGCTCGTCTTTCCCTTCTGCAGAGTCTGACGGATCAGGATGAGCATCAACTCTCACCACCATATCTCCAACTTGAAATGGGTTTGGGCATTGCACAGCTACTTGATTCTTAGGTTCGTTATATGAAACAACTTCTAAAATTTTGATAAAATATTTGAAAGCCCCAGCATCCCATTCACATCTATTAGTGATTGCCGGGTTGATGATCGGGTCGAATCCCCGGGCCTTGATGAAAAGAGGAGTGACTGGTTGCAGAAAGAGTTGTTCGATAAGACTTACTTGTGTTCGGAATATGTGGACGAACGTCGCCGGGCTCTCTCCAGGTAGTTGCGTCACATTGGTGAGTTGTTGATACGGCAGCAGATAATCTTCAGGGTTGGATGGCTTGTTGGTAATCCTTTCAGGTATAGACACTGGCAAGGGACAGACTCCTAGTTTTTCTTTGTTGTTATGCACCCACGAGCGTCCAAAACCATATCATAATTTGGGCATTCTTTAAAAATATGAAATTTGTCGTGTGTTAGAGCATTTCCTACCTTGATTTCGAGATTAATATACCCGTAAGCATTTTTCGATTCTCCTTCTAGGTTTTTGATCATAGTTGGGCAGTAAATAGCTTCCTGCTTTAAGATTCATGTGGCTCTCAGAGTCTCATGTTGAAGTCACATGCCGCGTCAATCAGCGTTCTGTCGTACTCGACACCCTTTAGGTGGGCAGTGGTCAGCAATCTTCAGTTGCATTTACCAGCAGTGTCTTCTAAGAGAGGTTGGGATTTGGGAGTGGCTTCTCCGACTGAAAACAACCGCTTACCTGAAAAAACACGATTGAGAGCTGCAAACATGTCCTAACGCTGCGCCTTGGAGAAATAGAGAATTTCACATACACGCCCCATCATGGATTGCACGGTTTTGTGGGCAGAGTCCCCAGAAAGCATGCAGCTTCTGACTGGAAGAGGGTCTCTGTGAACTCCCTCAGTTCCTAGTTGAAGTTCTCCTGCATCTACTTTTTCTTTGAAAATGCGCTTCAATTTGTTGCATTCATTGGTTGGATGATTGAAGAACCTGTGGTAACGACAATAATTGGGATTTGCCATTTCTTCCTTAGTTGGTGGGCGCTTAATAGGAGGTAGTTTGATGGCATCATCTTGAATCCATGCTTCCAGGAGTTTCATTACTTCCTCGATCGGGGAGTTTGGAGAAGCCTCTCCAGTTTCTTGTGGTTGGCGCAGGAGTCTTAGCCGCGGCCTTCCGGGATGAAGCCGTCTGATGCGCAGGTGCCGCACGTTTAGGTTGTTGTTCCGCTACTGGAGATTTTCTCTTTACTCCTTCACCCACTACACTTACATAGGGTCAGTATTATATTATTTGTTGATGAGACGTCTGCTTCCTCGAGTTTCGTGTGCATCTTCATTTCTGGCGGGTCTGGTCCTTTCCAACAATGTCGGTGATGTTGTGGTCGAACCCTTAGAAGCTCCATGAAGTTCAGAGAATGTTTGAAAATGCATGTTCTCCAGTAAAGCGCTATAGATGGGCACCATACCTTTAATGCATGACTCCACCAATTGGTGTTCAGTTACATTTGGATCATAACAATCCAGTGCCTGAATTCTGAATCTCTTAACAAAATCATTTGGATGTTCATTGTTTCGTTGAAACATTCTTACCAAGTCTGAAAAAAGTAATTTGCTCAGACACGAAGAAATATTTCTTGTAGAAAGCGGCAACCATCTCACACCAGTTGGATATGATGTTTGGCGCAATGTTGTTATACCAGGTGTACGCCCTTCTGGTAAGAGACTTTGAAAACTCTTTCAGGTGGAGGACATGGTTATATTCGTGTTCTCCTAAGGATTCCAAAAAACGAGAGATGTGTTCACGAGCATTACCAGTCCCGTCATAAAAGGAAAATTGAGGAGAAGAGTATCCTTTCGGGAGAGGAACTCTTTGCACATCAGGAGGATAAGGAGGTTGATGTTGGTGCATGTCTACCGGGTTTTCTTTTCTTTGATTTTAGATAAGTCGTTCCAAATCCTCATGCGTGATGAAATTGGATGGATGGTTTCCTTCCAATGAATGTTCAGGAGCAAAACGAGCCTCTTTATCTATAAAGGCGCGCCCTGCTGAGGTGCTTGCCGGGAGTATTAAAATTACTCCTTATTGGCTTCATTTGAAGTTGACGTGTTTCTTTTGGTAGCCGCTCCGTTAGTGTCTTGAGGAAAGTAAGTACCTCTTTTTGAGTTGTAGCCATGTATGTCTGAGCCTTAGCGAGAACTTCTTGTCTTTCCATCAAATCAACAATGATAATAGGGGGTTGGCTTCCTCTGCCTCCTCCGGCCTCTCGTCCTGATGGAGGAGTGGTAGTAGCTTTGGTAATAATTTGGATTGTTACGCTCGAAGAAACATTGGGAATGGCGGCAACGGCTCTGACTCTGGTGATAGGAGGTGTCACATCAGAGGGAATGTTTCATGTGCCGCTGGTGTTGGTGGTAGAGGATGTAATGCCACGAGATGCATTGACCGTGCTGGTAGGCGGTATATTGGTGTCACCGGCAGGAATGTTGACGCCAGGGGTGTTGTCAGCGCCAGTAACATCAGGATTTGTTGCTGATCCATACCTAGATCCACCATCTTGAAATTTGGAAGATTGAAATGAAAATCGAGAAATTAACTTCGCAACCGAGAGATTAATCTCCCACTGTGGTCGCCAGTTGTTTTGGGGTAAACACTGATTCTGCTGGTTTTGGTAAATTTAGGTGTGTCGCCGAGAAACGAATCTCAACCCTAAAAAATGCACTGCACTGTGGTACTTTATATTCGAGAGATAAATCTGTACAATCCTGGATTAAACCAAGAAATGGTCGTTCCAGTCTTGCTTCGGTCACCAAATGAATGAGAGGAGTTGATCTTAGTGAGGGAAGCGAATAAGGTGCTGAGATCAGAATGGTTAACTCTGAATGTGTGGTTGTTTTATGACTTGTATCAGAATATGGAACCGGCTTGCGGAATGTAAACTATCAGTTCTTGGTGTTTTTTCTGGATACTTGTGTTTTTTGTTAACTAAAACTCTGTTGTCGTTGGTCAAAATAGGTCGAAACCTATTTATATCAGTCATAGTTGCACGCACCCTGATCTCATAGGAAGTGGGAGTAGTTGAGTGATGGATAAGTGGGGTCGTGTGAAAATGTAGAAAACCACGTCTTACTATGAGGGAAGACGAGTTAGTTTACCCACTACTTCTCTGCTGCCACTAACTGTCCGCCTTTCCTGACACTTTCTCATAATGGACGTGTTACACGCCGCTGTAAACCGCCAGACCAATACCCTGATGAACATCCTCCAGTTTGTGACATGTTTGATGTCTAGAGTATTTTATACAAAATATGTAGCAAGTTGCTTAGTGGGTCTTGCCTAATTATTCTGACCAATCACGCGCAATCTAGGTGGCGGGTAGTCATGTGTGACGAGCCAAGTCATGAGGCTTGCCGCAAAGAATAACATGTGACGCATTAGGTTAAATAACTAAGTTATTTGTGAAGCCGATACTCATAAAATATCGTATGTATTCGATGCATGTAAAACATCTCTTTTAAGCAAGCAGCTCAAAATAATCGATGCATGTGACGCATCATTGTATTGAGCCTGTCTTGGTTGGTTGCGGAACCTAGTGTCTTAAAAGGAGCGTGACCGGCCATTTTCAGGAAGCTTCTGGAAGCTATTTATGCATGCCAAAGGTAGGCCGGTCGGTCCCTATAGGAGAGTGATGGTTGGTATCCATTTTGACATCCTATTGGTTCGGTCCAAGTTAAATCTAGACCGGTTAAACTGGATATCCAAATTGGATGGCTAAGATGATTTGTGGTAGTTATTGGCTGCTGCTAATTTATTTAAGACTCCTATAAGAAGCGCGACCACCCATCTTTGGGTGATCGTTTAGGAGCCATATGTGCAGGTCGCGGCTTGGCCGGTTGCTCCTTATGGAAGAGGGGTGGCTAGTGATCATGGCCACATCTTGTTGAACGCCTAGAGTAGGAGTTAGGCCGGCCGATTCGTCTAGCGAAGTTGGGCGGTCGAGATGATTTGCGGCATTTAATGGATGTCGTTGATTCAATTTAAGTATTAAAAGCCGTGTGGCCAAACCATTTTGGGCCAACGATTTTTGGTGTTGGCGGCGTGTTGTGGATCGTTCGACCAGCCAGCGCTATAGCCTTGCCGCTAATGAGTGTATCCACGCCTTGTCCATTGATCGGAATTGAATCTAGGCCGATCAATTCGGCTGGAGAAGTTGGACGACCGAGATCGTTTTGCGGCAGCAATGTAACGCTGCTTAACAGAAATTAAGGTTTTGTAAGTCGCGTGTCCAACTAACTTTGGGCAATCGTTTAGTGGCTCTGTTGGCGATATGGAAGGATTCCGGTTGGCCTAGGAATTAGTGGGCTCACTAGTATGCATGATGATGCTTGTCCGGTCGCGTTAGGGAGCGGCTAAGCTTGATAAATCAGCCGGCCAAAACGTACGATCGTGATTATTTTAAGACTGACATGGGCAGCCTATATTTAATTCCTTAAGGAATTTAGGCATTTCGACCAACCAACTTCCAACTTTATTAAAAGTGTGTGTGGTGCATTTAAAGCGATCTGATTGGTCGATGGGAAAGGGGGAGGAAAGCGGCAACATGGAGTGTGGTGCCTGCTGGAGCATATTGGTCGGCCAAATGGCGTGGCCACGGTTTAGTTTGTTTTCTGCTTTTTAGTAGAATCTTGATCCTACTAGCTCCATGATGAATTAATTTCCTATCTTGCCTAGGTTTTGTTTCGACCAATAGGGTTCGTGATATTGCGCAAGGGGCAAAAAACCTAAATTTCGCTAATTAGGTTAAAATATGAATTTTGCGAGCTGTCACAAAATTGGTCAAATTTGGTGAATTCTGTGTGTTGACACAAAATTACTGATTTTATTCTCATAAAGAAGTCAGTGCGTCTTCTGACTGAGTACTTTCATGCACACCTTAATCTTGATACTTTGGAAAATTCATGCTACTCAGCTGCGAGTGAACAGTAATTGTCATGTCATATCAATATTAAGAGTTCATCCGGGGAATATAGCATAGGAAAATACTCAATAAGCCATACATTAATGAATAATGCATGCGAGAGGTTAAAATTTATAGAATATTTGGGATTGTTTCTACATGTACCATTCTAGATAAGTTTCATATAAATATACTAAATTGCTCAATACGTGTGTAAGTAAAGAGGCCTGGGCACTCATCACTTTTAAGTGGCTCTGTCTCTTTGCAGAATGACGGCACATTAAATAAAGGGTTTTATAATTTTATCCATGAACCGAAAACCACCATCACAACATCACATCTTAACTTCCAGATACACCACATCACTATAGCACCAATGCTTGGCCAAGAAACTTTAAATGGAGATACCCCAAGCACAGAATCATGCCAATACAGAGAAATATCATCAATCCATTCCAAATCTGTGGAAATTAAGTATTGTAAAGAGACTCAAAACCAAATATGAGCAGCAATCGGACATTTAACAAACAAGTGCAGAACAGTCTCATCATGATTATGACATAAATGGAAATTCACATCCACATAAGGGTTATAAATATGTAGCATAGAATTGACTGGTAACATCTGAGCAAATATTTTCCACATAAAGAACTTACTTTTCGGCAAACAATCTCCAAAAAGCAGAATCTTCTGAGGAGCTAATATCACTCATATAAATTTTATAAGCAGATTTAATCGTGAACTTACCATTTCTCGTATGAACCCACATTATTTTGTCACACTGGTTAAGATCTATATAATAGATCTAATTCTGATTACTTCATCAGGGGAAAATAAAGTAGATAACGGACTAACATTCCAACAATTTTTATGTACATCGATAAGATCATTAACAAAAGTGTAATCACTATAATTAGGATGAGTAGATACCGGAGGACTACTACAACCCGGAATCCAATTAGAACTCCAAATTCGAGAAGAAGAACCATTATTTATTTTATTACTATATTAGCTCTAATAAAGTTTAACCCATTAAAAATAGCTTTCCAAATCCAAGAAGAAGAATCAACAGCTTTATCTATTTCCAACAAATTCTGGTTAGGAAAATATTTATCTTTCAAGAACACAATAAGCAAAATATTCGGATTATTAATAACTCTCCAACCTAGATGGAAGATGAACACCCCATTAGTGGCGTATGTGTTCCTAATACCTAAACCACCACACATTTTAGATTTACCTATGTCACCCCAAGAACGAAAATAAGCTTCTTGTTTAGGATTTTTTTTTGACCACCAGAAAGTTCTTTGTAGAATGAATTTTAGAAGTAATTTTTTTGGGGGAGAGGAAAACAAGCCATATGATAAACTGCTAAACCAGAAAGCACATGTTTTGTGACAATTGTTCTACCTGCAACATTAAAATTGGTCTTCTTACAAGAACTTGACCTAGAGTAGACATTTTCAATAAGAGAGTTGAAAGATTTAGTTTTATCTCTACCTATAAACAAAGGAGTTCCTAGATATTTTTCAGAGCTAGTAAGAAACTTCATTTTTAGAGTTATAGATAAAAGCTTAATGTGTCTATTATGCATCTTACCACTAGTAATGAACCCTGATTTTTCAAAATTGATTGCCTGGCCTGAAGCCTTAGCAAAAACATTAATAATCTTCATAAGTTTTCTGGCATAAGTAATAGATGCTTTAGCAAACAGCATGCAGTCATCAGCGAAAAACAAATGAGAAATAGAAGGACTATTCTTTCTGAATTTAAAACCTTGAATTAATTTTTCTTCTTCATCTTTTAAGAGCATCTGAAAAAGAACTTCCATGAAAAGAATAAAGATATGCGGAGAAAGAAAATCACCCTGTCTAATGCCACGAGTCGGAAAGAAAGATTCACCAGGGGAACCGTTAACTAGAACAGAGTAAGAAACTGTACTAATGCATTAAAAGATCATTTGACACCAGTCCTCATAGAAACCAAGTTTCTTAAAAACAGCCTGAATAAAAGGCCATTCCAGCCTATCAAAAGCTTTAGAGAGATTTAGTTTAATAGCTAAATGGTCGTTTTTCGAGTTTTTCTTTTTCTTTTTGAAGGTATGAAGAGTTTCATGAGTGATAATGATATTGTCATGTATTTGTCTATTGGCGACAAAAGCAAATTTATATAGTGAAATCAAAGAGTCTAAGAGAGGTTTCAGACGATTAGTTAAAATTTTAGAAATAATTTTATAGGTAGAATTAGATAAACTAATAGGTCTGAAGTCATGGGGAGAAGAAGGATTTTTGATTTTAGGAATTAAGGTAATAAAGGTAAAGTTAGATTGTTTGAGAATAAATTTATTTTTGAAAAAACTTTGAAAAGGGACACCACTTCAGAGTGGACAATGTCTCAGTTATCCTTAAAGAACCCAGCAGGGTAACCATCAGGTCCCGGAAAACTCCAAGGGGCCAAATTATTAAATGTGTTAAAAAATCCATAATCAGAAGGAATGGCAATTGGAGAGAAATTAATGTCTTCTGAAATGATTGGTTTGACATACCTTAAGGCTTCTTCTATATCACCATTACTGGGATTGGAAGAAGTATAGATTTTTTTTAAAGTGCTTTGAAAGCAAAGAAGTAACATGTTCTCTATTCTATAACCAATTACCATGTTCATCTCTAATTGTGTGTATAGTATTTTACATGTTTCTGAGCTTCACAGTATTAAGAAAAAAGTGATATTTTTATCATACTGAGTAAAGTAGTTAATCCTAGATTTTTGTTTATAAAAACTATGTTCAATTTCATACCAATAATCCAGATGATTAGAATAATTCAAGATATAACCACCTATCTGAGGAGAGTAAGGAAAAGCTTGAAGTTTTTCTATTTCGGCATTTAATATACCTATTGTAGTTTTGATATGACCAAAGGAATGAATATTTCATTTGATCAACTCATGCTTCACATTTTTAAGTTTATTGACCACAATAAAACCAGGAGAGCCTTTGACACTTTTTGACCAGGAATTATGAAGAACCCCTTTAAAGTCAGAGTAAGCTGCCAGCATTTAAAAAACTTGTAAGGAATGTTTATATTTTGTTCCCAATGAAAAAACTTAATCAAGATAGGGATATGATCTGAATATACTCTTCCTAAATTGGTGACTCTAGTCTGAGGAAGAATCGTAACCCATTTATCATTCATAAAGCCTCTGTCCAGTTTTTCAAATATCAAATCTAAGGGATTTTTAAATCTTATGTTGCACCACGTAAAAGGATTACCATAAGAAAAAACTTCATTCATATTAATCTCTAAAAGTTTAGCTCTAACGAAATTCGTAGGAAAAGAATTATCCAGATTACCACCTTGTTTTTCAAAACTATGCAAGATGAATTAAAATCTCCTACTAATAACCAAGGACTATTGTTAGTTTCATTCATACTACTGAGAAAGTTCCATTGATTTCTAATACCATCTAAGTTTAAAGAACCATATATGAAAGAGACTACACAGTTTTTTATCATTGGAGTTATATCCCACAAAATATGTATCATATTTAAGGAACTACCAATCACTTCAATACTGGATTTTTCATAATAGACAAAAGCAAGACCACCAGATTTACCCACAGCAGGAATGATAGACCAAGCATCAAAAAGCAAATGATCAGTGTATTTACTAACTATTTCAGCATCTACCATGGTTTCTAAAAGAAAAATACTATCCAATTTATATTTCCTAATTAAGTTTCACAAGTGGCGCCATTTATTGTCAGAACAACACCCATTCATATTCCAGCACAGGAATTTCATGATGATTACTATAGAAAAATCCACGCGGTAAAGATTTTAGCAGGTTAAGTAAAACAGAGATAGATTAAGAAGACTTACAGGGCCATGGGCTGAAGAAGGAGAAGCATCCATAGGGTCCATTGCATCTATCATCATGAGATTAACTCCATTCTAAAATTATTCTTGAGACAACACAGGTTATGGAGGTAAAATGGAAATTAGAGTTGGCTCAAGAACAACAGCCTTGTTAACACCGTCTCCCAGTACAGGATCATCCATATTAAAGGACTCAGAATATGGTTGAAGAAGCATATCTGAAGTGAAACTCATTTCGGTAGATAAATTAAAGATAACACCAGAACTAATAAAAACACTTTGAGAGACTGAGGTACTAGATGTTGACCAAACAACATTAGATTCTGAATGGTCTGAAAAGGAGACTCCACTACTACCAATAGTAAAAGGCATACCAATCAGGGGAGGAAAAGGCGGCAAGGAAACCATCGGAGGCCATTGAGGATTTGGAACCATAAAAGTAGACGAAAACCATATGTATTTCCCAAAAAAGCAAACTCGGAGTAAAATGTAGGTCTTTTTCATTTCATATCAAAGGCTTGATAAGTAGGATCAAAAGGAATACCACTTTCAACAGGAGCAGATAAAGTAGATGGCATAGATAAAAGATTTGAGGCAGGTACAATACTAGTACTCACAGAAGAGGATGCAGATTCTCTTATAGTTAGAGAAGTACTAGAAGGAAGTAGAGGAGAAAAAAAAGATGATACCACTGGGAGAGATATTGAGGCTGAAGTTCTCAAAGAACCAACTGGATGAAGGCTGACTGAGAAAGCAGAAGGCTTTGAAGATTGTGCAGCTGGATCTTTACGTACAGAATTCCTATCTGCTCCAGAACTTTCACTTTTTTCCATAGAATCTCCAATCTTGGTAAGAGCAACATGAGTAGCTTTCAAGGCTGGTGCACGAAGCGCCTTTACAAAGATTCTCCTTTTAAGTTCCTTACATCTAACCTCATCATGAAATAGAAAAAAAGATCTTAGTACATGTATGATATGGTAGCATAGGATAAACAGCAGTCATAACAAAAGTTTTTCCATATGTGTTGAAGACAACTTTCTTGGTCATGGGAGATTTCGAAGGCACCATGACTTTAGCTTCATAAAAATTACCTATCTGAGACTCAACTGCTACAACTCTCCCTAATTGCTCAAGAATCTCTCTAGATTTTCCTTATAAATAAGCACATGTGTAATGGTGATCTATACAGGCATTAAGGTTTTATCCCACACTAAATCAAACACAAATTCCAGATTACCCAATGGCTGAATAGCAAATAACTGACCAAAAAGCATACTGCTAAGTCTAAATTCACCTTTTTCTTGAACATAATCACAAAGATATTAAGATTCTCTACCATTCCTTGGATATAAGGTTTGTCTAGTTTGAAATCAGCAGAGGGGATAGTCCAAATCCTATTAAAATGATGTTTAACAGAGGTTTTATGATAATTCCTATAATCATCACATAATAACCCAACAAGCCTAAATGGAAATTCTTCAACAAATTCATCTAAGTCTAGAACTCTCACATGCTCAGCAGAGAAATCTATAGTAAAACATCAAGAAAGAAGTATGAAGAAAGGAAGAACTCAGATAGAATTGAGGCACTATCACATAAAAGAGAAAATATAATAACTGAAATAGCGGCTACAAAGAATAACTGATGAGACTATAAACAAGATTTTCTCTTAAACCAAGAATAAATCCAACTACATACTCAAACTGATAAAACTGACAAGGCACTAAACCACACTCAACAGACAGACATTTCATCAGTTATAGACTATGACTCCCCAGGCTTAATAGAAAAGAATGCCAAGTGTAGAAAAACATCCGAGGAAGTTCCACTAAATTATAAGATATTATAACTCAAAATATTAAAAAATTGCTGATTAACAAATCCATATAAATCTTCACAAGGAACAGAATAAATATAGTATCAATATCTCTCAAATTAGAACCAATGAATTATAATAATACCCAACTCTTAGAATTCTTCAACTAGGCTAAACAAAAACAGAGACAAATGTAAGTTCTAATCAATAAACCATCTCCAAATTAGAGAACCTTTAATATTTTCTTTAACATAACCCAATTCAACACTTAATCAAAAGAACCCAAATTAACACTTAAACATAAGAATCAAGATATATAATAGTTGTTAATAAATAAATCCAATCCCTACATTAGTAGAAGCTCATGATGCTAAGGTAGCATTCCCAAATATCAACTCCAGAAGAACACAACCAAGAGACAAGAGACCAATTAATTAATGAAATTGTACCCCAAAAAACACATAAAATCAATTGTACTCTTAAATCTAATCCTACAATCTCATGATGATAATAGATACTCAGACTCTATGTTGCTTCCTTCAGTTGCCCATGACCAAATCTGAAAAAACAAGGAGGGAAACAAATTAGAGAGATAAGATAGATAAAGAAAGAAAAATTACTTCAAGAAAGAACTCAGAAGGTGATTGTAATCATGACAAACACAGAATAATCGATTTCAGAGAAAACAAATTGAGAAACCCTAGAGCAGATTAGACCATTCAAAATTAGGTTTTTGCAAAATCAGGTTAAAAAACACAATCAAATAATAACATGAAAAACTAAAAAACCTAATTAAACTAGTGCTAGAAAATATTTAGAATAGAAAGAACATATTAAAAGTGTTATATATCAAGAAGAGAACACATGATTGGATCAAAGAAGTGGAAGAAAAAATTCAGCTTGACTAAGTCAACGTCGCCCGACTTATCTCCTTGACCTTCGTTCTCTAAAAAAATAGAACAACTTCACTTTTTCTAAATCAACAACTTAGCTATACATTATTCTGGTGATGAATCCAAAAATTATTAGAGCAAATTATATGTTATTTTTCTTTGATATTTTTGTAGTTTCACATAAAAAATAAAGCTGAAAAAATTATACATGGACTGATCAAAAAAATAAAATAAGTATTGCACATGGATGATTCTGTTACATGGTGGTACACAATAATTAATTATCTTATGTCTTTGAAATAGCTAAATGTGTTATTAATAGTTTCAAATCAACTTAACCAAAGGAAACCCATACATATGCAAAATCAATTCGAGCTGGAAACACTTTAACATTTCAGATTTATAAAAAATAAATAAAGACTAAAATGGCTTTTTTTCGTATCATTCTTATAACTCAAAATTTCCTGCAATCATCCGGACCTTAACTTGACTTTTTTCCCCATCATTCTATCTTAAGCTCAACCATCATTTGAGTGCTTATACTGTTGGGGTATATATTTAAAAACATAGTTTTGTAATAATATGCCAAAGTTAGAGAGATAGTATGGTGGCATTATTTTGAGCTCCCACACTATAGGCATGGGTTCAATTCCCACCCCACACAATTTCACTAGGGTATATACTATTTATACTATATATTATATTACATTAGTCCGGGAGCGGGGCCTTGGGGGTCTTGGGAGGTCTGCTGATCCAGAAACAATTTTTTTGCTGTTTTTAACTTAAATTTTCAAAACGTATTAAGATAATTATATCATGATTAATTACAGTTAATGTTGAAATTTTAATACGGCCGTTTTTTGCTGTTACAAAGAAATTTAATTGGCATTTAATCGAAGATTAATTTTCCATTAATTCCATTGATTCTTTTTGATTATAAAAAAAAAAAAAAAACTGGTTTCTGGAAGAGGAAATATAGAACGTTATTTTTATTTCGTCAAGTTTTCTGAGCAAGTGTTGTTGAAAGAGTTATTATTGATTCGATTTCTCAGTGCAGAGAAATCGAAAGAGATAAGTTGTTTTATCCCATAGGGTTTCGACAAAAAACTGACTGCTAGCACAATCAAGAGGCAGAGTCGCGAAACACCTTAAAGATAGCGACCTAGTACGCGACTCAGCGGTTTCTTTGTGTAATTTGATTATAGTGCTTTGTTTCCAACAATTTTAAGGTGTACGTTTCTGCTATGGAGAATGAAAAGAAGCGCGTTGATGATACCAACAAGCCTTTCAAATTTGAAGGGTTGCATTTCAGAAGATGGAAGCTGAAGATGTTCTTTTATCTCAAACTGATGAAGCTGCATATGATTGTGTCGAGTGTTCATCCTGGAACCCTGGAACCTGCTGCTGATAAGACTGCTGCTGTTGCTGCTGGCGGTGGTGCTGCTACAGATCCACCTCCTACCGGTGGTGTTGAAGAAGTTGTTTCTCAAACTCCCGAGGAAAAACAAAAGGCCATCGACAAATGGATCGATAATGACTTTGATTGCAAAAACTACATTCTTAATGCATTATCTGACGATTTATATGAGTATTATTCAACTTTTGAAACTGCTAAAGATGTATGGGATGCATTACAGAAAAAATATGACACCGAGGAAGCGGGTTCAAAGAAATATGCTGTGAGCCGGTATGTGAGATACCAAATGGTGGATGATAGATCAATTGTTGCACAGGCTCATGAACTTCAAAAAATTTACCACGAAATTGTGGCCGAAGGTATGAAAACTGATGAACAATTTCAAGTTTCTGTAATGATTGACAAGTTACCACCTAGCTGGAAAGATTTTCGTAATACTTTGCGTCACAAGACTAAAGAATTTTCTCTTGAAAGTTTGATTGTTAAGCTCAGGGTTGAGGAAGAAGCTCGGAAACAAGATAAGAAGGAAGAGATTCTCATTGTTTCTAACAATAAGACTCATCCGAATTTAAAACCTAAGAAAAGGGATATGAAACCTAACCCGAACCAGAAGAAAGGAGGAAGGCCTAATCAAAACAAGAACCAACACCCATCGAAAAATGGACAGAATTCCAATTCTGAATTTCTTTGTTATATCTGTAATAAACCAAACCACATGGCTAGGAATTGCAGATTTAACAAGGAAAAGAATAACGCACAAGCTAATGCTGTGGGTGACGTTATAATTGCCATGGTCTCTGATCCAGAGTTCTACATGGTTGGTGGATCTGATGGGTGGTGGATAGACAGTGGTGCTTCGCGTCATTGTTGTTTTGATAGGTCCATGTTTAAGACTTATGCTGAAACCAAGGACAAGAAAGTGTTATTGGGAGACTCCCACAGCACTATGGTGAAAGGTTCTGGTACGGTAGAGTTGAAGTTTACTTCTGGGAAGACACTCATGCTGAAAGATGTCCTTCACACTCCAGAAATGAGAAAGAACCTTGTTTCCGGCTATCTTCTCAACAAGGCTGGGTTGTATCAAACTATTGGGTCTGATATTTACACTATAACTAAGAATAAGAATTTTGTAGGAAAGGGTTATGCTACTGATGGAATGTTTAAGCTTAATGTTGATGCTATGAATAAAATTGATTCTTCTGCTTATATGGTTTGCAATTTTAATGTTTGGCATGGAAGGCTTTGTCATGTGGGTAAAAAGTTAGTAAATAACATGAGTAAGTTAGGTGTCCTCCCTGAATTTTCTGAAAATGATTTTGAAAAATGTGAATACTGTAGTCAAGCAAAAATAACCAAGACTTCACATAAATCTGTTGTAAGAGAATCGAAACCACTAGACTTAATACATTCTGATTTGTGTGAATATGAAGGTATCCTAACTAGAAATGGCAAGAGGTATATCATGACGTTCATTGATGATTGTTCTAATTATACTTATGTTTATTTGTTGAGCCATAAGAACGAAGCTATTGAAAAGTTTAAGATTTTTATTGCTGAAATTGAAAATCAATTTGGTAGGAAAATTAAGAGATTTCGTAGTGATAGAGGCACTGAATATGATTCTTCTCCTTTTACTGAAATTTATCAAACTAATGGCATTATACATGAAAGAACTGCACCATATAATCCTCAAATGAATGGGAAAGCTGAAAGAAAGAATCGTACTCTTACTGAATTGACTGTTGCTTGTTTGCTTAGCTCTGGTGCTGCTTCTCATTGGTGGGGTGAATGTTTGCTGACTGTTTGCCATGTTTTGAACCGCATTCCTAATAATAAAACCATGATATCTCCTTATGAACTTTGGAGAAATAGAAAACCTAATGTCTCTTATTTTAGAGTTTGGGGTTGCTTAGCTTTTGTTAGAAAACCTGATCCTAAAAGACATAAGTTAGAAAGTAGAGCTTATGAATGTGTTTTTATTGGTTATGCTCAAAACAGTAAAGCTTATAGGTTCTTTGATATTAATAATAAGGTTATTATTGAATCTATTGATGTTGATTTCTTTGAAGAGAGATTTCCTTTTAAATCTAGAAATAGTGGGGGTAATAGTGGGGGTTCTTTATCTAGTGTTTTACC
Organism: Papaver somniferum; assembly: GCF_003573695.1. Taxonomy (NCBI): domain Eukaryota; kingdom Viridiplantae; phylum Streptophyta; class Magnoliopsida; order Ranunculales; family Papaveraceae; genus Papaver; species Papaver somniferum. The sequence goes on along the minus strand of NW_020621381.1, from coordinate 4,246,896 downwards.
TAGTGCTGATTCTGAACATAGATTAGAAGAACCTAGAAGTGCAGAAACTAGGATCACTGAAGTTGAACCTAGAAGAAGTAAAAGAGCTAGGACTGACACAAGAGATCCTGATTTTGAATTTTATGCCGTAGAGGAAGAACCTTCTAATTTACAAGAGGCGTTCAGTTCTGCAGAGTCTAGTTTCTGGCAAGAAGCTGTAGATAATGAATGGGATTCTCATATGTCTAATGGAACTTGGCGTATAGTAGATTTACCTCCTGGTTGTAAGCCTATAGGTTGTAAATGGGTTTTGAAAAGGAAACTAAAACCTGATGGAACAATAGAGAAGCACAAAGCTAGACTGGTTGCTAAAGGATTTAGGCAACGAGAGAACGTAGACTTCTTTGATACTTATTCTCCTGTTACTAGATTAACATCTATACGTGTTTTGATTGCTGTTGCCGCTGCTCATAATCTTGTTATTCACCAAATGGATGTTAAAACTGCCTTTTTGAATGGTGAACTAGAAGAGGAAATTTATATGGAACAACCTGAAGGTTTTGTAATTCCTGGACAAGAACAGAAAGTATGTAAGCTAGAAAAATCCCTTTATGGTTTAAAACAAGCTCCTAAACAGTGGCATGAGAAATTTGATAATTTAATGATTTCACATAACTTCAGAATAAACGAGGGTGACAAATGCATCTATTATAAATTTGAGAATGATGTGTGTGTGATTGTTTGCTTGTATGTGGATGATTTGCTGATATTTGGTTCCAATTTATCTGTTGTCAATGAAACTAAAGGTATGCTTAGTTCGAATTTTGACATGAAAGATTTGGGTGAAGCTAGTGTAATCTTGGGAATCAAAATAACTAGAACTAGTAGTGGTATTTGTTTGGATCAATCTCACTACATTGAAAAAATTCTGAGAAAGTATGAATATTTTGATTGTAAGCCTGCTTGTACTCCGTTTGATCCTAATGTGAAATTGTTTAAGAACACTGGAGAAAGTGTTAGACAATCTGAATATGCTAGTATAATTGGAAGTCTGCGTTATGCAACTGATTGTACAAGACCAGACATTGCATATGCAGTGGGAGTTCTGTGCAGGTTTACCAGTAATCCTAGTTTGGAACACTGGGATGCTATTGAGAGGGTTATGCGGTATCTGAAAAGAACCACAAACCTAGGATTACACTATAAGAGGCATCCCGCAGTCCTTGAAGGATTTAGCGATGCTAATTGGAATACTCTTTCAGATGATTCCAAGGCCACCAGTGGATATGTTTTTACTATTGCTGGGGGCGCTGTATCTTGGAGATCAAAGAAACAGACAATTATAGCCCAATCTACGATGGAGGCTGAATTGATGGCACTAGCAGCAGCTAGTGAAGAAGCAGGATGGCTGAAGAGTCTGTTATCAGACATTCCAGTATGGGAAAAACCGATACCAGCCACTTTGATCCACTGCGATAGTACCGCGGCTATCGGAGTAGTAGAGAATTGTTATAATAACAGTAAGAATCGACAGATACGTCGAAAGCACGACACAGTTAAAGAATTTCTCACAACTGGTGTTGTTAGAGTAGATCATGTAAGGTCTGAAGGAAATATAGCTGATACTTTGACGAAAGGATTAGCAAGAGAAAAGGTATGGAATATCTCTAAAAGTATGGGACTTTTGCCCGTGAGAAGTTGAGTCATTTGTAATGGATACCCAACCTAGAAATAGGTTCAAAGGGACTAGACGAAGTTACAAATAATATGATAGAGTCATGCATTCCCATAGCATGATATCCTGAAGTGGGAAACAGGTTGAGTGTTTAAACTCTTAATGATGTCTATAGCTCTTAAGTTAAGAGTGGGATATACAGGAGTATCCTTGATAGACTCACCTATACGAATGTGAAGGTGTGGCCGCCTTCTATGAGAACTTGGGCATTTCTCTAGATCGTTCGTTAAGAAAGGGATAAGCACATGGCCCTAATGTGCAAAATTAAGAACTTTACTCTAAGATATAGTTGTGTGTGTTGTATAATCTATTATCAGTTAGAGTTCAAGACGAGAGTCACTCTAGTTACCTGATACTTAGAAAGTTCAACACTATGTAGAGGTTCAAGTCGAAAGGCACCTTTGCTTATGCACAACTGTATAGCACTTGCTCAATGTTTTAAAATATAAGTGGGGGATTGTTGGGGTATATATTTAAAAACATAGTTTTGTAATAATATGCCAAAGTTAGAGAGATAGTATGGTGGCATTGTTTTGAGCTCCCACACTATAGGCATGGGTTCAATTCCCACCCCACACAATTTCACTAGGGTATATACTATTTATACTATATTATATACATTAGTCCGGGAGCGGGGCCTTGGGGGTCTTGGGAGGTCTGCTGATCCAGAAACAATTTTTTTTGCTGTTTTTAACTTAAATTTTCAAAACGTATTAAGATAATTATCATGATTAATTACAGTTAATGTTGAAATTTTAATACGGCCGTTTTTTGCTGTTACAAAGAAATTTAATTGGCATTTAATCGAAAATTAATTTTCCATTAATTCCATTGATTCTTTTTGATTATAAAAAAAAAAAAAAACTGGTTTCTGGAAGAGGAAATATAGAACGTTATTTTTATTTCGTCAAGTTTTCTGAGCAAGTGTTGTTGAAAGAGTTATTATTGATTCGATTTCTCAGTGCAGAGAAATCGAAAGAGATAAGCTGTTTTATCCCATAGGGTTTCGACAAAAAACTGACTGCTAGCACAATCAAGAGGCAGAGTCGCGAAACACCTTAAAGATAGCGACCTAGTACGCGACTCAGCGGTTTCTTTGTGTAATTTGATTATAGTGCTTTGTTTCCAACATATACTACCATCATATGTAACTCCATCGTAGTGGATGCAAGTTGTTGTGATGCTTGTCGGTGGTATTAGCTTCATGTTAAAAGGGTTCAAAGTGATTTGGTAGTTGACATACGTATGCAATATTTGTACCAACCCTTCAGTCGCGTTCGCCTGGTCTAGACTTCCTAAAAATGATCTCGTCCCTGCCTGGAAAAAAACATTTAAACTGTGAGAAATTATATAACTGATCAACATATATGTATACATATAAATACTCTCACCGGAAAAAGAGGAATCTACCAATATAAAGACGTGCATCAGAAAATCTATATTCTAACAGTGAGAATTTACATATCTGAACAACATATACACACACATAGTGATTTGAGTAAAAGATGAAGAGGTGTGAATATAGGGACGTTTATTAAAAAATATGCAACATATAGCTTTGGACAAAACTAATATTGCACCTACTTTATAGCAAATCTAGTTAGATACATTTGGCATTTGAATTTGCAGCAGCAATAATACATCAGAAATCTATAAAGGGGGAGTTACTGAAGAAAAAATAGTAGCTACTCCATAATCACGCAAAGCTAACATATAAATTAATCTACAAGGATAGTCCATTATAATTTAAGTACTTAATAATCATGGATGAAATGGTTTTGACCTGAACTCAAGGAACTGATACTAATACTTCACAAATTAAAAGTTGCATGAAAGAGCTTTACTTGTCACCCGTGTAAAGTCATTAAAGATCGAGAAGGAAAATGCGATATTCAAACACCAAAACAAAAGTAGACATTTGTTGATGGGGAAAAACGATTTGCTGGTTTTCTAGGGAACGAAGAGACGATCGAGAGATCGAAGACTCCTCAACCGAGAAAACTTCCTAACCTCAAACAGATACACTGCACGGGAGTGCTTTTAAGTTCGAGAGATCAATCTGTAAGACTCCGGCCTAAACCAAGTCAATGGTCATTCCAGAGTCAATTCGGTCACAAAGAGGGAAGAGGGTTGATCAGTAGGAGGGAAGCTATGAAGTGTGTGAGACTAATGGTAATCTTTGAATGTGTTGTGGGTTTCTGCAAATGATGAATAAGTTTGAGTTATTGAAATAGTGTTGGTCACATGATTCTTGGTTAGACGATGGATTGTTTGTTCAATATCTCGTAGATTTCCTGTGTGTTTTTCGTACTTGTTCAATCATGGACTCAGAGACTTATTTATATTGTCGGAAAGTGTAAACACATTGATCTCCAGTAAGTGTGACGGTTGCTCGAGTGAAAGAGTGGGAAAGTGGGAAATCGTGGTTTCACCAATTCCTCGTACGTGATAGGGTTGGTTAATTGTCCACCCACTACTTTGCTAACTCCCTCAACTTCTTGCACGACTTACTCACATTTCTCATCGTGGATGAACACACGTGTTGTAGGCCGCCATACCAAAACCCTAATGGATATCCCCCATGTAAAGTGATTGATGTCTCACGAATGTGGATTTGACTAGTCAGTCGTTTGATTTGATTAGATGATGGGTCTAAGTTTTGTTTAGTGGATCATGATAGTAGAATGCTCTATGACTCATGGATCGAGCGTCTGCTAGGTCGAACGAATGTGATAGTGTGAATAAATATTACACCAGCAATTGATCGATAAATTACTGAATATTAATATATGAATCGAGTGTCTGAGTAAGTATTGCTCACTTGATCAATTACTGAATATTGATAGCTGAATCAAGATTTGAGAAATTGAGCGAGTATTGCTCGTTCAGTGGATTACTGAATATTGATAGTTGGATCAATATTCATGCAATTGAGCAAGTATTGCTCATTCGATGGATTATTGGTAGTGTGACCAAAAAATAATTAATTAAAATATTGGCAGGGCCGAATATTATATAATTAATTTAGATGTTGATTGTTGGATCAATCATAAAATTATTAGTATTTGAACTGCTCAGAATTGTGATTCAGGGAGCGTTTGTTCGGAACCCTAATTTTTCGATCAATTGTTTGTCAATTTATGAATTACTGAAAATAGTCTATTGAGTAAAGAGGGACCGACCACATGGGATAATGGACGAGCATGTGGTTCCCAAGTGCTCGAGTGATCGTGCTCCGGGTCCTTCATTGACCGGCTGGTGAAAGAATGATCAAATGCTAGTGTTGATCATTTATTAGAATAGTGCTCGAGCGAGCGTTAGGAAGTAAAACCTAATTGTGTAGAGATGAGGGACTGACCAAGAGGGCATGGACCGGCCCTTGGTGGTCGTGGGACCAGTTGCCAGTCGTTTGAGCGAGTCCCAAGTTGGTTGGAGAGAGTTTGGACCCAATATGAGCTATTGCTAGCAAATTAGGTCAAAATTGTGAGAATGTGTGGGACCGGATCCTTGCAAGCTTAGGGCCGTCCTTGGTCGGTCAAGGAAGCATGCCCGTGTCACCATGGTGTCCGTGTCTCAGTCCTGAGAGTTTTGGTATTTTCTAGCGATTGTTCGAGAAATATTTTGAATATTCAGAAGAGTTTGATCTTGACTGAAACTCTCGATTTTGCTCGAATGAGCAAGAAGAACTTTGCTCATGCGACTGATGATTTGAGAATATTAAAATAATAATATTTTAATTTTAACGTGGGAAGCCTGTGGTCGGTCGACCATTTGACCTTTTGGCTTTTCCATGGTTTGAGCAATATTTGAGAAAATATTGAAAAACTAGGTTTTTCGGTCAAACGATGGAGTTCCATGAGATGATGTAAATAATAATATGAGAAAATAAGGAATTTTAAGGTGTGGGACCGTCCACGGCTAGGGAATGGCCGGCCGTGAGATGAAGGAATCTCTGTGAGATGAGAGAGGAAATAAAAAATATTAGTGAAAATAAAATAAGGGAGGGACCGGCCACGGCATGACCGGCCGGCAGGCCGGTGGGCCTGGCCCCATGCCTTTACTTGTTTTATTAATTATTGTTTTATTTCCATGGGTCGCTCGTTCGTCCATACTTTGATAGTTCGTTCGTGTGTTTGGGTGCTCATTTGTGCATTATTTTTCGAGTACACACGCACCATTTTCTCAGGACTTACTCGATGACGGTCAGACGCCCAGTTGTTGAGTATTTATTACTAATTTATGAAATTTAGTGTAGAATGATTCATGAAACTGAGTAATATGAATATTTATTTATTATCTACCCATAGGATCAGCCATGGATTCGGAATAATAAAATTATCTATTACCATTCCATGGGATCGGCCGTGGATTCGACCATGGAATCGGAGTAATGAGATAAAATATATTATCTTCTAGGAATTCAATGGTGAATGTCACGGTAGAATTAATCTATTGTAGAATCGAGATATGAGATAGTTGAAGCATCATACTCGTTCTGAAAGGTGCATAGTCAGGGAACAACGTACATCGTTATTGACGTCCTGAAAGCCTTTTGCCCTCTCAACAAACAATTATGTATGGAGAGACGCCTGAATTTATAAACAGTATCTCTACATAGTCAAGGAACAGCGAATGAGTGTCTCCGATGTCCTGATGGCGTTTTTCCCTCTCAACAAACAATTATGTATGGAGGACCGCCCAATCGTTCTTCTATGTAGAGGCAGGTCTCTCTATGTATTCAGGGAACAACAAGTGTCGCCGATGTCCTGAAGGCGTTTTGCCCTCTCAACAAACAATTATGTTTGGAGGACCGCCCAATTTTTCTTCTACATAGAGAGGAACGATGAAATGCGTAGCATCGAACGTTCAGCAAGTGGGAGGCCGATGCATGTCATGAGTGCAATCAAATTAAATCACTTATTTCCACACAATTAACTGGTAATATAATGGAAGTAAGGATCGTTCCCACGAAGAGCAGGGAGTTTAGTTGTCAAAAAGGTCACAAATGGGGGGTCTTGGTGTTTAGATTTTAAAGTAAATAAACAAAGCAATTGAAAGATTAAGTTGTAAGAAATAGAGGGAGAGTTGATCGAGGAATCCTTCTTCGTTACTAAACCGTCATCAAGTTATCATATCAATCCATTAATCCTTAGTACAGATTATCACCAACCGTAGAAAAGCATTTAGATCAGGGCTATCCCCTAAATCCCTTAAGTCACTGGACACAGAAGTTCTCGACTACTCGATTCTATTCAACTGAACCACCAAGTAGTAGATCACTCAAGGTGTAATATAATTGAATGCTTTAAGCTTTATGAATTTATAGGTTAATCACTAGTTAGGCTCTTATATCAAGGTCCACTCTTTAGTGTTGTTTATACACACAATTACTCCACAGAATCCCTCTGCAAGGTCTTGTGTTCTCTACTTGTGTGTGAATTATTCGACGATTACTTATCTCCTAACTCAACACTAGCATTACATTAAATCAATAAATCAATCCAGTTGGCCACCTTAACAGTCTACCAGTTAATCAGAAACATTCATAATCGTATAAACAAGCGATAATCATATGAGAAGAACTTCAAAATAGATTAATATAATAACTCAAATCTTGTCTAGAACTTATAATTCATCCTCAATCAATTATGGGTTCAGCTACTCATGGATGTAAGAGCATCCATGTTAAACATATAAAAAAATTAAAGAGATGTCATTACGATTGATGATAACCTTTCTGAAACCCTAGCTCTGTTGTTGTTCTTTCTCTCCAAGCTTGAAAATTTGTGTAAAAGATCCCTTCTTAATGTTTAGAAGGTCCTCTTATATAGTTTTCAAGAGATCTAGGTATTAGAATCCTTCCGGGACCAAGTTTCCTTGATTTGGAAGTCAAAATACGCTGAAAGGGACACAATAGGCTTTTCTTAGTCGGCATTGTCAAATTCCCCAATGCAATACCGAAAGTTGGTGTCTAAAATACACCTTCTCTTCCCGAAATACGTCTACTTTTGGTATTGTTTTATCAATGCCGAAAGTGAGGGTCTAAAATACATCATATCTGCTCAAAATATGGTTACTTTTGGTATTGATTTATCAATCCCGAAAGTGGTGCTGTAGATTGCCAGTTTTTGTCTCAACTGTTTTGGCCGTAAGTTCTTCGTCCGAACTCGGAATGACCTCATTCTTTCACGTTCTCTTCATAATTGAATTCTCTTCAATATGGTGATAAGAAATACCGAATTTGGATGAGTAGAACTTGGTCTTCTAGTCCTTCTTATGTTTTCGACCTTTTTTGCCCCTTTTCGTCGCACCCTTTTCCACTTCTTTCGGCTTTAGACGCTTGGATCTTTGAGAACCTCACTTTATAGCTCTTTTGCATCCTTTTCCATTGATTTTGAAAGATTCACCTAAATAAACAAATAAAATGGAAAACAAAAGTAATACAAGGATAATATGCAAGAAATATAACTAAAACAAGCATGGAATTAACACTAAAATCATGTGAATTATGCACTTATCCAATTCCCCCGCACTTATATTTTGCTAGTCCTCGAGCAAACTACCTAAAGTACAACAACTCCATGTCTTCAAGTATACGGATGAACTTAGCAAATAAAACATGCCTTTAAACCCCTAGGTGTCCCTAGTGGACGAGTTATAGTCTCGTGAGGGATTACGAGAGGTATACCCACAAAACCTACTCCAACTTCAAAGCGTTCCAGCGCCCCAAGCAGGGCCGACTTTGAAGGGTGGCAAGGTGTGCTCTCGCACAAGGCATCCCAAAAGAAATTAAATTTTTAAGTTATCAATTGAAGGCCCAACTTTCTTGATCTTCTCTAATTTGTATGGGCTGAAATATAGAAACATTCTCAAGCCCAAAATCTTTAAACTTATGTTTACTTCCCTCCATATTAAGTAGTTACCAAAGTGTAAATTAAGGGAAATTCCAAACATTAAAAACCTTAGAATTCAACCTTCCTCCTTACTTGTTGGTAGTTTTAACTATAAATTGAGAACTTAGGGAAGTTCATAATTCATTAAGAGGATTGTGAAGGGAACAATATTACTACATATCATTTTGTAGGTAGGGATGTGAAGAATCGCTATCTAAACCATTAAGCTCACATTTTGAACAGAATTTGTTCTCCGTATTTTCATCAAGCTAAACATGTAATATTACAATGCGATTACGAAATGTTTGGCACTAAATTAGGTAATTACTACCTTTTGATACCTATATCGTACTCATACGCGCGCTGAAACGGTCATACCAGCTAAAAATGACATTCTAGACACGAAGGAAAAACTATATTATTTATATGTATCTTTCAAAAATTAGAAACAAAAGGCGGTTCAAGAATTTTCGCACAAGGTCATCTTAATGTCAGAGACGGCCCGGGTCCCAAGCATCCAAAGAGCTATGAGGACATAGAGTTTCTGCATGCTAGTAATAAGAAGTTAAAAATACCAAAGAACATATTCTCATTCTCAAATGTTGAGTGAGAAATAACCACACCATAATGAGAGAATGCGTGTTTGAGATCGATCAATAAGCATTTCGCCTCGACTTCTGCCTCACTTAAAAGGATTTTATGATAATTGTACTCAATAAGACGGCTTTTTTATGGGTCTCACATGTGTGCAGGTAGGAATGAAGAGAGAATCCTACACACGTTGAATGGTGGGAAGGAATCCTTTCGAATTATTTCTGGAGACCCCACAAGATCGTGGGAAATAAAATATTTTCTGATGATCTCTAAGAAAGGAAATATAAAAATAGAGGATGAGAGTACTTACCACCTTCACATCTGATTGCAATGATGATAACACCACTCTCACAGCATCCAATATAAACGTAGTCTTCAGCTCGTCTTCTTCATCTTCTCGGTTTCGTCTTCGGTCTTCAACGGTTGATTATAAACTCTTGAACTTCGTATAACTTCGACAATTTATAACTCTTTTCTCAAATTCCTTGTTTCTTGAAACTTCTTTATAGAATTTTCTTACCCATGGCCTTATCGAACAAATAACAACCTAAATGCAAATTTTTTTATTTTTTTTGAGAAGATTGCAACTAAAATAATGAAAATAAAATATTAACAAAGCCATGAAAGAAGTACTTTACCACTTGAATCTTCACAACTTGTATTGTCTTCGTATCATAAACTTCAATAACTTTCATCTTTTGATTTTCTTCGCTCTTGTACTTAAATCTTCAATTTTGATATAGAATTTCGCCCCTTATGTGTAAGTCTTCAACATGTATATAAAAATATGCTTATTGTATGTTTCTTTACTTGGATATGGAATTTTGATCTTCCTTGTATTGTTGCTTGTAAACCTCAAACGTCTTCAACTTTCCTTGTAGATTTTGATGTCGCTCTGCTTGTTGATGATGATGGTGTTTCTATGGACCTGTTGTTGGCGAGAGAGAGAATGGTGCTAACTGCAAATCAAACTACAAGAAGGTGGTTTTCATCTATAGATGTCACCCTCATGATTGACAAAATTAGCACTCAAGAGATCAAATAGTAGTGCTTCTATTGGTGGGAAGTTGGGTAGCTCACCATTCTACCAGGAATTGATGTACGGTGACACACACTCAAAAGAAATCTCTTTAGTCAGCCACAAAGAAATCTGGTCTGGTGCCTCAGTTGATATGAAAATAGGTAGTCTCCACTAATGATTGATCAGCAACTATAATAATGCATCTCTCCCTTCTCCTAATTTGCATCACCGGCATGATTAAATCCACTATTTAACACTCTAACAAGCAAGAAAACCAACGTAGTTCCCTAACACTTCCAAGTTCAGTTATGTCGGTCAGAATTCTCAATGTAAACATACCTAGAAGTATGCTAGTGACTCTAAAATATCTACAAGTTGGAGGTTTTATGCAAAAATTTTGCAAAACTCTATATGTAAAATATCCAAACACTCTCCCACACTTAAACTTTACATTGTCCTCAATGTAATTGACTCGTCATAAGTAAAGTCAAGGTGGGAAATAAAAATATGATATGAAAAGCTAAGAAAAATAAAATAAAAAAGATAGAGATACAAAACCGATGGGTTGCCTCCCATTTAGCGCTTAGTTTTTCGTCCTCAGACCGACTTGGAATTATCCAAACTACTCCTCTAGAGGGAGTAAATCACGAAATCCTATCACATCCATATCTACATACGCAATGCTTTCGTAATAAGGTTTCAATCTGTGGCCGCTGACCTTCGAAGTTATCCCATCTCGGAGACTAGTTATATCAACTGCACCATGAGGATAAATATTAGTAATAACATATGGTCCAATCCATTTGGACCTTAGCTTACCAGGAAATAGTTTAAGACGAGAATAAAATAAAAGAACCTTTTGCCCCACAACAAAATTCTTTCGAGAAATCATCTTGTCATGGAAAATCTTAGTCTTTTCTTTGTAAATCCGGGAACTCTCATAAGCATCATTACATATATCCTCAAGCCCATTAAGTTGTAGCTTTATTTGCTTCCCCGCATTATCATAATCCATGTTGCACATCTTTATCGCCCAATAAGCCTTGTGCTTAAGTTAACCCGGAAGATGACAAGCTTTTCCATAAACCAACTGATATGGAGACATACCAATCGGTGTTTTGTATTTCGTTTTATACGCCCAAAGTGCATCGTTGAGTCTATAACTCCAATATTTCCGTGTTGTGTTAACGGTTTTCTCCAAGATGGATTTGATCTCACGATTTGAAATTTCAGCTTGCCCACTAGTTTGTGGGTGATACGGCATACCGATTTTGTGATTTATGTTGTACTTCTTGAGAAGAGCATGGAAGGATTTCTTGAAGTGCGAGCCTCCATCACTGATAACCGCTCTTGGTGTACCATGTCTAGAGAAAATATATTCTTTCACAAACTCACAAAAAACTTGAGAATCATTAGTAGGGGTGGATTTAGCTTCCACCCATTTTGAAACATAATCCACAACAAAAAGTATATAAAATTTTCCATTCGAATTGACAAAAGGGCCCATAAAATCAATTCCCCACACATCGAAATTTTCTACAGCAAAAGTCGGTGTGAGTGGCATTTGATTTCGAGCGCCTAGATTACCCGTTCGTTGACATCTATCACAAGATTTACAAAAAATATATGCATTATCAAATAAGGTGGGCCAATAAAATCCACTCTCGAGAACTTTGAGAGTGGTACGTTTAGAACCAAAATGACCACCACATGCATAAGTATGGCAAAAAGTAAGGATGGATTGAAATTCAGAGTTAGGTACGCACCTGCGGATTATTTGATCGGAACCATATTTCCATAAGTAGGGCTCATACCACACATACTTCTTGGCTATCTTCTTAAGCTTAAGCTTTTGAAAATTAGACATTGTACTAGGTACTTGCCTTGTAACCAAGTAATTCACTATATCAGCGTACCAAGGTGTTGAATCTTCGACCGATAAAAGTTGTTCGTCTGGAAAACGATCTTGTAAAGGAAGTTCTTCTTTGGAAACAATAATTCTACTAACATGATCCGCAACAGTATTCTCAACACCTCATTTATCTTTGATTTCATAGTCAAATTCTTGCAACAACAAAATCCACCGTATAAGTCTTGGCTTAGATTCTTTCTTCTTCATTAGTACCCAAGTGCTGCGTGATCGGAATTTACAGTCACTTTTGTACCCACCAAATACGATCTAAATTTCTCCAGTGCAAACACTATAGCCAACAATTCTTTCTCGGTGGTAGAATAGTTGATTTATGCATCATTTAGGGTCCTAGATGCATAATAAATCACATGGGACAGCTTTTCCACTCATTGACCCAAAACAGCTCCAACTGCGTAGTCACTTGCATAACACATCAATTCAAATGGAAAACTCCAATCCGGTGACTTGATGATCGGCGCAGTTGTCAACAATTCTTTCAACGTGTTAAAGGCTTCTTTGCACTCGTTGGTGAAGTCAAAAGCAACCTCTTTTTGCAAAAATTTGCACATCGGCATTGAGATTTTAGAGAAATCTTTGATAAGCCGCCTGTAAAAACCTGCATGACCAAGAAACGAGCGAATCTCCCTCACCGAAGTGGGGTATTGTGAGTTCCTTATTAGGTTTATCTTTGCTTTGTTGACTTCGACCCCTCGAGAGGACACGATGACCTAACACTATACAATGGTTTACCAGAAAGTGACATTTCTCCCAATTTAAAACAAGATTAGTGTCTATGCATCTTTTTAGCACATTCAAGATTTTGTAAACAAATATCAAATGAATTGTCATAAACACTAAAGTCGTCCATAAATACCTCAATGTTGTTTTCCACGTAATCAGAAAATATATTAACCATACATCTCTGAAAAGTGGCAGGCGCATTGCAAAGACCAAACGGCATCCGTCTATAGGCGAATGTACCAAAAGGACAAGTAAAAGTGGTCTTCTCTTGATCTTCTGGTGCAATAACAATCTGATTGTACCCCGAATAATCGTCCAAAAAGCAATAATGTGAATATCCCGCTAACCTCTCTAGCATTTGACCAATGAAAGGCAAAGGAAAGTGATCCTTCTAGTTGCGGCATTAAGCTTTTTGTAGTCTATGCACACTCTCCATCATGTTTGAACTCTTATAGGAACAAGTTCATCATCTTGATTTCTAACAACAGTGACACCCAGTTTCTTAGGCATCACTTGTACCGGACTAACCCATTTGCTGTCAGAAATTGGGTAAATTACCCCCACACTTAGTAATTTGAGGATCTTTTTTTTTACGACCTCCATCATTGGGGGGTTTAGCCTATGCTGAGCATCACGTACCGGCTTGCTATTATCTTCCATAAGGATTCTATGCATGCACATTGATGGACTAATGCCTTTGATGTCAGCAATAGTCCAACCAATGGCCGTTTTGTGCTCTTTCAGAACCCAAAGTAGACGTTCTTCTTGTATATCAGTGAGGTTCTTTGCAATAATCACCGGAAGCTCCTCTTTATCACCTAAGTAGGCATAATTTAAGTGATCGGGACAAGGATTCAATTCCAGCTTAGGTGCCTGCACAATAGAAGGTAAAGGAACCTCATTAGTTACGGGTAAAGAAATATAAGAGATATTACCCGTTTTAGATTCTTGTAATGTTGTTAAAGCACCACACATTCCACTATCTCTTTAACTAAATCGACATCCAAGTTCGGCTGCCCATAAACGTCCAAATCAATGCTATTTCGCAACACAACTCCAAGTTCATCTTCATTGCTTAAATCAAATATTTTTTGTGCTAACAAATTAATAACATCAATAGAAAAAGTGGAGTGCACATCACTAGGATAACACATGGCCTCAAATATGTTGAAGCGAATGAATTCTTTATCAAATTCCACACTGAGTATACCATTGTCCACATCAATCTTCGTCTTTGATGTTTTCATAAACGGTCTCCCAAGAAGTAACGAAGTAGGTGAACAATTATCTCCATTTTTCATATCCACAATGTAAAAATCAACCGAAAAGATTAACTGATTCACTTGAACTATCACGTCCTCCACGACTCCTTTCAGATATATATTGGACTTGTTTGCCAATTAAATAGTAATCTTTGCCTCTTTTAAAGGTCCAAGATTCAAAGAATCATAAACATAAACTGACATAACACTTATGGATGCTCCCAAATCAAGCAAAGCACGCTCATATCGTCGGTTACCAATGGTAACGGGTACCGTGAAACTTCCAGGATCTTCACACTTTGTAGGAATCTTCTTTAGTAACATAGTTGTAGCACTTTTGCCAACCTGAGTAATTTCATTAGCAATCAACCTATCCTTACTTGTGCACAAATCCTTCAAAACTTGGCATACCTGGGTACGGTTCTGATGGATTCAATAAATGGAATGTTGATTTGTATCTTGCTGAAGATGTCCATGATCTCCTTATCTTGATCTTGCTTCTTCGACTTGGAAAAATGACTAGGGAAAGGAGGTGGTAGGGTAAAAGTGGGAACTGTGTCCTTAGGTTGGCCGTTTGAGGTTGGCTTTTCTTTTGGGACGATTTCCTCCTCTACTTCCTTTTCGATGTCGTTACTAAACTTTTTTTGTTGATGTGGCTCTTCAGTTTGTCTCCCACTTCTTAGAGTTACTGCATTAACGTGCTCTCTTGGGTTCACAAAAGGTTGTGATGGAAACTTATTTGAAGATTGCGCTTTCATTTGATTCATATTTGTCGCCATTTGCCCCATCTGAGTTTGTAAATCTCTAATGGCGTTATCAGTTTTTAACTGACTCTGTTCGGCATTCTGTATGAATTGATCAGTTTTCTGTTGACCTTGTTTGATTATGGAGATGAGTGCTTCAAACTTGGATTCATCATTCTGAGGTTGTTGTTATTGAAAACCACCTTGCCGCCCATACAGATTAGGGATTGTTGCTTGCTTGTTGGCATAACTGAAATTAGGGTGATCTTTCCAACCAGGATTATAAGTATTAGAATAGGGATCATACCTTTTCCTATGATTAGGAAATATAGCATTTACCTCGGCATCCTCTTCATATGAAGGAGCAACTGCAGATGCTATACGTTGTACCATTTGTTTTTCCATATTACTCATTCGTTGCTCCATATATGAAGAATCTCCCATCTCGCTAACTCTTCTAACTGTTGAAGAATCTCGAGTGTAAAATTGTTGAATGTTTGCAGCCATGGTTTCAATCAAACTAGTAGCTTCCTCGATAGTTTTATTAGTCAATGCACCACTGTTAGCCGCATCAATCAAGTGTCTCTCATGCGGTAGTAACCCCTCATAGAAGTGTGTAATGATAAGTTGTGGTGGTATATGATAATGTGGGCAACTCGCCAACAATCTCTTGTACCTCTCCCAGTATTCGTACAAAGATTCTCCAGTAATCTGCACAATTCCACCGATCTCCTTACGAATAGCTGCATCTTTAGAAGAAGGAAAATACTTCTATAAAAATAGCTTTTTCATTCCAATCCATGAGTTAATACTTCCGGAAGGGAGATAATATAACCATAATTCTGTTTGGTCCGTTAATGAAAACGAAAAAGCTTGTAGAAAAGCTGTATCATCATTATCATCGCTCTTTTTCATACTTATGTTAGATATCTCAACGTCTTCCTCTCCGGAGGTGGAGGTGGATTGTTTGGACCGCCTACCATTGTTGATGTAGAAGGTTCTTCTTGCAACTTTGGACGTGCTTGTAGTACTGTTCCTTTTCGAGTTTGAATTCCACACCTCGGTTAATCCCAATCCTTCGATGCCAGAGATTAAGTACCTAAAATAAAAATCTAGAAAAAAAATTTAAAAAATAAAAAGAAATCAAAAAAAAAAATCAAAAAAAAATCAAAAAGAAACAACTAAAGCTACCGACCGTTCCGCGGCAGCGGCGCCAAAATTTGATGCGTATCGTGAGTGCAATCAAATTAAATCACTTATTTCCATACAATTAACTGGTAATATAATGGAAGCAAGGATCGTTCCCACGAAGAGCACGGATTTTAGTTGTCAAAAAGGTCACAAATGGGGGGTTTTGGTTTTTAGATTTCAAAGTAAATAAACAAAGCAATTGAAAAATTAAGTTGTAAGCAATAGAGCGAGAGTTGATCGAGGAATCCTTCTTAGTTACTAAACCGTCATCAAGTTATTATATCAATTTATTCATCCTTAGTACAGATTATCACCAACCGTAGAAAAGAAGCTAGATCAGTGTTATCCCCTAAATCCCTTAAGTCACTGGACACGGAAGTTCTCGACTACCAGATTCTATTCAACTGAACTGCCAAGTAGTATATCACTCAAGGTGTAATATAATTGAATGCTTTAAGCTTTATGAATTTATAGGTTGATCCTACTATTTAGACTCTTAGATCAAGGTCCACTTTTTAGTGTTGTTTATACAAACAATTGCTCCATAGAATCCCTCTGCAAGGTCTTGTGTTCTCTACTTGTGTACGAATTATTTGACAATTACTTATCTCCTAACTCAATATTAGCATTAGATTAAATCAATAAATCAATTCAGTTGGCCACCTAAACAGTCTACCAATTAATCATAAACATTCATAATCGTATAAACAAGCGATAATCATATGAGAAGAACTTCAAAATAGATTAATATAATAACTCAAATCTTGTCTAGAACTTAGAATTCATTCTCAATCAATTATGGGTTTAGATACTCATGGATGTATAAGAATCCATGTTAAACATATAAGAAAAGTAAAGAGATATCGTTATGATTGATGAGAACCGCTCTGAAACCCTAGCTCCGTTGTTTTTATTTCTCTCCAAGCTTGCAAAGTTGTGTAAAAGGTCCCTTCTTAATGTTTAGAAGGTCCTCTTATATATTTTTCAATTTAGGTATTAGAATCCATCCGGGACCAAGTTTCCTTGATTTGGAAGTCAAAATACGTCGAAAGGGACCCAAGAGGCTTGTCTCGGTCGGCATTGTCGAATTCCCCAATGCAATACCGAAAGTTGGTGTCTAAAATACACCTTCTCTGCCGAAATACGTCTACTTCCGGTATTGCTTTATCAACGCCGAAAGTGAGGGTCTAAATTACATCATCTCTTCCCTAAATAAGATTGCTTTCGGTATTTCTTTATCAATGCCGAAAGTGGTGTTGTATATTTCCATTTTTCGTCTCAACTGTTTTGGCCGTAACTTCATCGTCCGAATTCGGAATGACCTCATTCTTTCGCCGTTATCTTCATAATTGAATTATCTTAAAGATGGTGATAAGAAATCCCCAATTTGGATGAGTAGAACTTGGTCTTCTAGTCCTTCTTATGTTTTCGACCTTCTTTGCTCCTTTTTGTCGCACCTTTTTCCACTTCTTTCGGCTTTAGACGCTTGGATATTTGAGAACTTCACTTTATACCTCTTTTGCAGACTTTTCCGTTGACTTTGAATGATTCACCTAAAGAAACAAATAAAATGGAAAACAATAGTAATACAAGGATAATATGAAAGAAATCTAACTAAAACAAGCATGGAATTAACACTAAAATCATGTGAATTATGCACTTATCAGAGGCCTTTCGAGAAACATATTCATCGTGACTCTGAGAGGTACTAGATTAGAGATCGTGAAAACGGTTCACAGATCGTAAAATACGAATCGTCACATGCGTTCCTGAAGCCAGGTCATAAACATGCAGTATCATGATTTTACTATTTTAGCCCTTGCTGAAAATCCACCATCAACATTAAGTCCCCTGCTTAGTGAGGGACAGTCATGTTCCGCGGTAAGCATTAGATGGTGATTTTCCAGTTAAATGAGATAAGTAGTCGGACTTAGTCGTACAAAGGCATTTTCAGAATCCCTGATTTGCTCCAATGATGTCATGTACGAGAAAACCATAGGTAAGGAACCTGGCATGTGATAGAGTGTCGTCCCGTGGTCACGGGGAGACGAGGCACTGCTGATTTGGATGGTCAGACGTTCAGTTTTGGTCGATTTACCGTTTTCGGGATAAGGCCCAAAAAATAAATCCTTGTTTTATGAACAGACGTTCTTTCGTTAGTTTAAGAAACAAATAATGATCCCTAGCATAAGAGAGATTATTTTTTATTTTATTTTATTTTTTAAAAAATTTTTGTGAGATTTCACAAAATGGAATAAACTATCGTTTCAAAGGTGGATGCTCGTACGAGAAAAAAAAAATTTTTTTTTTAATAGACGTGCGTCTGTTAGTAATAAAAATTTTGTTTATGAGCTTTCATGATTTTTTTTTATTTTCGATATGTGAGCTTTCATAAAATTTTGAAAATATACTCGTTTCAAAGACAGATGCTCGCGCGAGGGAGCAAAATATATATATTTTTTCAAATTTACGTGAGTTTCACGTTAAAATATATTTTGTAAAATCAATGTTTTGATTTCGAACAACTGTTGAAATAAGAAAATTATACATGGTGAAATAATGTATGTTTGTGAGTTTTCAAAATTATAGAATGGACGTTTGTCCAATTTTAAAAAATCAGTGAATGTTCACACAGCAAAAATTTATGCAAAATCAAATTTTTATTTTTAGCAATTGTCAGAGGTAAACAATTTTTGATAAAATGTTGCTTGTTTGGATTCTATGATATGATAGTGTATGCACAAAAACCAATGAGTGTTCTCCTAGTGGAGTCGCTCACAGGGTTAAAATTATGTGAATTGTTCACATGACAGGAGTTTCGTGAATTGTTCACAGTTTTATGAAAATCATGTTATGATTTCAAATAATGAATTTTTATTCGTCTCTATAGGTCTGAAGAGACGAACGAATTATAGGGATTTTGCATCGTAATCACTACATCTAGTGAAATTGTAAACATGTGAGAGTCAGAAAGTTACCATTTTAATGCATATTGTGACCTGTTTGTTTTGACTCCGCATTTTTGGTAGCAGATAATGGCAGCTTCTGGTGATGACTATGTCTCTGACTCTTCCGGGAAATGTTCGAAAAACATCAATCCACAGATGAAGAATTCAGCGGACGCTCGTATGGAAGCAAGTCAAACTTTTAGAAATGCTAGAAATGGTATATCTCTTGCTCATCTGAAGATGAAAAGCTTGCAGCTTATCGGTAGAAAAGACAGTGAGCACATCAAGCAAGACTAGAAGCTAAGGATGAGGTTCGACCTAATGGTGATTCAGATGCTGAGGAAGTTGAATCTTTCTGGAAACCTTCTGAATGTAGAGTTAAGGCATATCTACCGGGTATGAGAGTTGATCGGTTCACCAAGGCGGACTCTGAGGGAGAGCTTGAAGAGAATTCCATGGAGGATGACGATCGTGAATCCGATGATGAATCTGATGACTCTATGATTAGTCTTACTCGCAATCCTTCTGAATATTGATTTTTTTTATTTCCCGTTGAAGTAGAGATTGTTGTGATCGTTTGATCAATTTAATTTCATGTGTAGAAATTATAATTCCTCACGGGCCCTTTCGACTGCGAGCACGAATGAGCGTCTTTAATTAGGGTATGGTTGGCCATATCTACATAGCCATATTATCAGTCCCCAGATGGCTTAGAACCCTTCAAGTAAGTGTTCCTCATGTACTCTCTTCATAGAAGTACGAAATTGCTGATTTGTGAATGAATGATTGTGAATCCATACGAATATATGAGAAATTTTTCCGAAATACGTCACCAAAAAAATCCAGACTTCAGTCTTCCAGTAAAATCGCTGTAGAATCTTCGTCCGATGTCCGATTTTTGCGATCTACCCATGATTTTTTATGCCCAGGAAATTTCCAAGCTTTAGCGTAGAATCTCTTTGAGTTTTGAGCATGTTTAGGGCCCGAAATAGGCGAAACAGTAAACTTCCAGGAGACTTCTAGAAATTTTTCAACCGGCATGTAACCCAATGTTTTGTCCACATATCTTTGATCGTCTATCCAATCGCTACGAATTTTGGATATGTTGTAGAGGACATCCATACAAAGAGAATAACGCATGACTCATATTTATATTCCTTACCAATTTCTCCCAGCTCGTTGCTTTGTACAGGGCAGTGTAAAATCACTCCAGACGGGCTTGCTGTAAAACGTCTTTTTTGTGTCTTTAGACCATTTTCTTGTGTCTTGAACGCTCGATGAAATATTTAAATGCCATTGATTAATTTCAACCTTAACCCCTTGGTTGATTCATGACCCTGGTGCTTGCAGTACCATTTTTTTCTGTCAGTCGTAGAAGAATCACTTCTGAAACCCTGGTCACGTGACCATAAGTGAGGTTGCTCTCAAGAGGGGCGATGTAATGACCATGGTTGCATGTCCCTATAGTAGCATTCCTTTCACGATGAATGACTATCACAGGAGAGTTTGATGCCACGGGTCTTGGACTGTGAGTCTGATGGTCATGATCAGTGGACCGTCAGTCCCCAGTATTTTGTTAAATCTTTCCCTTTCGTTTTTCCTTCTTCTGGAAAGACCTAGATAGAGGGCCCAGGTACAAAAAACTTGATGTAAAGACCTAGGTGGTCGAAGTTGTAGGTACCTTTATGAAGGACTTGGTGAAAATACCTGGTGGACATCGATCGACTGTGGAGGTAATGAATCCCGTCTAAGAATTGTTGCTTGCGCGTTGTATGTTGTGGAAGTTGTAGGAACCTCATACGACGTCGGAATTCGGTGCTTGACCCCAACTTTTGAAGCTAAGAGAATGAGTCATTTTATGAGAAAAGAATAACTAAATTTGGAGTTGCATAGGTCAGACAATGAAGCGTGCACATTTGTAATTTGTAATCTCGTACAAAACTTGTAGATTTCATAGACCTGACGGTAAAGACCATATCTTTCAGCTCGTATGTCCAATTGATGTGCCCTTTTGGTATGTTGTAGCAGAGACATAGACGAACATCTTTAGTTGAGGAAGAATTGTCCCATTACTCACTCATTGGTATTTTTTTGTAAACCCATGGCATGAAGTATGTTGTATCTCATTTGTAGAGGCAATTAGAACATCTTGTAGAAGACTTTGTCTTGTGCCCGTCTGTCGTGCAAGCTTTGGGAAGACTTTCATGTGAACATGTAATCATGTCTACACATCTTGAATCATTAGGGATTGGAGAAGTACGATCCATTGAGTAACGCTTCGGAGAATGGATAGTTGATGAAGCCAGATGTTGCGCCTGAGACTAATGCTGAGATCACAATTGAATTTTCTCCAGAAATTCTTGTTGATGCTGAGACCATGAATGAAGTACCTCCATATATCCTTGTTGATGCTGATACTATGGTTGGAATTATTCCAGATACCGAAAAGGATAGTCTTTGCTCCTCCATCCAGTGAACCTTTGTATGCACGAACTAATTGGTGAGTTGAGAAATCCCTAGATGAAGGCGTACTAGGATTTCAACCCAAATCCTCTTGTATATAACTTCACTGTGAAGTGGCTTCGTTAGGGAATCGATGTTGTTGTGGCAGCTAACAGCGACAGTCTCCATTCTGGATGTGATTGGTGAAGATAGGAAATTCCTCAGTGATAGGTGTCTAAAACACCTATTTACTATGTAGTAGTTATGCTTTCTATGCTATGTTTTCTTATAAATTATGTATTTTACGCGTGTTTTTGAGTTTTATAGCTACTCTGGAGTCCCATGGAGGAAAAGAAGAAGAAATCACCCAAGTTGAGCAAAAGGGCAAAAATGTCATTTCAGGGGAGAACACTATCTGGAGTCCAGTCAATATTAAGGGACAACTCTTTTGGAGGAGCACTATAGACATGCCAGCTGGGGTTAAAGGGGTTGCCATCTGGGTGACCCTTATCTCAAGTGCTGGGGTGTATGAATCCTGCCCTAAAACTATAACCTAATAAGTCGAGAGAAATCAATCTTCTCAATCATTTCTTCAGCCACAAATAACCTGAAATTGAGAAGAAGGAAATAATTGATGCTGCTTTTATTGCCACAAGAGATTGAGAGATTGAAGAGGGTTTTGAGAGCAGATTCTGTGAGATAAGGAAGAGAAATTCATAGCTCATGAAGGGGAGAAATCAGAACGACTTGTTGCTGCAATCGATTATTGATGCCGTGTTCTTGAGGGATTCAGATGTTGATGGTGTGAATCAAAGAATGGGTTCACTGGAACGAGCCGAAATCGGTAGTTTCTGTGAATAATGGGTTGATTAGGAGACGATTTGATGAACAAGAGAAAGGGGATCTGAGAGTTGCTACTGTTGGTTGATTCAGAGAGGATGAAATTGAAATGGGTATGGACTGGAATATGACAGGGTTTGTTTGAGAAGATAAAGATGATGGTCATCTTGAAGTTCAGATCGAGAAGTGAAGAAATATGCTGCAGTCCAGCTCGAGAATGGAGTAGCATATGCAAAAGGGGTTTGAAATGGATCTATGATTTGAATTCATTACAAAAGAGATGGGTTCTGTTTCCGTTGATGAATCCGAGAGATGATAATGCTGCAAATGGAATTGATGGGGTTCTGGTGATGAAGACAGGGCGGAATTGATGCCGTTGTTGATTCGAGCAAGACATGGAGATGAAGAATGGTTCTGCTGTTGTTCGAAAGAGAAGAATTGTTAAGAAGCAAGGATGAATTGATGGGTTCTCGCTGCAATTGGGTTTTTGGTGGAACTGAATTTGAGAGATGCTGGCGCTGTTGGTGACGCTCAAGGGTTGGCTGAAATTGATGTTGCTGTGAGTTTGGAAACAAATAGAGAAGAAATGGGAGTTGTTGTACAGAGAATGATTCATGGGTGGAGGTCTGAAGTGTTGATGTTGTTGGTAGTGTTTTTGTGTTTGAATTGAAGAACAACAAGACTACAGGAATGAAATAAGAATTGCAGTGTGTGAAATCAAGACATGATAGATGCTGGTGATGCTGTGGAGAGATAAAATTGATTATATCAGAAGGGGTTGTGTTGGTGCTGCAGCAAATCTCAAGAACTGAGTAGCAGATGATTATGGGACTGTGCTATTACAGGGATGAATGAAATGTTGCTTGAGAACTAGATTAATGTTAGGATTATCACAGGAGAAGACCAAAAATAGGCCTGAATTTTGCCTGGAATCGCCCTGAAACAGAGGAAACTCTGTCTAAATCTTCCCTCTGATGAGTCGACTCAGAGATTCAGATGATTCGTAAATCCTAACTCAGCTGAGTAAGACCAGTTAGCCGAGTAAGATTATAACTCGGTGTCTGACTTCCCCTTTCTTTGACCTATTTGACTAACAGAAGACCGTTAGTTTGACAATTATCTCTAACAACACAATGACGGAATATTTCGTTAACAGACAGCATCTCAGGTAGCTTTCCGGTGCCGTATTCCGGTGGAACCAGTAAATTTCCGGCGACCCAATTTGTGAAGAATTTTTTAGAGGGAAAATTAGGCTAAGGCCAACCCATGGATAACCCAAAATATGAGGTCCTTAATTAAAAGAAGTTTAAATTTAGGCCCCATATTATTAAAAGACTTTAATACCCTCATGCATATTGTTAAGCCCATAATTAAATAAAATTTAAATTTAGGCCCCAAATTATTAAAATATTATGTGGTTTGGTTCCAACCACCTCCGAGCACCACGGCCACCGCCAACCACCTTAGACCGCCACCACCACCTCCGACCACCACCGCCAGCCACCACCGGCGGCGCCGCCGCTAACCACCGACCGTCACCACTGTCGACCACCACCAACATATGGATGTGTACATAGAACTTACACATGCATATGACATGTGTATCCAGAAGTTACACATTCGTATAAAATGTGTAATGCAAAGTTACACTTGTACAGTACTCTGTAGTTACACATGTGTATGCAGAAGTTACACATGCGCATGGCATGTGTATCTACAAATTAAACATTCATATGCATGTGTAACTTTTTATTACACATGCTATATGTAAGGTTATCTGCAAGTTGTTCACAATAAAATACATATATTACTTTAATTTTCATTTATAATAATTTGTCCGTTCATCAATTACTACAATCATAGAATTGGTTGTTTGAACACAATAAACGAATTAAAACATGAGATTCGGAAAGTGAAATCCTAGAAATAATCCACTATATCCTATAATAGAAATGTTTTCTTCCTTTTTTGTCTTTCTCGATTCCAATATATTTGCACATCTGCAAACAAGAATAAACATCCATAGAATTAGGTTGGATGGACAAAAAATAAAGAAGCAAAATTATAGAATAATTGCAAGGCAAAATTATAGAACAAAGATTACATAAAAGGCACATGATAACTTATCTTAGCATGTGTAATTAGGAGTTACACATGCATTCATCTAGTGTAACTTGAAATTACACATGTATCTATCTAGTGTAATTGACAATTACACATGCATATGAGTTGGATACCTAGCATGTGTAATTTTTTGGTTATAAGGTTTTTTCATTTTAGCATGTGTAACAAGGAGTTACGCAAGCATCTAACTTGTGTAACTTCTAGTTACACATGCATCTGTCTAGTGTAAGGAGAAGTTACACATGCGTATAGAAGTTACACATACATATGACCCGTGTACTCAGCAATTACTATATCTAATTGTGCATCTCTAACAAAAATTTCATCCGAGCATCAAACTAACATGATTCAAAGACCTCAGTGTTTATAATTCAAAGTTTTTATGTTTGGATACATCTAAACTAATGTGCGGATGCACGCATGTTTTTGTAATGCAAAGAAATGTCTAAGACTCTAATGTCTTACACCTAACTATGCATATAGAACAATCACTGTGAAACTCATCAAATAAACACGATGATGAAGACAAATTGTAAGAGAGATCAATACCTGAAAGAGCTTACTTCACATCTGAATTTCCTCTATTCCATTACCACTGTCTTAACTGCAGCTGCACCAGTACCTGTAATGTTAACTCCTAACATACATCTATCCGAGCATCATTAACTCAAACCCATCTGATTCTTCAACCAGTGCATACCTGAGCTATTCCCATTCATCCCATAGTTACCAGTTCATTCCAAACCAACGCCAAATCTGCATTTGTACCACTTTCACACTCCTACAGCTCTATGTGAACTTTCATACTCTGAAATCAACACCTACATAACTTGTAATTAGCAACAACAACCTGTTCATAACCATTCCCATGCTCAGTTCCATCCTCATACCACCTGCAATTCACTTAAGAACTGCATCTTCACCAGCTAAGCTTCAATGCCATCTACACCAACAAATCCCCTCTCTCACGTACAATAAAATCAAAATATCAAACAAACTGCACAAAAATAAATAAAGCAGTTCATCAAAAATTAGAACCCAACAATAAAATCAAAACATCAAACAAACTGCACAAAAATAAATAAAGCAGTTCATCAAAAATTAGAACCCAAAATTATACAGGTATGTGACTAGTGTAAATAAGAATTACACATGCTATATGCATGTGTAACTAGAAATTACACATTCATATGACTTATGTAACTAGGAGTTACACATCCATATATTAAGGGTTACAGAGCTAATCCAACGAAGAATAAGAAATACATGCTCTATAAACCTCATCTGAATGTTGTTTCCCAGCAACCGAAAATTGTTATACTAGTACTAGTTTAAAGCATATATAATGAACAGAAAATGCAGGCAGTCGATAGCGTTCTACAGATCACTATTCTAGATGACATCTTCCGCACTCCAAATAGAAAACGACACTAGTTCTAAACATAAATTACCTGCAATAATTAGAAGAAAAGAAGAAATGATAAACTATAAAGAATATTTGAATGTAGATAAACCATGTGTTAGGTGGCCACAAACCTGTTGAATCAAGGTGTCGTACAACACAATACGCTTGTTTTTGAAAAACCCATACATATAAGCCTGTTCAAAAGACAACAAATTAGAACAAGCACTTCCATACACATATCAGAAGAAGATATCAATAAAGTATCTGCCAATGAGATATGTATTTGGAGACAATACAAAAATAGTAAACACAAAATCTGAAAATGAGACACCACGAAGAAAGAATCTAGGTCTCAGACTCTCTCAGTAAGTAATTAGCATGGAACGCCCCAATTTTCATACTTAAACGTTTAAGTCTAACTTGGAGACACCAAAGAGACTTTATTGACTCAAAAACGACTTCGTGAATACCTATACATATTACTATTTACATTTCACAACTACTGCATACATAATGACATAAGTCTGCACATGCACATAGAACCGGATCCACCATTCTTCACAAAACAAAAAAAAAGTGTTTTATAGGGCACATAAAAGACAACATAAGTCACAAAATACTTTTACTTCACAACTCATCTACTTGGAATTACTCACTCAAGCCAAACGTAGTATTCACTTTCCTCTTCTTTTCCTTCGTTTTTCACTGCAGTTGTTCCACCTGTTACTAAGAAGAAACAGAACAATAAGCAAAGCCCAATGGGAATTTACTTCCATACAATTGGAGAATTTCAGATGGCAAATAAACACAGAAGGAACATATCAAGACACGTATAACAGAATGATATTCAATCACTGCCTCATTTAAACAGGCCATCCTCATGAAGAGCCCACCCAAGCCATGAGTCTGATATTATTGCAACATAACAAAACAATCAAGTGGAGTATGCGTAGAAATGGATCTCCTAAATAACGTGTGTGTGTATATATATATATATATATATATATATTATCGAAACGAAGAGCGTCCGCCCTACTAAGTAATATCATAATGGAAGAGCATCTGCCTTACTAAGTAATATCATAACGAAAGACCATCCGCCCTACTTAACTTAGCAAAAATCTATGCGGATAAACACAGACACTCCTTGCGGAATTCCCAAACCTTGCATACTACACGGCACCCATCGATTCAAACAATATTCACGCTTAGCAACAATTCCATTCAATAACTCTCACGTAACAGTACCAAAAATAAGCAATTGCGTACAAACGACACACTACCTGAATTTCTGTCTAAATTCCCACCTTGTTCTCGAAATGAAATCTTATGCCAGTTAGTCCACGTCTTAAATTTCCAACCCCTTAATCCTATATAAAAGCTATAAAAAAACAGTACTATAAGTTATCATAATTAACCAACTCTAAACAATCATTTTCTATTTTGATAACAACTTCCTGTCTAAGTACCATTTTCAAAATGGAATTCTCGTCTAAAATTCCACCATTCTTCTAATTCTATCTAAATTTAATTCATAGCACATACCCACAATTCTTCCTCTTAATTGGAGTAACCAATTCAATCCATTCCTAGATATAGTTATACACTTAATTAGCTGTACTAATCTGAATTCATAAGTTTCAAATATATGATAAGAGATGCAAGTATATATTAACAAGACTCACCTTAGATCATGTTTAATTTCACATTCCTCTTAATTTTCTTCTCCCTTTATCAATTTTCAGTACAGATATATAAAATCCTATCTTATATTTTCACCTCAAGAGGCAGATGTGAATTTTTCTTTATGTTATCTGTTTTCTCAGTTATGTAAAGCGAAAATAGAATTTCTCCCCTAACATCCATGTTTCCCTTCTTTTCTTTCCTTGCTTCCCTAGTTTACCCCTAGTGTTGTCACAGGTGTTCTCTTAAGAAAGAAACACTACACATTTCAAACCCATTATAGAAATACACACACACCAAATAACATAATCAAATATCTAAACTGTTCGTTAGTTGTTGTCAAAGTCGAAATGAATGACGACGATTTCATTTCTGCTGTGGTTGAAGATCTTCTTAATTTCATTGTTGAACCTGCACAACAATATGGATTAAAAGTTAAATCGACTTTCAATTCGAAACCCTAGAAAATTTGTAGACAATTTTTTTTGAAAATTTCAATCTCAAAAGAGAGCTAAAGATGAAATAACTATATAGCTATGTTCTGATCATGTTTTGAATACAGATTCCTAGATGAAATCAGATCGATTAGGTTTTCAACAGTAAACAAAAAAAAAATTCTTCTGATTTCGATTTGGAAATCAAAAAATTAGAAGTTTAAATCGAATGAAAAGATGAAAATATATAGAACTTATCTTTGTCATCATGATTTGATAATTAAATCTTCATTTCCAGTTGTTGTTGACGATCTTCATTCACTTTTCTTCACCGATATGCACTGAAATCGCAAGAACAAGAGTTGTTGACGATATTATTATGTGTGAGAACTTGATTTTGGGAGAGAAATCTTGTTTCAGATCTGAAAATGAAGAATTTGACGAGAACACAATATCTGCAGGAGAAAAAATCGTCCAGAGAAGAGAGAGACAAAATCTGAAAATGAAAGTATCTTCTGATATTCCTCTTGTATAAATACTAAAGGGTATTTTTTGGTATTATTAAAATTCGTATAATTAATTATGGATCAGATCCGAAGAAAATTTGATTTTTTGGGCCTAGCAATACCATTTTCCTACAGTATGGAGTTGACAATGAATGATCCATTTAACAGGGCTTTTATATGTTGAACCCATATAGTAGGGTGGTTATAGTATTTTTCACTTTTTTAGACTCATCTAGACTCATGGGTTTGAAGAATTGGGTTTGGATTTGGAAAGAGAAGATGGAAGATTTGGAGAATTGGACTTAAAATTGGAATTAGGCTCAAATTGGGAAAGTGGTGTTATTATGGAATGAGGATTCTTTTCCTACAAGATTTGGAGAGCATTGAAGCCTATAAATAGAGAAGTTCTCTACTACACTTCTACACCTCTACACACACAACACTTCTCTTTTCTTTATTCTTTGTGTGAACTCCTTAGCATGAGTAGATAATTTATTGATTGAGGATGAATTCCTAGTTCTTAACATGTTTTGAGTTTTGTTTTAAATCTACTTTGAAGTTTTCACATGATTATCGTTTCTTTTTACTAATAGGAATGTTTATACATTCATGGTTGATTGATAGGTCATTTAGGATGCATACTAAATTGATTTGTTAATTGATCTAAAGCTAGTGAAAGTTAGGGGATAAGTAATCGTTTCTTGACTCTTTACACAAGTAGCAAACACGAGACCTTGCAGAGGGATTCCGTAGAGAAATTGTGTGTGGAAACAACGTTAGCAAGTAGACCTTGAGCTAAAAGTCTAACTACTAATATCAACCTAATAAATTCATAAATCTTAATGCGTTTAACTAAATTATATCTTGAGTGATCTACTACTAGGTGGTTTGGTGAATAGAATCCGGTAGTCGAGAACTTCTGTATCCGGTGATACTAGGGATTTAGCACTGAGATAATTGCTTTACCTACGGTTGGTGATAATCTGTGACTAATAACATGTGGATGAAAAACATAACTTGAATCATTGTTTTGCAACGAAGAATGACTCCTTGATCTAATCTCTCTTATTGATTTCAACTTTATCTTTTTAATTGTTTTGTTTATTCTTTTACTTTATAAAATCTAAAACCCCCATTTTTTGTGACATTATAAGACAACTAAACCTCTTGATCCTCGTGGGAACGATCTTTACTATCGCTATATTACTTGTTAATTAGTGAGAAAAATATTAATAAATTTGTTGTGGTTACGACACGCATCACTCAGTAGTGCAGGGGATTGTGATGTATAGATATTCCGTTGATGATGTTCATGGAATCACAACAGGTTGCAATGACTTGTTATGTCTTGAATCTTGTCCTAAGACCAAGTCCCCAGTGCATGTTGAAGGAGTTCATGCCGTCGATGGATAAATGATGTTGCATCTGCTCCAGAAGTCTTATCATGTGATAGTAAAAACTTATCTATTGATCATGTTGGTGTTGAATCAGCGTGTCATCGTCGAGATATTTATGCTGAAGCCATAGGTGCAAATAAAAAGGTGTACTCTTTGATTGGGAGTACAATTTGAAGACTTCTTATATGCTTGACCGTGAAGCGTCATATCCGTTAAGTTTCGAATATCTTAGGCTTGATCGTCTCATCCCCAAGTATCTTTTGTTGATTCAGCATTTTTTTTGTTGCTGTAGTGGGATTCAACACTTGTGCGGACATCAGAGCTTTCTGATTTTGTGGCACACAAAGATACTCCTGCAAGGTTATGGAGAAACGCCCAAAGTGTTCTTTTCTATGCTTGGACATCATCTCAGTAATGAATGTCTCAGCGTGATGCTCGATTCATAGAAGTGTCAGATTCAACCAGTCGGTAAAATTTTAACGTGGTGAAGCTACCATTCATAACATCTTCAAATAGCAGAGTTGCTGGCAGAATTGAGTCCTCAGGCTAGGATAGCATGTGAGGAAATAAATGACATAGACATGGGAGAAATGAGACTTGCCTGAGTGCAGAACCTCTTGATGAATATCTACGCATCTTTCGCAGTCTCTTGCTTCAACCTCGCCAAAGTTCGAAATTCCTCCAAGTGCTCTGATGATGAAATGTCAGCCAAATCCTTTGGATCAAAACTTTCTTCGTTGGAGAAATGTGCAACTAAGGGTGCTTTATCAGTAGCCATCTTTTCATCATGGATCCATGCTCGTCTGAGGATCATGTCATATCTTGGATGTTACTTGAGTACGTAAAACTTGCTTTCAGTCCAGGTTAAGCCTATTCTCATCTTGAGATGATGTAGCCATGAGCATCTTCGATCGTTCCTTCATTGTCTCTGATTGAGAAGTGAGGATGATCAGCTTCTTGTCGAGTGATGCATGTGGATCTGAGGGTTTTCAAATGGATGATACTGACAGCAGTGCCAAGATCGACCTCGCTTGAGTTCATTTCGTTTGAGGTGGACTGTGTGGAGAAGTCCCCAGTCGTATATCTCTTTGTCTGTGGATGGAGGCTCTAGAAGTATTTTCGGAATGAACTTCCTGACAAGATGTGATTCAGTGCTGTGAGCATATCTCTCCTTTTTGCTTTTGACAGATAAAGCAATTCGCAGATGTGCTCGATTAATGACTGAACTGCTTCTTTGACTGGTTGTTCAGAGATAGTGAAGATTTTGATTGGGAGAGAGTCCCTGCACTCCTTCAGTCCCCAGTTAAAGTTATTGGGACTCGTCATTCTCTTTGAAGAGGTGCTTCAAAATATTGCAGTCACATGATGGATGATTGATGAACCTATAGAGGCGACAGTACCTAGTATTCTCCATTTCTTCTTCGGTTGGCTCTCTCCTAATGGACGACAATTTGATTGTATCATCTTGAACCCATACCTCCAGTAACTCGATCACTTCTTCAATGACAAGAGGGAAGTTTGAGTCTGTTTGATCATTTCCCAGTTCGTTGAGTGGGTTTGAGGTTTGTGCATTTTCAGGAGTGGTTATCCTTTCTTTGCGCCTTCGGAGGAGCCTTGGATGTCGCATGTTTGAGAAGAAGCTTTCTTTTTTCTCCTTGAACAACGACGTTCATGGAAAGTTGGAGGTTGTACTGTTTGTTGATTAGGCGTCTAACACTTCCTTAAGCTTCTCGCGGTTCCTCGACTTTGTAGCTCTGGTTCTTTCCAGTAAGGCCGGAGTAGTGGTTGCTGATTGCTTGGATGCCTCATGGAGTTCTGAGAAAGTCTGGAACTGGAGATTTTCCAACAAGGCTCTGTATATTGGGATTATTCTGTTGTTTTCATGTTCTCCTAGTGCCTCCATGAAGCGACAGATGTGTTCTCGAGCGTTCCGTGTTCTGTTGTACAGTGTGGACGTTGGGGAAGTGTAGCCCTTCGGGAGAGAAATTCTTTGCGTTGCAGCAGGATATGGAGATTGATGACGGTGAACGAATAATGCTTTGTATTTTCCTTGATCCTCCATGAAGCGTTCCATGTCCTCACGAGTGATGAAGCCTGCAGGTTTCTTTGTTGGTGGGTTATCTGCAGCCTTGTGGACTTCATCATCATCTACTACATGGGACGGAGTGACTTCAGGATCAGCAGCCGAAGATGTTTCTTTGGATTTTATATTCTCTTGAGTTTTCTCTGACATCTTGTCAGTGAGAGTTTTGAGATAATTGCGCAGCTCTTTCTGTGTTGCAGCCATGTCAATCTGATTTTTGGAAATAGTCTCTTGCACCTCCATGAGATCAGCTATGGTAGATGGATTTTCTATGATTTCTTCGGGAGACCGGACGAAGAGGGGATTGTCTCCAATGTTGGTTTGAGGAGGAGTGGTGTCAGCGCCGATGTAGGAAGCAGGAGTAGTTTTTAGAGTACCATCATTGTTGCTAGTGCTTGCGTTGTTTGTGTTAGGATTTGTAACTGAACCTGACCTAAGATCAACAATTTTGTGAAAGTTTGAAATTGCAACCGAGAAATTAATCTCCCACTGTGGTCGCTAATCTGTTGATGGGGAAAAACAATTTGCTGGTTTTCTATGGAACGAAGAGACGATCGAGCGATCGAAGACTCCTCAACCGAGCAAACTGCCTAACCTCAAACAGATGCACTGCACGGGAGTGATTTTAAATTCTAGAGATCAATCTGTAAGACTCCTGTCTAAACCAAGTCAATGGCCATTCCAGAGTCAATTCGGTCACAAAGAGGAAAGATGGTTGATCTGTAGGAGGGAAGCTGAGAAGTGTGTGAGATCAATGGTAATTTGTGAATGTGTTGTGGGTTTCTGCAAATGATGAATAAGTTTGAATGATTGAAAGAGTGTTGGTCACATGATTCTTGGTTAGACGATAGATTGTCTTTTCAATATCTCGTGGATTTTCTGTGTGTTTTTCGTACTTGTTCAATCATGGACTCAGAGACTTATTTATATTGCCGGAAAGTGTAAACACGTTGATCTCCAGTAAGTGTGACGGTTGCTCGAGTGAAAGAGTGGGAAAGTGGGAAATCGTGGTTTCACCAGTTCCTCGTACGTGAGAGGGTTGTTAATTGTGCACCCACTACTTTTCTAACTCCCTCAACTTCTTGCAAGACTTACTCACATTTATCATCATGGATGAATACACGTGTTGTAGGCCGCCAGACCAAAATCCTAATGGATATCCCCCATGTGACGTAATTGATGTCTCACGAACATGGATTTGACTAGTCAGTCGTTTGATTTGATTAGACGATGGGTCTAAGTTTTGTTTAGTGGAGAATGATAGTCTAATGCTCTATGACTCATGGATCGAGCGTCTGCTAGGTCGAATGAATGTGATAGTCTGATTAAATATTAGTCCAGCAATTGATCGATAAATTACTGAATATTAATATATGAATCGAGCGTCTGAGCAAGTATTTCTCACTCGATGAATTACTGAAGCTGATCAATATTTGAGCAATTGATCGAGTATTGCTCGTTCAGTGAATTACTGAATATTGATAGTTGGATCAATATTCAAGCAATTGAGCAAGTATTGCTCATTCGATGGATTATTCGTAGTGTGACCAAATAATAATTAATTAAAATATTGGAAGAGCCGAATATTGTATAATTAATTTAGATGTTGGATGTTGTATCAATCATAAAATTATTAGTGTTTGAACTGCTCAGAATTGTGATTCAGCGAGCGTTTGTTCGAAACCCTAATTTTTCGATCAAGTGTTCGTCAGTTGATGAATTACTGAAAATAGGATATTGAGCAAAGAGGGACCGACCACATGGGATAATGGAGGACCATGTGGTGCCCAAGTACTCGAGTGAGCGTGCTTCGGGTCCTTCGTTGGCCGGCTGGTGAAAGAATGATCAAATGCTAGTGTTGATCATTTATTAGAATAGTGCTCGAGCAAGCGTTAGGCAGTAAAACCTAATTGTGTAGAGATGAGGGACCGTCCAAGAGGGTGTGGACCGGCCCTTGGTGGTCATGGGACCAGTTTTCAGTCGTTTGAGCGAGTCCCAAGTTGGTTGGAGAGAGTTTGGACCCAATATGAGCTATTGCTAGCAAATTAGGTCAAAATTGTGAGAATGTGTGGGACCGGATCCTTGCAAGCTTAGGGACGGCCTTGGTCGGTCAAGGAAGCATGCCCGTGTCACCACGGTGTCCGTGTCTCAGTCCTGAGAGTTTTGGTATTTTCTAGCGATTGTTCGAGAAATATTTTGAATATTCAGAAGAGTTTGATCTTGACTGAAACTCTCGATTTTGCTCGAATGAGCAAGAAGAACTTTGCTCATGCGACTGATGATTTGAGAATATTAAAATAATAATATTTTAATTTTAACGTGGGAAGCCTGTGGTCGGTCGACCATTTGACCTTTTGGCTTTTCCATGGTTTGAGCAATATTTGAGAAAATATTGAAAAACTAGGGTTTTCGGTCAAACGATGGAGTTCCATGAGATGATGTAAATAATAATATGAGAAAATAAGGAATTTTAAGGTCTGGGACCGTCCACGGCTAGGGAATGGCCGGACGGCTAGGTGGCCCGGTCCCGTGACACCTTTTCCCTATTTTTGTTCGATGAAAGCATGGAAACCCAAGAGTTTCTCACAAACGAGGGAGTTTTCTCAAGTGAGGGAAAATCTGTGAGATGAGGGAATCTCTGTGAGATGAGAGAGGAAATAAAAAATATTAGTGAAAATAAAATAAGGGAGGGACCGGCCATGGCATGACCGGCCGGTGGGCCTGGCCCCATGCCTTTCCTTATTTTATTAATTATTGTTTTATTTCCATGGGTCGCTCGCTTCGTCCATACTTTGATAGTTCGTTCGTGTGTTTGGGTGCTCGTTTGTGCATTATTTTTCGAGTACACACCCACCATTTTCTCAGGACTTACTCGATGACGGTCAGACGCCCAGTTGTTGAGTATTTATTACTAATTTATGAAATTCAGTGGAGAATGATTCATGAAACTGAGTAAGAAAGATGAATAGTTATTTATTATCAACCCATAGGATCAGTCGTGGATTCGACTATGGATTCAGAATAATAAAATTATCTATTACCATTCCATGGGATCGGTCGTGGATTCGACCATGGAATCAGAGTAATGAGATAAAATATATTATCTTCTAGGAATTCAATGGTGAATGTCACGGTAGAATTAATCTGTTGTAGAATCGAGATATGAGATAGTTGAAGCATCATACTCGTTCTGAAAGGTGCATAGTCAGGGACAACGTGCAGCGTTATTAACGTCCTGAAGGCGTTTTGCCCTCTCAACAAACAATTATGTATGGAGAGCTGCCTGAATCGGTACACGGTCTCTCTACATAGTCAGGGAACAGCGAATGAGTGTCGCCGACGTCCTGAAGGCATTTTTCCCTCTCAACAAACAATTATGTATGGAGGACCACCCAATCGTTCTTCAATGTAGAGGCAGGTCTCTATATGTAGTCAGGGAACAACAAGTGTCGTCGACGTCCTGAATGCATTTTTCCCTCTCAACAAACAATTATGTATGGAGGACTGCCCAATCTTTCTTCTACACAGAGAGGCACGATCAAATGCGTAGCATCGAACGCTCAGCAAGTGTGACGCCTTTCGAGAAACATATTCATCGTGACTCTGAGAGGTACTCGATCAGAGATCATGAAAACAGTTCACAGATCGTAAACCATGAATCGTCACATGCGTTCCTGAAGCCGAGTCAGAAACATGCAGTATCATGATTTTACGATTTTAGCCCTTGCTGAAACTCCACCATCAACAACATTCGTACTAAGAAAAGGAAAAAACTAGATTCAAACAACTGAAACAAAGTACTTGTTGATGGAGCTTCATAACATTTGCCCAAATTATAAATTTTACAAATTGTTAGTCTGCCATGCCATAACCTCACAGTATATCAAACACGAGGATCTGAATCACGATTTACATGTCTGCACAAATTAAAAGTTTCAAATAAACATAATAGACACCCAACAAACAAAATACTAAGGAAGATTGTGATCATGGAAGAAGGAGGACGTAATAGATTTCCCAATAAATGTTTGTGTTCGTCAATCCCAGTGCATCAACTGCGTTATATGTGCATCAAACTGTCTCGGGTTCAACTGGTTATATGTGCATCAAACTGCCTTAGGTTCAACTGGTTATATAAAAGACACAGATACTAGCTAGAGCTCCAACTAAATGCAATTGAGCGAGCAGATTAGAAAAATAAAAAACGAACCAATTAAATGCAATGGAAGTCATATGTTTTAAAAAAAAAAATGTAAGCCTTCTATCAGAACTTACAGAGGGGACATGGCAAGACCCACTGAGAGATGGCAAATTCGTCTCTGCGCGAACAACCAAGAGTTCTACACGGAATTTAGGGGATCCTCATGGAGAAGCTCTAACAGTATGAGCGGGTGTAACAGTTTCATTTGCACAACCGAAGCCGTAGATTGATCTTCCCAAAGTTTCTGTAATGGAAATAACAAAGCCAAGATGAACTAACTGGGGAGAATACATTCACACCTATGAATCCAATGAAAGAAAAATAAAGAAAAATAAGATACTGATAAAGAAACATATATACCCCAAAAATCAAAACTCAACTTGTTGCAGATATTAAATAAAGGAACGTAAAAACTTTGATGTCAATCCATTTCTGCACTTCTACTTCTAAAAAAAATAACTCATCTTGTGATGAAATCAAATCAATTGGTAAAATATAATCGGAAAATATAAAATTGGATAACAAACCCAAATCAAATAATCTATAAAGAGAGAAAGGTCGTATGATTTTGTTTCTCTCTCTCCTACTAATGAATGAATATATTAAGATTACTAGAGGACTAATACATTGAAGAAAATGATTAAAAAAATACATTTGCAGTCTAAATTAGGTGCCTAAGGTGGAGCGTCAATTATGATTGCAAGAGAAATTCTCGATCACTTTAATTGTATGCCTGCTTTTTTGTTGAACTGTATGGCAGCTTTTTACCCTGAAGGATTAATGACATAAATAATGAATACCATAGAAAATATAAGATTTTTGTATGGGTTCATTCATTCTATCATCTATCCAACGGTAATAGAGAAACAAATTCAAAATGACACAAACACAAATACCCTTGTTCATAAAATACGGTATGAAAGGGAAAAATAAAAATAAATTTGGAAATCAGTATATTATGCATACCTGGGATTTGCGAAGAAGAGAAAATATTTCCATTCCCTTTTCGCGCCCCACATGTCTTTGTTCTTTGGATGTACAATCCACAAACTGAGTTTGAATATTTTATAGAGACGTTTCATTTTATCGATGAGAAGGAAACGACTTGCAATAACCAATAATGAATGAGATTAGGTTTATGAGAAGGTTGAATTACCGATAGTCCTAGATTTATCTTTTGGAGAGAGATGAGGAGGTGAATCGATTGATCTGCAAAGGGAAAAATGAGTAACAAAGAAGTTAGGTTTGGCAGAGGAATCTCTAATAATTCAAACCGGTCTACCAGTTACATCATCTTCCTATAAATCAACAATAGTTAATGTTAATTAGGTTAGCAAACAATTATGAAAATCCACACCCCTAAATGCTAGTTCAAAGAAGTAGGGGGGATATCCGGACATCACAGTCCATCAAACCATTACAAAAAACACATGCGTAGACACACTAACTTTTCAAATCCTTGATTAGGTAAATCATATTCATAATAAACCCCAATAAAAATCTATTAGGTAAATCATATTCATATTAAACCCCAATAAAAATCTAAAGTTATTCTTAAAATTAAAATCAAAGTAAATTCCATAAAATAATTACCTCCAGATTCTAATATACCATCTTTTCCTCCTGGATGCTCTTCCGAAAAATTGGACACATTATAAACATACTTTAATTAGTAAAAAGCATTAAAAAGCATTGGCATAACCAAGGGTTGAGATTCTAATCCAAGAATTATAAGGACAATTGCTGATAGATAGACTCACTTTTACGTTGAGAGAATTAGCTACATAAAAAAGGTAAAGAATCAGATATCAGTGTTTTTTTTTTGGTTAGTGCTATGAGAAACTTTGAGTCTGCAACAACCAAGAGTTTCATCGAAAAATAATTATTCACTTAAAAATCCGAGCAAATAGATATTTTAAACTGCACCAAGTACAAAAATCAACTGATTAACCATAAATTTCGTAACGGTATATGTTGATACATGAAAAATAATACACCTTAACGGGTCTGGGGTGCCCATAAGAGGGAAGATAAGCGTAGTATGAGATATGGGGACTTGGGGACTAAGCCCAAGTCCAATAAGAAAATACTCATGAGGTAAGAAGGACAAGGAAGGGATTAACAAATAAGGAGGAGGGTATATTAAGGAATGACATTAGAAGTAATTAAAGAGGTTTAGGACATGTGACATAATGCCATAAAGGGGAGACTTTTAGGAAAGTCTATATAAGGATGGATAAGTACAATGGAAAGGCAACACTCTCTCTTACCACTACTAGTAAAGTGAGGTCACTTGGTGAGACTAGGACGGGTAGAACCAAAAACTAAAATCACCCCTCAACAGTATCAACTAAACAAATTGCATACTACTAAATTTAAGAGTATATGTACCAAAATTTTGAAAATAACTTCCAATCTAGAATCCCAATCTTCATACGCACTTTCGTATAAATCGAACATCGGAATATAATCCCAAACTAGTATTTGCAGGGAAGAAGAACGTGGCCTAAAAGAAGAGATGCCAAGAAATCCAAACAGATTCGGTTCCTCCTCCGGTGGGATTTTCCATCGTTCAATAAAAACAAAGAATATAGAAGAATATTGTTTCATGAACAATAACCGATTGAGATAATACCTATGTTTCTGGTAAGATAAAGATTAGAGAATACTAAGGGGCGAATGCAATGAAAAGGAGTTGAGATTAGAGAACACTTTCGTTTCAAGCGAGAGAGGAGTTAATTTGGGAAAAACTAATAAGAATTAATGCGGAGCAAGGAAGAGTTGGAAGGTAAATGGGAGTGATCAACCACAGCCGTAGATTTGTCTCTTGCAAGAACAAATCTGGACCGCCACTTACACAGGCAAACTTATCCAAACTGTGGTTTATATTGTTGACAAACTACCATTTGGATAATGATAATTCTTGTCTACGATTTTTAATGAAATATGTTCCGTTTATTAGTAGATAGGTTTGCTATTTTACATGAGTAAATTAGATATATTTGTGATTGAACACAAATAACATACCTTCACCTGATTCTCGGTTCCTTAACACCTTCACATCTTTGATAACATTTTATTATTTTGCTGTAATTTCACAAATTTCTGAACATAATGAATTTGATTAGTTATTCTTGATATTAGTTAGTAGTAGTGTTTTCACACTCCTCGTGGGAACAACCTGTACTTGCTATTGTATACTAGTTAGACACTGTGCACTTGTAGTATATTTATTGTAGGTTTCTGAGCCTACCAGTATCCCAAACAGCAAAGGAACGAATTTGTTTGGTAACCACTCTATTCAATTTTTAGTAAAAAATATGTTTGAGTTGTTGATAAAGGCTCTCCCGTTTAATCGAATAAACTTCTTGTCGGGTATGATCAATCGAAATCCAAAAGTTCATATCTAAATTCACATCTATCAAATTGTAGAAAACTACCAAATGATAGTTGTCAATCAATACGACTATATGATCAAATCTATCAAAGATAAATCTAATCTTAGTTGGATCCCATCCGAAGTGCACAAATTCACAAGATACAAAAACTAATAAGAAAATCTTCTTCGTTTTCAAATCTTCAATTTCCTTCTCAATAACCTGCACAATACAAACTTGAATCCTCTTGTGATCAATCACACATAGATCGGAGTCTGTTAACAATG
Source organism: Papaver somniferum (assembly GCF_003573695.1). Lineage (NCBI taxonomy): Eukaryota > Viridiplantae > Streptophyta > Magnoliopsida > Ranunculales > Papaveraceae > Papaver > Papaver somniferum. The sequence continues at coordinate 4,207,098 of NW_020621381.1, read as the reverse complement.
GGTTATCACAAGATGTCTTTAGATCTACAAATAGTTCTAAAGATCACGTCGATACTTTGATCTAGTTTGAGTGACCCTTATGTCAAAAGAGAAGTTTCTCAAGAATAATCAAATTAGGTGTAATCAAAGTTTCAACAACCATTAGTCAATCAAATCAATAGTCGAAAACTAAAATAAGAATGCAATTATCTAGTTTCCCACCAACGGTACTCGTAGAGATTTTTGATCCCACAAAAGTCTTTAAACGAGCGGTCATAAGAGATTTCGCCTAGTTAGGGTACTTTCCTCTCTGGATAGACGGCTCCACCAGAAACAACACGAAAGAAGTTTTCCTGGCTCTTAAGATAGTTTTCAAGAAATGCAAAGAAAACCAAGGAAATTCCAAAACCGAAAATATCTTCAAGATATTCATTAAAGTACCTAATTTCAGTTTTCCTATTTTCAGTTAAATGTCAAGCAATATTTACGAAATATCTCTTAGAAAATTTCTATTATTAGTTTAGGACATTAACTAGTAAACCTTTTCCAGAGGATTTACATTACACCAAATTTAGTGATTAGAAACGGTAACTGGCAGTTGCAAAGCGGGTTCGTAACAGCTTACAACCGTTGCAAATTTTCGGTCGCAACAGTTTATAACTGTTGCAACGTTGAAAAGTCGCAACTGTTCATAAGAATCATAACAGTTGCGACAATAGATGGTTGCAAATTTTTCTACAGTTGCGAATTTTTTTGCAACATAAAAAATAGTGGTTAAATCAAGTCAAAAATTGGTTTTCACCAGGTCAATATCCGTTTTGACCGGCAACAGTTCACCTGTAACAAGAAATTCAATCGAAATTCTTCGGTTCTTCTTATGGAAAACAATCAAAACATACAACCATAATATTCTAAAGACATAAATGTATTGAACAAAGGAATCTTTCAACCAGAAGAAACAGAGAATAACTTAGGTAATACATGATCATTTCATACATTATTTTCTAAAAAATATCCTTAAACTTAGGAAATTCATGAAATCTGACACTAAAGAGTTATTCTGTATACCTCTGAAAAAGAATGATAAGTAACAAAAAAAAAAAAATACATACACTAGTGAACATTGAGTTACTTTTCCTTGTTCAGTCTTGGACCTTGGATCACTGCTTTTAACATCAAAAAGAAAGCATTTTGTTCTTCAGTAGACATACAAAGTTTTTATTTTGGATGATAGCAAACATATATGGGTTTCCTCTTCAGTTTCTAAAGAATGATAAATTATTAACCATAAAGCAACCCCGACATATCTTAGGGCATGAAAAAACAAACCAAAAGGCAGTGGTCACTCCTAAGCAAAGTTGAAAAATGTATCTGATTAATAAGATGGATAATGAACTCTTTTATTTAAGTAGCATGTGCACCACTGGTTGCTTGATATATGCTAACAACTGTTCACACTACCTAGCATACACAAGCACAACACAAAAAAGAGGTTAGTAAGATGTGATGTTAAAACTAAGAGTATTCATTGTGACCAAAATGTATGTCTTTCAGGTTCGTAGAATCACATACAAACAACATAATTAATAGTAATAAATTGAAGATAAGAAATAGAATGCCACCTTGGCATGGCGGTGTTGCTTCCATTAATGATAAGACCTTCAACCTACATACAAAGAAAGATATTACGAATACCAGTCTATCACCGGTCCAACTTAAGTGTAATATTTTTCTCTATTTCTTTCCCTTTTCTTATATAGGTAAATACAAAATCCAAAATCTTAATTACCTAAAAGACCTTGTAATTGTCTAGTGACAAATGGACTGTTGTATGCATTCTTCATGCATCCCCGTGGAAATCTTAAGGCAAATCACATTATCCTATGCATAATTTAGGCCAATACTTCACATATCCAAGTGTAAGCAATAAATGTACAGTTTGAGGGAGTTTAACCTAACAGGTTAACTGCCACAAGATATAAGTTAAACTAACCTGCTGAATGTGCTTAAGCTCCTGTTGGTAGTCATCTTCTGTGTATTAAACTTCTCAAACTGAGCCCGTTTATCAGTTGCATGCAAATATCCCAGCAACTATGTTTATAATCTATATAAAATGCAATAGAAATGAAGGGAACTGGTTACCGAAATTCCCAGGGTTGACATGAATCTCGTCAAAATATTTTGCAACTCGCAGTGCAATAGGAGGAGCAATATGAATGTTCCCAGCAAAGGAATGTTATAACTTCATAAACAAAAACCACTGTAACATAAGGATAGGCATATGTGAGTGTAGCATATGGTGAGGGTCAGTATATTCAAATACAACTTATTAGTTTTTAACAGCGACAAGATCTACAAGTAAGAAAATGAAAACACACACATTCCTTGGCTACAAAAGTTATCCTCGTAAAAGTGGTGCCAAAAACCTGGTGGTATAACATGCATGGTCAGACGCTGAAGTACTTATAATACTACATGCTAGTATTCTTTTTGTTTTTCCGTCAAGAAGCTTGAGGATGCTAGGGAATTTCAAATGTGACTGTTTGAGATAATTTGTATTGAAACAATATCTTTTCACACACGCTCAAAAATGTTCCACAACTATCAGATACATGTAGCTTCTGATCAGTTTGTAAAGGAAACCATATTTTGAATGAAATCATTGTTCCATGCGATAATAGATTCACAACTTTTCTTAGGTATCAATATTTATTCTAATATAATTTAACAAAATTGGAATGGAAATCAACTCACAATGCGAATATCAGCAGCAATATATTTGGAGTAATCCGGTACTGGCATCATCTTCCTCCAGACGCTTAAGAGCTCTGGCATTGTTTTCCGATCACACTCAATAATAAGCCTATCTATGACATCCTCCAAGTCTCTTTCATAACTATGACTACCACTTTGTTTGGCTTCTTCACATCTTTGAAGGACTTAAGGAAACCCGTGGGTAACAAACCAAAACTCTAAACTCTAGATCAATCACGATAATTAAGAAGTTGATAGCGAAGGTATAGACAATAAGCACAAAATAAAATATCAATTTATCAATTTATATAAATATAAATATTTGAATATTTCAAGGCATATAAACATGAAAATTATGCCTAATGTAAAATATACAAAATAGTTGTAGTAATGAGATATTTAGTGGAGCTGACGTATGGAGAGAGAACATGTGAGGTAGAGTAATTTTTTGCGATTTTATTGGGTAGGGCATGTTTATTTGAAGGCATATAAACATGAAAATTATGAATGTTCCCACCAAAGGAATGTTATAACTTCATAAACAAAAACCACTGTAACATAAGGATATGCATATGTGAGTGTAGCATATGGTGAGGGTCAGTATATTCAGATACAACTTATTAGTTTTTAACAGTGACAAGATCTACAAGTAAGAAAATGAAAACACACACATTCCTTGGCTGCAAAAGTTATCCTCGTAAAAGTGGTGCCAAAAACCTGGTGGTATAACATGCCTGGTCAGAAACTGAAGTACTTATAATACTACATGCTAGTATTCTTTTTATTTCCGTCAAGAAGCTAGAGGATGCTAGGGAATTTCAAATGTGACTGTTTGAGCTAATTTGGATTGAAACAATATCCTTTCGCACACGCTCAAAAATATTCCACAACTATCAGATACATGTAGCTTCTGATCAGTTTGTAAAGGAAACCGTATTTTGAATGAAATCATTGTTCCATGCGATAATAGATTCACAACTTTTCTTAGGTATCAATATTTATTCTAATATAATTTAACAAAATTGGAATGGAAATCAGCTCACAATGCGAATATCAGCAGCAATATATTTGGAGTAATCCAGTACTGGCATCATCTTCCTCTAGACGCTTAAGAGCTCTGGTATCATTTTCCGATCACACTCAATAATAATCCTATCTATGACATCCTCCAAGTCTCTTTCATAACTATGACTACTACTTTCTTTGGCTTCTTCACATCTTTGAAGGACTTAAGGAAACCCGTGGGTAACAAACCAAAACTCTAAACTCTAGGTCAATCACGATAATTAAGAAGTTGATAGTGAAGGTATAGACAGTAAGCACAAAGTAAAATATCAATTTATCAATTTATATAAATATCAATATTTGAATATTTGAAGGCATATAAACATGAAAATTATGTCTAATGTAAAATACACAAAATAGTTATAGTAATGAGATATTTACTGGAGCTGGCGTACGGAGAGAAAATCTGTGAGGTGGAGCAATTTTTTGCGATTTTATTGGGTAGGGTGGTGCGACGGTTTGGCTTCATTTTTTCTTTTGTTCTCTTCATTCTCTGCCTCCACTCTGCGGCGGAATCGGGACGCCGCAACCTGTTTTTTCTCCTCTGTCGTCTTCCTCCCATGACACAGAGGGTTCTCTTAAGAGGGGATCTAGAAATCCTTCAATTACTATGAATAGTTCTGATGGTACTAGGGTTCTTCCTGCATGTTTTGGTCCTGTTGGTGGATCTGTACCAAGGTTTGACTCTATCAATTGGTCAGAATTTTACTCTGGTGAATGTAGTGCTAATAAGGATAAGAAAAATATGTTTAAAAATCCAGTATTATTGATGGGAAGATGCCGGCTTCATTTTCCCTTGCTGATTTTGCTATTGATATCAAAAACTGTGAAGATGTGGTCATTGGGGCTTTTGTAGGTAAGCGATTATACTTTATGCAAGTTAGAATATTGTAAATCGACTGGTGAGAAATCTTTTGTATTTGATTTTTATTTGGAGGAGGATAGGACTCCTATTCTTGAGCAAGGGTCGATCTATACTGCTCAACGGTTTTTTATTATTAGACCTTGGCATACGGATCTTGAGAAGGAATTAGAAGACCTCATGACGATTCCTATTTGGTTGAATCTGAGGAAAGTTTCTATTTATACGTGGAATGCTACTAGTTTAGGGAATATAACTAGCTGTGTTGGTACTCCTATCATGTTGAACAATCAAACTTTGAATAGAACTAGATGATTTATGCTCGTATTTTTGCAGAGCTTGGTACAAATTGTGAGTTTCCTAGTACAATTCCTGTGTACATGGATAACAAGTTAGCTTTTGAAGTTTCGGTTGAGTATCCTTGGAGACCCCCCATGTGTACTCATTTTCATGCTTTTAATCATTCTGCTATTCAATGTAAAGCCTCAGTACAACCTCAAGGGGAGAAGGTACCTCAAGTTAATAAGAAAGACCTAATAAGAATGGTTGGGTTGTGAAGTCTTCTAAAAGGAATAGAGATACAAAGGAAAATGAAGGCACTTCTAGTGGAGGTGATGATATTGAAATTGATTCAGTGATTAGTCAGATGGAGGTGGTGGAACATCAAGTGCAAGCTAAAATTAAGGATAATATTCAGATGGTTGGTATTTCTTCTTCTGAGCCTTTATTACAGACTACTAGTAAGTTTGATGTGCTAGTTGAACAAGATTTAAATATTATGGAAGTGGATGGTAAGAAATTTGGATAATTATGGTAGTGATCCTGTGAATGGAGTTAGAGCCCACTTTATTAAAAATTCTAGTGGTTATGATTCTTTGAAGTTAGGTGTTACTGCTAAGGGTCTAGATTTTAAAAAGTTTGGTAGGGTTAAAAAAAACGAACCTTACACGACCCCATAATGTTTAAAATAGCAATGTGGGATATTAGAGGTCTAAATGATCCTCTTAAGCAAGATGAAGTTAGTTCTTTTATTAGAAATAATGATATTGCAATAATGGGAGTTGTTGAGAAATCTTTGGCAGGACATTAATGCTTTTTCTCAAATAAACTCCAAACCATGGGTGGTTCTTGGGGAATTTAATTCTATTTTATATCGAGCTGATATTAGACCTGGTCATTACCAAGACTTCAGTGTTTTCTTGCAGGATGCTCAATTGATGGATCTTCCTTATTCTGGGTGTTTCTATACTTGGTTCAATAAATAGGGAGAAAACAGAATTGGTTCTAAGCTGGATAGGGTTTTGGTTAATATGGAATGGGTGGATCAGTTTGTGGAATCTAAGGCTGAATTTCTTAATCCAGGTATATCTAATCATTCCTCCAGTGTTATTGTAATTTTAGAGAAGAGGAAACATGGCCCTCCTCCTTTTAGTTTCTTTAATTTAAGGAACCTGATTTTCTTAATTTGGTGAGACGTGCTTGGTATGACAAAGTCAGAGGTAACCTTATGTTTCTTCATTACTAAGATGAAAAGTGTTAAAGCCAGTATTCTTGCTTGGGAGAAAATTAGATTCAAGAATTTATCTTAACAAGTTTTTGAGGCTAAACAAGAATTGCAATCTATTCAAGATCAGGTGCAGGCTGCTCCTTTATATACTCAGTTGGATAGAAAAGAGAAAGTAGTTGTGCAGAAATTTGCAAAAGTGGCTAGGTATGAAGAGTCCATGAAGCAACAGAAATCTAGAGTTCAATGGATAAAACTTGGAGACTCTAATACTTCATATTTTCATAAATCTATAACAGAGAGAAGGTCTAGAAACAACATTCTGACTCTGACTTCTCAAGATAAAACTTTGTTAAATGATGATACTGATATTTCTTTGGATTGCATAAAGTTTTTCTCTGATTTGTATATGAAGAGGGAACTAAAATTACTGATGGTCATCTTATTGATATACTCAAATTTGATAAGTTAGTTAGTGAGAGGGACTGTGAAAAGCTAATTCAACCTGTGACCAGAGATTAAATGGTGGAGGCTTTCTCTTATATTGGGTCTAGTAAAGCCCTTGGACCCGATGGGTTCACCAGTCACTTCTTCAAGGTTTGTTGATCTGTTATATGGGATGATTTTGTTGCTGCTGTGAAGAATGTTTTTGTTAAATCCAAGATTATAAGGGAGATCAACAGTACTTTTCTAACTTTTGTTGCCAAAAAAGAATACCCAAATGGTTTGGTGGATTAAAGGCTTATTGCTTGTTGCACTGTGATATATAAGTGCATTACCAAGATTATTGCAATGAGAATGAAGACTGTTTTGAGAAACTTGATTCATCCTAACCAATCAACTTTTATTAGTTGTAGATCTATCCAAGACAATATTATGGTTGCTCATGAAATAGTTAGAAACTATCACAGAGATACTGGAACTCATAGATGTACTCTAAAGATTGGTTTAAAGCAAGCTTATGACATTGTGGGATGGAATGACATTCTTATCACTTTACATAAAATGGGTTTCCTTGAGATTTTCATCATTTTAAGATTTGTATCACATCCCCTAAGTACTCTGTTATTATTAATAGTTCACCTTATGGGTACTTTTGAGCTACTAGAGGCTTGAGACAAGGGTGCCCACTGTCTCCTTATTTGTTTGTTATGGTTATGGAGTTGCTGAGCTTAATCTTTCAACATCAAGTGGCTCTTAAAATTTTTGTTTTACACCCTAGATGCAAGATAACTAGCCTTACTCATCTCTGCTTTGCAGATGATGTTTTGGTTTTGTTCAAGGGTACTAAAGCAGCAACTGAGACTTTAAAGTATTGTATTGATACCTTCTCTGCTTGCACAGGTTTAGAGATTAGTAAAGTGAATACTTTTATGTTCACTTCAGCTATTGATAGTGATTGCTTATCTGATATTATCAGTATCTTGGAATGTGCTCAGGAAAATTTTCCAATCGGATATTTGGGTGTTCATCTTCTCTCAACCAAGTTATCTTACATGGATTGTCAACCTTTGATAACCAGAGTTACTTCTGGAGTTAAGTCTTGGAAATCTAGGGATTTGACCTATGCTGGTGTAGTATGGTGAAAACTGGTTCTACTGAAAATAGTAATTTGGTGTGTCGATGAGAAACGAATCTAAACCTTATTCAAATATACTGCACATGAGTATTTTAGATTCGAGAGATCAATTTGTACAATTCTGGCCTAAACCAAGAAATGGTTGTTCTAGTCTTGCTTCAGTCACAAAATGAAGGAGAAGGGTTGATCTTAGGGAGGGAAGCAGAGAAGGTGTTGAGATCAGAATGATGAACTCTGTAAGGTGTATTTGTTTTATGACTTGTATCAGAATGCATAACCTGCTTACAGAATGCAAGTTGTAAGTTCTAGGTTTTTTTTGAGTACTTGTGTTAATTTTAAAAATTATTGTCGGTTGAAATAGATTGAAAAATCTATTCATACAAGTCATAGTCGAACACACACTGATCTCATAGGAAGTGGAAGTAGTTGAGTGGTGGAGAAGTGGGTATCGTGTAAAAATAGTGAAAATCACGTACCTACTATGAGGGGAAGACTGGTCGGTTTTACACCCACTACTTCTCTACTGCCGCCTTTCATGACACTTTCTCATAACGGGCGTGTTGCACGCCGCACGTTGTAAACCGCCAAACCAATACCCTGATGATCATCCCCCAGTTTGTGACATGTTTGATGTCTCGAGTATCTTTTTAGAAAATATGAAGCAACTTACATGAGGAATGAACAAGTCCTACATGGTAGTTGCTGAGTGGATCTTGCTTGCAAGATCTAATTATTTCGACCGATCACGCACAAGATAGGCAGTGGGTAGTCATATATGGCAAGTCAAGTCCTCTGCTCTCTTAAGTATGTCTACGTCTTTCACTACACCAAATTTAGTGGTTCGCAACGGTATGTGGTAGTTGCAAAATGGGATCGCAACATTTAACTCTATTACGAGAGTCGATGTTGCAATATTTCGCAACAGCTGATAAACAGTTTCAAACAGTTTCAAACTATTCTGATCAGTTGCGAAATTGGAGTTTCGCAACAGATCATTACAGTTGCGATTTTTTTGTAACAAAAAAAAATAGTGGTATTTATCTGGTCAAAACCAGGCATTACTGCCTTCACAACCCAGGTCAACCAACACCAAATAAAAAAAATATAGTAACAAAATCAGGTTTTGACCTGCAACATTTCCTGTAATGAAATCAGGTATCCCATGTTCATTTGGAAGTCGAACTAATTCAATAAAACCATGACCTACCATGATGAATTCCATCTATATACACAGAAAGTAAGACGACAAAAAAATCATATGAAGGATTGTCATTTGGATATATCTATAAAATCAATCTTACATTAAGGTAATTTTACAAAATGATTTTAAAGAAAAAAGAACTCTCACATTGAAATCCAAATACATAAAGCCTGTTCAGTTAAGAGGATGGTTCACCAGATATCTACAAAATAGTAGTTCGATAGTATGTCAGAACTCACAATTAATCCCATATAAAAGTGAACCAGAATTTCGCAAATTTCAAATTCATTTTTATCTTCAGGGTTTGCCTTAATATAAAATGAATTAAGAAAAATCTTAAACAAGTCAAGTCTTACCGACGATGTTGCTGTGGTATTAGAACATGCTTTGCAGCACTGGAATCTGCTGTTGCTGTTGTGGTACTAGGAATTCATTGTTGTTTGCTGTAATATAAGTTGTTGTTGCTGCAGTTGTTAAAGAGACTAACTTCTAACTGATTAGTTAGATCCTACCCTACAAAGGAGTAGTGGTTAAAAAGGCTAACCATGTGCGCCAATTTCAACATGAACCTAAGAACCAATATAACCACAACCACTAAGCACACAAAGTGGATTATCATTAACTTAGATATAGGGAGAAGCCCCACAAGGAAATGAATCATCTCTTATAGAATCTTCTAGAAGATCATCTATCAAGCCTCCTGAAACCATCAACATACTCAATAACAACCTGTATGTTCAATAATTTCATTAGTTTTGGCAAAGTTTGCAATGAGAGCACGATCAAAATATTGTCCATGAGTGCACGAAGTTGCCACTCACCTTGAAAGTCATCATGTTAAATAATGATATCTTTCCACCGGTTGCGGACACTACATATGAATCACTTTTTGAGAGAGCTATGCATTAAACTGCTTCTTCAAGGTTGACACCTGAGATATCATTGGCCATAAGAAGACCTTTGTTTGGTTGCCAGTGTTGTGGAAGAATACTGATGGTTGCCTACAAACCTCATTTGATTCAGAAAACTTTATTCAAAAACCTCAATCTCCTAAATACTTGAAAGTACAAACTGGAAAGAAATACAGAATAGTATGCAGAGAATTACCTTGCCACTTGGATTTCTGTTTACTTTTTGCACCACTTCCTATTTATGGCATGCACAACATAATAAGATTTCTTTGTAAGTTATACCTTTTAATCTGTGGAGACCCCTATCATACCTAAAAAACGGTATTTGGAGTTAGGAGGAAACCAACATTATTAAAGGCTACCTTCACAATATAGCAGATTAACTAAAATAAGAATTTTTTGGCTCGCATCCACTAATTTCTACATGACATTCATATATTCATAGGGGCTCTAGCACCTTCGGACATTATTAATAGATCACTCACTTAATAAACAGACAAAATTGTGTTCTGAAATGCTGTAGATCACCATTAATGCTCCTAAAAGCCCTACCACAACCGTCGGAAACACCACTAAAGCCACAACTATTAGAGGGTATTGAGGAGATCCACAGCAAAAAGACCCCCGAAAGCACAATTGTTATATTTATGTTAACAAAAGAAAGACCACAACCACTAAAATTCGAAAATGACACCAACTTATCTGTATATGCTGCATGAATCTGACATGGAGTGCCCACGCTAGTTGTAAGTGTCCATTTCAAGACTCTGCGCCACATCAGCAGCATAGACATCATGATATCATTAACCTGCAACACTAACGTCAAAACATTAAATGCATCAGTAACATGCTGTACAAAAATGAGGGAAGTAAAATCGATGATATAGTAAAGGAAAAGAAACAAGATACATGGCATTTTAAGTTACATAAATCTAATACAGACATGCAAGAAAATATTGGGTATATATTTTTCATCAATAGAATCTAAATACTGCACCATAACTTTTGTATATTGATATATGGTCATACGTTCCGAAAAATGAGGCCGTTCCGAAAAACTTTTAACATATGTTCCGGCAGCGACAACGGCAACACCAACTGGAGGATGCTTAATCTCATGCTTGGACCAGTTTCCCCGATGTGAGCTGCAGATTCCCACCACATGGTTGTGCTTGAGGTGGTAAGTAAGAAAACAACTTTTTTTTTTCCTACCTCTGTTTAGGGCCTGGCATGCTACTCAAGTTAACACACATCCTCACGAGAAGCAATACCCATGGTTGATATTGCATTACCAGCTGCAGCAACAACAGTAAATCAGCAGGGGATGTCTGCGATGCCGGCACAACTGACTGAACTGCCGATAGTTGGGTAACCTCGGATCTTTACATATCCAAATCGTCCAGTATGCTTTGCTGGTCTGCTTTCTTCAGGCCCTGAACATTGAACACAATTTTTTTTGGTCAGCAGAAACATTTTTTTTGCAATCTTGAACAAAGTGGGTGGTCTTTGTATTCCCATACCTACTGAAAATTATAAAAAACAAAAATTTCAAAGAAATGAAGATGCCAATAACATTTGATGAAGCCGTTCTACAATGAATTAAATATCATAACATGAGAGACGAATGTATAGCTGATACTACTTGTATAACATTTTGGGACCCAGTCCAGTCTCCCGCTATTTATATAAATGCTTAAATAGTTTTTCTATGGCTTCTAGTTCACACTACCTAACCAAATATTTGATTACTAAAGTCTACGTTTAGATGTTCAACGTACCCTTAAATTAGCTATCAATTATTTTCGACTAAGAAGCTACCGGATTCTTTACAGATTTATGCTCATTTCATTTAACTTTTGTTGTCATAGAATTCAATCTCTTGTTTGAACTAACTAAGAAATTGCTATCTTAATGTACAAGGAATACATTTCTTAGCGACTTCCATTTAGACTAATTTGGGAATGCAAGACCAGCTGAACATTTTTTTTAGTTAGAAGACATGTGGTGAAATCAACTTGGCAGATAAAAACATGAACACAGAAACATGTAGATAGTTACGGATGAAGGCGATTTCAAGCTCAAATAAGCATAAGTTAAGAGCAATTTCAATATTTCATTAATCACCTTAAGCTCAAACATTCTTTGAATACTCAAGACAATCCCTCCCCCCTCTCTCTATGAAACCATGCATGTTCTTAGGATTAGGAAGATATGCAATTTAGCTGGTAACCAAGGATCAAAAGCAAATTAACTAAGGATTAGAAAGATATGCAATTTAGAACACATGTCAAACAAAGTAGAAATAATGAACAACTATAAAGACCTTACTGTAAAATCCCCTGATTGTAAACCTTAAATTCAACCGGTAAAAAATCCCCAAATCCAAAATCCAACCCAAATTTCATAATCAATTGCCTAATCTAAAATCGAGTAACCCCAAATTGAAAAATCCTAGTTTAAAATAGAGAAAAAAAACACCAAATAAGAAAAAAAATTGAACATCTATGCCAATGAAGAAAATAAACAGAGTTAGGGTTATTGTTCCGTAAAATATACCTTTTAGAAGTTTCAGAAGTCTTCTTCTTGTTCATTGATTTTTCATCTGTAGAAAGAGTAAAAAAAACCATTTTCAGAAATCTTCTATAAGCCCTAATTTGAGAAATTGAAATCAGAGAAAGTAATAGTGTTTGTATACCTTATAATTTGTTTCTCATCAAGTTGTTGAAGTGGTTCATTCAAAACCCTTTTCAACACCAACCAAACTGAAGAAAAAAAAGATAAATTTATCCATTATCAGAAACCCTAAAACCTAAAACCCAAATCTAAGTATCAAAACTGAAGTTCAATAAAACCCATACGTAAGTCTTTTCATTATAGCAAGCAAACCTCGCGAAATAGAGAAATCTTTCTTAGAACCTTAGATTTATTCATATATAAGAGAAATCTTAAATTACAGGTCTAAGAATTTCATTTATGATGAATCTGTTTGAAGAAGAAGAAGAGGAAGCAAAACCTAATACTAATTCATAAGCGACTTATTATGATTGGGAAAAAATAACAATTGAATCATAGAGAGTGAGGAAGAGAAGAAGAGAACCAGAGGAGGAAGAGAGGAAGAGAAGAGAGTGAGAGGTAGAGAGGATAAGAAGTGATCTCGATAATGATAAAGCCCGAGTCAGTTTTGAAGCTGACTCCAAGAATCTGAATGGGCTGAAACCGAGTCAGATTGAAAGGGTGGGCATCACACACACGAATCGCACGCATACAACTTCATTCTGTTGCGAATCGCAACTGAATCAAAGAATTGCGAGTTTCGTAACTGTAATGAACTGTTGCGAAATTTTTGCAACTAAAATTCGCAACTCAAATTCGCAACAGGGGATAAGCTGTTGCGACTTCGAGTTGCTAATCCCTGAATTTGGTGTAGTGCTTGGACATCTTGGAATGACAATGATAGCGGGCCTGCGTATCTCTAAATTCAGCATCTTTGAGATGAGTAGTGTTGAGCAGTCCCCAGCCACATTCTTTTGTCTTTATCATCTTCTCATCATGCCTTTAAGGAGTAAGGAAGTTCTCTTATGCGAACGAATTAATTAATGGGTTGTGCAAATATGATGAAGCTCCTGACATGGATAGATTCAATGTGTACCCCTTCAGTCCCCAGGTGAAATATCCTCAAGTAATTCAATTACTTCTTCCATGGGAGAGGAAATTCTGAAAGCGTCTCTCTTGTTGATGTTTTTGACATCGATCAAGAGCCAGATATGGTGTACCTTGGACGTGGTTTTCTCATTGCGGCAGTCGCACCTGTGATACTGGAGTAAGAGCTGGTGGTGGGGATGTACGCGCAGGTTGCATCTCTGAAATGGTGGTTTTCCTCTTGCTCCTTCAGTGAAACTGCTTATAGAAGGTCGAAGCTTGTATTGCTCGTTGATGAGATGTACGCTTCCACGAGTCTCATGAGTCTTGGTGGATCTGGTTATTTTTAGCAAAGCAGGTGTTGTTGTAGACGAGCGCTTTGCGGCTTCATAGGGTTCAGAGATCTGGAAACGTAGGCTCTCCAACAAAGCGCGATAGATAGGGACCATGCCATTAATGCATAACTCTACCAATTGTTGTTCAGTCACATTTAGATCATGACAATCTAGTGCCTGGATTATGAATCTCTTGACATAATCATTTGGATGCTCATTTTTTCTCTGAAACATCCTTCCCAGGTCCGATAAAGTTTTTTTCTCAGACAAAAAAAAATAATCTTATAGAAAGCGTTAACTATCTCACACCAATTGGTTATGTTATTTCGTGCAATGTTGTTGTACCAAGTGTATGCTCTCCCAGTGAGTGATTTTGAAAATTCTTTCAGGCGGATGACGTGGTTATATTCATGTTCTCCTAGCGATTCCATAAAACGAGAGATGTATTCACGAGCGTTACCAGTATCGTCATAAAGGGAAAACTGAGGAGAGGAATATCATCTTGGAAAAGGAACTCTTTGCACATCAGGAGGGTTAGGAGGTTGATGCTGATGAATGATGGCAGGGTTCTCCTTTCCTAGAATTTGGATGAGTCGTTCTAGATCCTCACGTGTGATGAAATTTGATTGTTGATTCCTTTCTGATGGACGTTTAGAAGCAACACGAGCTTCTTCATCAATAAAGGAGCGCCCTATTAAAGTGCTTGTGCCAGGATTCATGAAATTTTTCCTTGCCTACTCCTTTGAGGTTGGCGTGATTCTGGTGGTAGCCGCTCTGTTAGTGTCTTGAGAAAACTGAGTACCTCCTTATGAGTTGTAGCCATGTCTGTCTGAGCTTTAGCAAGGACTTCCTGTATTTCTAATAAATCGACGATGGTGGTTGGTTCCCTCGGGTTCCTCCAGCCTCCTGACTTGACGGAGGCGTTGTAGTAGCTCTGGCGGTGATTGGAGGTGTCGCGCTCGAATAAATATTGGGAAGAGTAGCAGCGGCTCTGTCTCTGGTGATAGGAGGCGTCACGCCAGATGAGGTGTTACCAGCGCCTATTGTGTTTGTGGTAGAAGATGTAACACCATGGGATGTGTTGATAGCGTCGGTAGGTGGTACATTGGTGTCAGCAGTAGGAAGAGTGGCACCAGGAGTATTGTCTGTGCCAATAGCGTCAGGATTTGTTACTGATCCCAACCTAAGATCCAAAATTTAGATTGATTAAGTTGAAGTGAAAATTGAGAAATTGATTTTGCAACCGAGATATCAATCTCCCACTATAGTCGCCAATTTGTAGTAGGGTGAAAACTGGTTCTGCTGAAAATACTAAATTGGGTGTGTCGATGAGAAACGAATCTAAACCCTAAAAAAATGTACTGCACAGGAGTACTTTAGATTCGAGAGATCAATCTGTACAATTCTGGCCTAAACCAAGAAATGGTCGTCCCAGTCTTGCTTCGGTCACAAAATAGAGGAGAAGGGTTGATCTTAGGGAGAGAAGCAGAAAAGGTGTTGAAATCAGAATGATGAACTCTGTAAGGTGTAGTTGTTTTATGACTTGTATCAGAATGCAGAACCTGCTTGCAGAATGTAAGCTGTAAGTTCTAAGTGTTTTCTGAGTACTTGCATTAATTGTAAAAAAAATTGTTGGTTGAAAAAGATTGAAAATCTATTTATACAAGTCATAGTCGAACACACATTGATCTCATAGGAAGTGGAAGTAATTGAGTAGTGGAGAAGTGGGGATCGTGTAAAAATGGTGAAAACCACGTTCCTACTGTAAGGGGAAGACTGGTCGGTTTTACACCCACTACTTCTCTACTACCGCCTTTCCTGATGCTTTCTCATAATGGGCGTGTTGCACGCCGCACGTTGTAAACCACCAGACCAATACCCTGATGAACATCCCCCAGTTTGTGACATGTTTGATGTCTCTAGTATTTTTGTAGAAAATATGTAGCAAGTTACATGAGGAATTGAATAAGTCCTACATGGTAGTTGCTGAGTGGGTCTTGCTTGCAAGACCTAATTATTTCGACCAATCACGCACAAGCTAGGCGGCGAGTAGTCATATATGGCAAGTCAAGTCGTGAGACTTGCCGTAAAAAGTATCATACGATACTTTTAGGTTAAATAATAAAATTATTTGTGAAATCGATATTTATAAAATATCGTTCGTAATCGATGCATATAAAACATCGCTTTTAAGCAAGCAGCTCAATATAATCGATCCATATGAAGCATTGTTGTATAGAGCCTGTTTTAATTAGTCGCGGAATTCACAATCTTGAAAGGAGCGTGACCGGCCATCTTTGTGCAGATGCCAAAAGCTGTCTGTGTAGGTTAGATATAAGGTGGTCGGCCCTCATAGGAGAAGGATGGATGGTAGCCATTATGACATCCCATTGGTCGACCCAAATTAGATCTAAACCGGTTAAATCGGCTAGCCAAGTTGGCTGGTTGAGATGATTTGAGGAAGTTGTTGATTATCGTTGAATGTATTTAAGATTTGTCAGCAGCGTGACTAGCCTACTTTGGCCAATGATTCAGAGCGGAACACGTAGTCTAGAATTGATGTGATTGGTCAAGGCCAAAGACGGGTCGCCGGTGAGCATTATAGAACCTCATTGGTCGCCCAAACTTGAATCTAATTTAGTCAATTCGGTCGGCCGAGTTGGATGGTCGTGATTGATTTAAGACTGGCATGGGCGGTCTTTCCCTAAGTAAGAATCTTTTCGAGCCGCCCGACTATCTTACTTTGTCTAGCAATTGCGAGTGCCGCCTTCGCGCTAGGAGGGTTCTGATTGGCTGAAATAACAGAGGGCTCGTCGGTGATCATCGTGAAGCTTGTTTGGTCGCACCAGGAGGAGTCCAAGCTTGCTGAATCGTCCGGCTAAGTCGTACGGCCGTGATCGTTTTAAGACTGCCACAGACAGTCTGGGTTCAATTTCTTATATAAACAAGCCGCTCGACTAGCCTACTTTGGCTAGCAATTGCGGATGGTGCCTGCATGCTAGGAGCGACGTGATTGGTTGAAATAATAGGTGGGCAGACGGTTGTCATAACAACGCGTTGTTTGTCGAGCTTGTAAGATCTAGGGTTAGGTAATGGAGCTTGCCAAGTCATGTGGTCGTGATTAGTTTGCGACTGATTTGGACGGTCAAGCAGAAAAGGGACTGGTTGTTTCAGTAGTTGATTACTGGAGGCTTAGTTAAGACTGCTAGCTTTTACGATCCGCTGAAAGAAAAATAAGCTACTTTAAAAGGTAATAAGGATCTATTAAGCACGTCGACCAGCCAACTTCCATCTTTAATTAAAAGTGTGGCTTGCGACTTTGAAGCGATTTGATTGGTCAGTGGGAAAGAGAGGCCGGAAGGCAGCGATATGGGGTATGGCCGGTCGGTGATGGGAGGCATCAGCTAGGAAAAACCGACCGGCCAAGTGTGATAGGAGCCTATTTCTTATGCTTTTCTTTACTATTTCTCTTATATTTTTGTATATTATGTTTCTTTTGCATTTTATAGGTACTTTGGAGTCACGTGACAAGAAACAAAGGAAATAAAAGCTTAATTCGTAGCTTGGCGACCTCGGAGTCGAAGGAATCGTTAGCAAGAATGGAAGGCTTAAAAGTGTGGAACCAACATTACTGAAGCACCCGTGGTTAGTTTATCAAGGCTGCCACTGTAATGCTTTTGAAGATTGTTAAAGACAGATTTCACAAATCAAAGAACCAGTTCGAGCAAAGATTATTCACAGTTCAGTCCATCAGTCTTGCCTCGTTCTCACTGCTACCAAGTCCTCCACACCGGCAAGCTTAGTCTGATCAGTTCTGGGATCAGTCAGACCATATTTCAAAGCTCATAATAACGCAAATATGATGATATATTTCAGTCAGGAAGAGTTTGCACTGGTCTGGGTTTTGCGGTGTCTAAAAACCAGGGAAGGATCGATGTTTGCTGCCATTGAAAATAAGAGTGAGTGGCGAAGATTCAGGAATGACTAGAGTCAGTGCAGGTTTAGGAGAGATGAGTTGATCTCAGACTCGCAAATGCAAACAATAACTTAAGCTCAAGGCTGGAAAACGGAGATGATGTTACTGCCATTGATAGTGGGCAGTGAATGATGAAGATTAATGTGTGTTTTTGAGGTCTGAATGTATTAGGAATGAATGGGTTTGTGTATGGAATTGAATTTTACAGGGAAGGAGTTGATTTGTGTAGCTTCCAAGGTGCAGCAGCTATACGTCCCTCATCAGTTTGCAAGACGCGTACAACTGTTCGACAGAATGCCTGAACCACGGGTCATATATTGCAGCATCAGTTCACTCTTCTGTTTGCTGCCGGCTATCCATGGGCTTGAGGGTTATTTTCCAAGGGTTAAGTCGCTTCGCAGAGTCAAGAAGGAAGGAATACTACTCCATCTTTTTGGTTCTTATACGAGTTTTCTTGGCTTGAAATTCAGCCGAAACTAGTGAGCTTTTGCCACATAGGTCCAGTAAATGGGTTACTCTTGGCTCGTGTTTATAAGGGTTTGTGACTGAAGTTTTAGCCGAGAGACAACTGGACTGCAGTCGTCGATTGCAATGGGTCAAGGATGAACGGAAGAGATTGAAGAGGTACTTTAGAATTTTATATGGACAGATTGAGGCCGAGAGAATACAGGGAAACAACTGAAGATTGCTGCCATCGATATTGAGATACACGGCTGTGGATTGATACTGATTTTTAGAAGTCTGAATGGTTTAGGAATATGTGTGTCTACCTGATACGAAATTGCAGGAACTAGGAGCAAGAAAAGAAGTTATAAAAAGAAGACCTAAACCTACAGCAAGAGATCTTCATACACCTTCACCACTGCCGCAACGCTAGTTTCATCGAGCTTTGCTCGCTGAACAACCACCATCACCATCATTCATTCACCTGCATATACCATTACCACCTGCACTTCATAGACCACCTGCACCTTCATCCAGTCCACCACTTTTGCATCTCCATTACATCTGCATAACCATCAGTTCTCAGTCATCTGCATCACATACATACTTGCATCTCCACCAGTGCATACACTACCACCTGCCATCATCACCTGCACACACCCATACCACCATCAGTTCATTCATCACAACATAACCAACAGCAGCTGCAGTCCACCATTTCACCACTATCAGCACTTCCACAATCCATCACCAGTTCCTTCACGCCGCAACAGACTACCAGGCAACTGTATCAACAGCAAGTGATCACTTCCAGTCGCAACTTCATCCACTATTATCGCATCCAGGCCATCACCACCACTACATCACTTCACGAGCTGGACACTTTGTGTCATTGGTTTGAATTGCCTTTTAGTTTTGTTTGCAGTTTACTGTTTTTCTGTGTATACCATGAACTCCAGTAGCTAAGCATCTTGATTAGGGACAATTTTGATGTACGAAACATGAACGCGAATTGATATTTAAACTGTTTTGTTTTGTCGCAATTATCTCGTTATTGTTCATTCTCCACTGTGCTAATAGTGGTTATGAGTTATTCGTGAATCGTTTAAGTTGCAAATTAAATTGGTTTATGGATGATTCTATTGCTAATTCGAGAATTCTTCGACCCGTAATTGTCTAGATATTCCGAGTACAAGTAGCGTTATATGAATATTGACGATGGGATTTTGTTAAATTTTCATATGTATTGAATGACACTAGTAGATGAATCGAGCTTTTGTGTTTGTCACTAGGAATATCCTATCTCACGGAACTTAAAGCATTTATTTAAGTCACACCTAGAGAGCGTACTTCTAGGAAACTTGGCAAGTAGAATCTGGTAGTCGAGAGCTTCCGTGTCCGGTGAAATTAGGAGATAATAACGGAATAGTTGAGCGTACCAACTATTCTAGGGTTATTAGTAATTGGTGATTGCAGAAACATAGCTATATTGATGAGATTCATGTTTCATGGCTGAGAAAGAGTCCTTGATCATTTTCATCCTCATCGTTTGCATTTATTTGTTTTGCATTGTTCAGAAATTGAATTGACAATTTTAGCTCAACTCTCCCTTAGGAACGAACCTGCTTGTCTGTATACTACTAGTTAGTGTAAGAGAAGTAAGGAATTTATTTTTGCGAGTTCGACACTTCGTCAAAATTGGCGCCGCTACCGGGGAGCAGTCGGTAGTTTGAGTTGTTATTTAATTTTCTGTTTTTGCATTTAGTTTCATTCTTTGCATTTACTAATTTATCTTTTTAGTATTTTATTTTCAGGTGCTATAATCATTCGTTTTGCGTGTGCGCAATTGGGAATAAGAGGTAAGTCTCTAAACGAGTTGTGTACATAATTTTTCAGATGTATCCTTTTGGGAACAACATATATGGTTCACAAGACCACACATATTATGGTAATAATTCTGATTTTCAATCTCACTCTTACGATAACTTCCAACCATATGTGGGATACAATAAAAACCAATCTTTTAGGCTATGATGACTATTCCACAAGTCCTCGTGATTATTCTCATACATCGCAGCAACCTTTTGGTGGTTATGTAAGTGGACTATCACAAGGATGGGGGGATTGTTATACTTCTCATACGTTCCGATCTAGTTTCTTGCAGATGCCTAATGAATTCAAAGATTTGCGACGTACATGGAACCAGATTAACTCAACTCCCAAAGTGTCGAGTTTCGTACCAAGTGAAACATATGATAGTGTATTTATACCCGTTCCAGATTTTACTTATGATCTTTCACCCATTCAACGGGAAGATACGTGGTCTAGAGAACCTATTGTGAGTAGTAGCGGAAAACATGTTAACATAAAGAAACTCTTTAGACAATATGAGCAGTTGGAAGAAGAGGGAGCAACAGAAGAGACTCTTCAAGAAATTTCTAGGGCCATACATATGGAGGTTAACCGCCGTGTGGATAATGGAGAAGAGCCCCAAGAAGAAGATTCCGAGGATGATGAACCTTTGAAAAATATTGATAATGATGGTGCTACTAGTTCAACTCATAATTATAATGATCATTCTCTTATTCAAAAGGAAGAAGTTGAGTCTAGAAACACTACAATTATTGATGGCAAGACTTATGTTGTGTATGAGAGCGATGATGATTATGACTTCTTTGTGCACCCTACTGCAAATTCAGAGATAGTCGATCCTTTGAATGAGAAGTCAACTTCTGATGAAGAACGTAAGTATTACGATAATTTTCTTATGGAAGATTCTGATTTCTTTTCCGATGAGGAGGACTTGGTTATAGAAGAAAACAATGAATGTCTTAACAAGAGTTCGAGTGAGAATGATGATACTTGTGATGTGAGAATGGAAGTGACCAGCAGTACCGAGGATCCCGTAATACAAGAGATTTCGCAAGGTTTGTCTAGCCCTTCATATGAGCCTCTATCTAATGATGATCCTCCCAAACTTGAAGTAGTTTCTCATAGAACTGGTAATCCATCTTTTAGGAAGATACCTCATTTGGGGCTGGAATTATGTGCTTCAAAAGTTTATTTTATTTTCTTGCTTCTAAATATACACCATATGTGTTTGAGTCTAACACCATGCAGGTTTGCCAAGAGGAACGAATAGAAGTGCCTTCCACTTATGTTTTGTATACACTTCCGAATGTAGAAAAGATTAAATGTGGGGGTGAATCTCGTGGGATGATAGTTTCACTTCTCCCACCATTTTCTAACATTCTTGTGAAGCTTTTTCTATATACGCAGATTGTTTTGTGGGTGGATCCTCAAATTTTCAGATTGTTGATATATGGGGAGTCTATTTTGAATGTTTCTCGTATGCGTCAATCAGGTGAACAATTCCAATTTTTACTTCCTTGTCTTTTTCAAGTACTCCTCTTATTCTTTTTGCAATGGTTTGAAACATTGGGGACAATGTTTGATTTAAGTGTGGGGGTAGGGTATAATAAGAACAAAAATTGACGTATATAAAACTCCAACTTTTAGAGATTTTTGAATAATTTAGAATAAACACTAGACTTTCTAAGTAGATGGATTTTTTTATTGACGATGAGGTATATTTCAATTGAGTCGGATTAGATGCAAACTAAATAGCTTGTTTAGTGTTTATCCTCTATTTTTCCGAAATAACTCTGAGTTGGAGTATCACTTTGTGTAATTTGTATATAATTTGTAGAGTTTGATTCTTTTAGAAAAAAATAAAAAAAATTGAAAAATAAAAAATTTGCATGATAAACTCCGAAATCTAGAAACTTGTGCCTTCAAGATGACACTAAATAATATAAGTGGATGGAAACTTCTTGGTTTTAGGAGTTGAGGAACCCATTAACTAAAAAGACAGAGCTCAAGTGTTAGAAATAACATGATAGTTGTTACCATATCTCAGAATATCACCATATCACCTTCTGTTTTTATTTTTGCAAACTTTTTGTTTCTCTAAGTAATTTGGTGTTTCGACCAATCGGTGTATATATGAAAAAAATGACACTTGGATAGCAATATGTGTGTGTTCTCATTGTCTCTGTTTCCTAAACAAGCGTGGAATGCAGGACCCACGAGAATTACCATATAATCTGCTGACAAGAAGCATGCGCTTGGATCCAAAATATTTATTCATGTTGTCGATTCAAAAAGAAAAAAAAAGAATTAAAAAAGAATAAAAAACAATAAACAAAAAAAAAGTTATTATTGTTCAATTAATAAATTGACCGTTGCTTCCCTTGTATTTGCCAGCCGAGTTGATTTAGAATTAGGATTATCGACCACTGGTTCCCTTGTATATGCCAGCTGAGTTGATATTAGAATTCAGACCAGTATCTTAATCCGATAGGATTTTTGGGTTATTCTCGGCAGTGACCTTCAGACATATATGAGAAACACCGTTCACTTAGTCAACTTAGTTTCATTTCGCTTCCCTCCCTAAGACCAACCCTTCTCCTGCACTTTGTGACCGAAACAAGCCTGGAACGGCCATTTCTTGGTTTAGGCCAATATTGTATAGATTGATCTCTCGAATCAAAAGTACTCCCGTGCAGTACATTGTTTAGGGTTTAGACTCGTTTCTCATCCACACACACGAATTTACTAAACCCAGCAGAAACCGTTTTCACCCTCAAACATTAGGTCTTTCAAGCAAGACCCGCTCAACAACTACCATGGAGGACTTGTTCCATTCCTCTATATTCATCTTCTTAATATATTCATGTGTGATTGTGGTTAGTTAGATTCCGAGTATTGTGGTTTGTTCGACTTTCTGAGTAGAGCTTTGTTTACTTATATATGAATTGGATTTGCATCTGGGTACTTCCTCATGTAATCATTTTGAATTCGTTCTTACATTCTTAACAGGTAGCTGGAATTTGGAGTAAAAGGTTTTGTAGGTACACCTCTTGTAAACCTTCACGAGACTATAACTCATCCACTAAGGACACCTAGGGGTTTAAAGGCTTGTTACATTCGCTAAAAGTAACCGTAACCTCGACAACGTGGAGTTGTTGTATTTTAGTTTTGTTTTGTTTGCTCGAGGACTAGCAAAGATCAAGTGTGGGGGAATTTGATAGGAGCCTATAATACATCATTTGAATGTCAATTTCTCATGTTTTTCTTTACTATTTCTCTTGTATTTTTGTATATTGTGTTTGTTTTGCATTTTATAGGTACTTTGGAGTCATACGACAAGAAACAAAGGAAATAAAAGCTTAATTCGTAGCTTGGCGACCTCAGAATCGAAGGAATCGCTAGCAAAAATGGAAGGCTTAAAAGTGTGGAACCAACATTACTGAAGCACCCGTGGTTATTTATCAAGGCTGCCACTGTAATGCTTTTGAAGATTGTAAAAGACAGATTTCACAAATCAAAGAACCAGGTCGAGCAAAGATTATTCACAGTTCAGTCCATCAGTCTTTCCTCGTTCTCACTGCTACCAAGTCCTCCACACCGGAAAGCTTAGTCTGATCAGTTCTGGGATCAGTCAGACCATATTTCAAAGCTCATAACAACGCAAATAGAATGATATATTTCAGTCAGGAAGAGTTTGCACTGGTCTGGGTTTTGCGGTGTCTAAAAACCAGGGAAGGATCGATGTTTGCTGCCATTGAAAATAAGAGTGAGTGGCGAAGATTCAGGAATGACTAGAGTCAGTGCAGGTTTAGGAGAGATGAGTTGATCTCAGACTCGCAAATGCAAACAATAACTTAAGCTCAAGGCTGGAAAACGGAGATGATGTTACTGCCATTGATAGTGGGCAGTGAATGATGAAGATTAATGTGTGTTTTTGAGGTCTGAATGTATTAGGAATGAATGGGTTTATGTATGGAATTTAATTTTACAGGAAGGAGTTGATTTGTGTAGTGTTAGGGTACAGACACTAAATTCGTCATAAGCCCATGGGTAGAACTCAACTCGAAAACTGGTTGACTAGATGAGGGAACCCATTGACTTATAAACTATCAGTTAAGCCCCATTTAACCAATGTGGGACTAGGATCCCAACATCCCACCATGCTTCCAGACCCAACGTCCTCGTTGGACCACTCTATCAATACTGACCCGAAGGTAACCCTTTCTCTTATGGCGGCTTCACTCCCCTATCAGTATTCAATACGGGTGACAACTACGCCCATACATAGGTGCCCCAACACTTTAATCTATCCTATAGGTCACCCATTCCGTGGAGCGGGCATGGATCGTGGTGGTTGGCTCTGATACCAAATGTTAGGGTGCCGACACTAAACTCGTCATAAGCCCATGGGTAGAACTCAACTCGAAAGCCGGTTGACTATATGAAGGAACCCATTGACTTATAAACTACCAGTTAAGCCCCATCTAACCAATGTGGGACTAGGATCCCAACATGTACCTTCCAAGGTGCAGCAGTTATACGTCCCTCATCAGTTTGCAAGACGCGTACAATTGTTCGACAGAATGCCTGAACCACAGGTCATATATTGCAGCATCAGTTCACTCTTCTGTTTGCTGCCGAGTAGCCATGGGATTGAGTATTATTTTCCAAGGGTCAAGTCACTTCACAGAGTCAAGAAAGAAGAAATACTACTCCATTTTGTCGGGTCAAGTAGAGACTTTTATAGTTTTCTCCCTAAACTAAAAATCACCATCAACGTTAAGTCCCCTGCTTAGCATGTAATAGTGACATTGTTGCGGGGTAAGCACTAGATGGTGACAGACGAAAATAAAATTAATAGGACGAAGTATATAGATATTAACAGGAAGAGAGCAGTCGGCTTGGGCCTTCTTTAGCAGCACTGGTGAGGCAGCTATCAATCCACAAGAAGGGAGGCGGGAGCAAGCCTGAAAAAGCGGGGGTACATCAACCACGCCCAATATTTCGCTTAGCAATCTGTATGGACAAACTCCAATATACTTTCTAAAGTATCAACTAGGCAGTCAGACTCAATCTAGATAAAAAGTATATCAAAGAGTTTATATCTCAATCTCTCGATTTGATATATACTCAAGCAACTAGAAATCTGCGAGTCTTTATCAAATACTAGAGAGATAACTTGGATGGTACCAAAGACAAATATCCAGGTGTCAATCAATTTAAATCAACAACCAAAAGGTCGGATATTCTAATTGATTGAACAATGCACAACCTGTGATATTTCAATTATATAACAAAATATAATGCGGAAAATAAATAACACAGATATCAGAATTTTGTTAACGAGGAAACCGCAAATGCAGAAAAACCTCGGGACCTAGTCCAGATTGAACACACACTGCATTAAGCCGTTGGTATGGACTGTAGTTGAACCCCAAACAATCTCACACTGATCCAAGGTACAATTATGCTCTTACGTCTCTAATCCCAGCAGGATACTACTGTTGATGGTGGTTTTTAGCTTAGGGTTAAAATCGTAAAACCGTACAACTGACATGACGTCACTATGACCATTAGCACATTTATTGAATCGATCAGCATTCCTATGTAAGAATTACCGGGGTACCTTTTTTTTATGTGTCATGTTCCACGGCAGAACCCTTAACATTGACCGACATCATCTATGCCAAACCCTATTTCTCATGCTACCGCGCCAAGGCATGCCAACCATGACAGCCGCACCATTGTGCCAATGGCAAACCATCCCAGCCACATCTCCGCGCCAAGGCATGACAACCATTCCAGCTGCACTACTGTGCCAATGGCAAACCATGCCAGCCACATCTCCGCGCCAAGGCATGCCAACCATGTCAGCCGCACCACTATGCCAATGGCAAACCATGCCAGCCAATCTCCGCGCAAGGGCATGCCAACCATGCCAGCCACATCTCCACGCCAAGGCATGCCAACCATGCCAGCCGCACCACTGTGCCAATGGCAAACCATTCCAGCCACATCTCCGCGCCAAGGCATGCCAACCATGCCAACCATATCTCCATGCCAGCCGCACCACTGTGCCAATGACAAACCATGCCAGCCACATCTCCGTGATAAGGCATGCCAACCATGCTAGCCGCAACATGCGCCAATGGCATGCCAAACCCTTGTCCCCACCATGCCAAGCCAACCGCACCTTGCCTTAGCCGCAACCATGCTAGCCGCACCATGCGCCAATGGCATGCCAAACCCTTGGCCCCACCATGCTAATCCAATCGCGCCTTGCCTTGGCCCCAACCATGCTAGATGCACCATGCGCCAATGGCATGCCAAACCCTTGGTCCCGCCATGCCAATCCAACCGCACCTTGCCTTGGCCCCACCATTCCAAGTCGTCCGTACCAAACCCTTGGCCCAACTATGCCAAGCCATCCGCACCATTGGACTTGGCCCCACCATGCCGGCCTTCCCCATGCGGATACCAAAACGAAGGCGTGCGACGATCAATGACTTCCATCCTGGATGCAAATCCTAGCCGTCCAAGGTCGTCAAACAACGCATGGTAACCTTTGTCCCAAAACCCTAGTTTTGGCCACGCCAAACCGCGCCAAGGCATGCCATGCCACATGTGCCAATGGTATGCCAACCACCTTGCCGCGCCATACCACGCCGGCTTTCCCTATGCGGCTACCAAAACGAAGGCGTGCGACGATCAACGACCACCCTTCCATCCTAGATGCAAATCATAGCCGTCCAAGGTCGCCAAACAACGCATGGTAAGCTTTGGCCCAAAACCCTAGTTTTGGCCACGCCAAACCGCGCCAAGGCATGCCATGCCACATGTGCCAATGGCATGCCAACCACCTTGTCGCACCATACCATGTCGGCCTTCCCTATGCGGCTACCAAAACGAAGGCGTGCGGCGATCTACGGCCACCCTTCCATCCTGAATGCAAATCCTAGCCGTCCAAGGTCGCCAAACAATGCATGGTAACCTTTGGCCCAAAAACCCTAGTTTTGTCCACGCAAAACCGCGCCAAGGCATGCCATGCCACATGTGCCAATGGCGTTCCAACCACCTTGTCGCGCCATACCATGTCGGCATTCCCCATGTATCTACCAAAACGAAGGCGTGCGACGATCAACGACCACCCTTCCATCCTAGATGCAAATCCTAGACGTCCAAGGTCTCCAAACAACGCATGGTAACCTTTGGCCCAAAACCCTAGTTTTGGCCACGCCAAACCGCGCCAAGGCATGCCATGCCACATGTGCCAATGACATGCCAAGCACCTTGCCGCGCCATACCATGTCGTCCTTCCCTATGCGGCTACCAAAACGAAGGCGTGCGGCGATCTACGGCCACCCTTCCATCCTGAATGCAAATCCTAGCCGTCCAAGGTCGCCAAACAATGCATGGTAACCTTTGGCCCAAAAACCCTAGTTTTGTCCACGCAAAACCGCGCCAAGGCATGCCATGCCACATGTGCCAATGGCGTTCCAACCACCTTGTCGCGCCATACCATGTCGGCATTCCCCATGCATCTACCAAAACGAAGGCGTGCGACGATCAACGACCACCCTTCCATCCTAGATGCAAATCCTAGACGTCCAAGGTCTCCAAACAACGCATGGTAACCTTTGGACCAAAACCCTAGTTTTGGCCACGCCAAACCGCGCCAAGGCATGCCATGCCACATGTGCCAATGGCATGCCAACCACCTTGTCGCACCATACCATGCCGTCCTTCCCTATGCGGCTACCAAAACGAAGGCCTGCAACGATCAACGACCACTTTTTCATCTAAGATGCAGATCTTAGCCGTCCAAGGTTACCATCTAACGCATGGCAACCTTTGGCCCTAGTTTGGTCGTGCCTAAACAAAGCCAAAACCCTAACTTTTGGCCGCGCCTAAACTGGGCCACATTAAATCCATACTGATCATACTTTCATGCCACTGGCTACCAAATGAAAGGTTGCAATAATCAACGACTACCTTCCTCTTAAGATGCAAAATCTCGACCGTTGAAGGTCACCACCGAGTCGGCAAGTCTCTCAAGCTCAACTTGCCAGACAACAACAACATGCTACATATTTTCCACGAAAACTCTCGAGACATCAACACATGTCACAAAGTGGGGGATGCTCATTTGGTATTAGTTTGGAGGTTTACAGCGTGCGGCGTACACTACGCTCGTTATAAGAAAGTGTCATAAGGATGAGGCGGTTAGTAGATACAGGGAGTTACGGTGAAACGCTTTCTTTTATGGAACATAAATTCCAAGCGTTACCGGTTACCACCTCCTGCCATTTACTCACCCTTTTTCCATTTCTTAATGAGACTAGAGTACGTTTCACTTCGACTTGTATAAATAGGCATTACTTATTTCCACCGAACAACAAGTTCTGGTCAGAAGCATACAACACTGAGAAAACGTTTGATAGCTTTCCCATATGTTACCTTCCCACTTTCTGATACAAGTCACAAAACAACTACTCTTCCAGAATCAACTATTCTGGTCTCAACACTCTCTTCGCTTCCCTCCCCAAAACCAACCCTTCTCCTCCTCTTTGTGACCGAAGCAAGTTTGGAATGGCCATTTCTTGGTTTAGGATGGATTTGTACAGCTTGATATCTCGAATCTAAAGTACTCCCTTGCAGTACATTTTTTAGGGTTTAGACTCGTTTCTCACCCACACGCCCGAAATTACCGAAATCAGCAGAAACCTTTTTCACCCTCAAACAATTGGCGACCACAGTGGGAGATTGATCTTTCGGTTACAATGTCAATTTCAGACCATCGATCTAATGCTTCGACCCAGACATCAAGTCGGTAGAAGCAGGCGATCCGCTCAGGGATCGACGACTCAGTTACCAGACGACCCGACTGTCAGTTTTGACACGGTGAGGGATGACTGGGAACTGCCTAGAGGTTAAAAGTGAACGATCCAACCAGGGATCGACGACTCGATTATCAGATGAGACAACTGGGGACTTTCCACAATCACGGCGGTGCCTCCCGTGAAACTCGGTCTTACACCCGGAAGATTCCCTTTCCATCAAGAGATCTGAAAAACCGAGTAAGTCTTACCTAGAAAAAATACATGGTTTGCTATTTCAAGTTTTCACGGGAATGATAAAACCGATAGCCATGTTATGTTTCACCCTATGTCATCTACCGACACGCAACGCTCACGGTTCCATGGTTTTCGTGGGATGTTTACGTCACTTGCAATCGTAACCAAGACAACATCGTTCCCAAAATAATCCATTCCAAAATAATTCATTCCAAAAGAATAATCCAAAACCCTCAAGGTAACATTTGTCTATCAATCTAAAAATCCAGGAAATCAAAACCATAAACTAGGCGTTTCATTTGTCTTTAAAAAAAACCCTAAAAATAAGAAGTTCAGAAGACAGAAATACATTCAAGGAAATTTTTTCAACAATGGATTGCTCGTCTTAGCAGGAGCCTCCTTCGTGCTTTGGAGGGCCGCCCTCTTCAACTTCAGCTTCCTGGATAATTTTTCGACTTCCGCTTCCTGCTTCTTCACCATATCCGCAGAAGGCCCTTCGACTGTTTCGACCAGCAACTTTTCAACCTCAGAGAAACCGTCAACGAACCAAGGAACATTTAACTCGAAGTTTACACACGTGTCACGATGGAACCTCCAGCTCGAGATTACATCCTCGGAAACAGTATTACCGGCCACGTTGTACATGTCGTCAATCGAAGACAAAGCTTCCTCCACACGCTTAACCAATGCAAATCGACTAGTAACCTTCTTGGTCGTGGCGATATGTCCATAGCTTTCTCATATCTTGGTGTATAGCGCCGCAGGTTTGGCTGGCATGCTAAATCCCCCGATCAACACATGATCCGGATACGGAACCAGGTATAGAGGGTTGAAAGTGGCGTCCGCGTCTACATTAGCAACCATTAAGGGATTCCTAACGACAATTGAAGCTGCGACCATTGGAGTACTCTCCATTGTCTGAGTCACAACGACGTTTTCATCTCGATCAACATCCATTTCAATGTCGCCCGGTACGGCTGCCACAATTAGAGACAAATTTGTATCACCACCAGTCTTCATCTCAGGGCCATCTTCAGAAACGGTTTCCCCCTATGACATCACGGATTAGGTATTTTTCAAAGAGAAAGAAAAAAAACATGCGGGAGACTCACTGATTCGCTTTCAGACTAGCTAGAAGAAGATTCAGCACTGCTGTCAGAAGAACTACTCTCGCCATCACTGAACTCTGAGCTTTCATCTTTTTCGGGTTCCCCATCGCCAAGGATAGGCTCAGCACCGCCACCCTCCATCTCGAGAAGCGATGTTTTCTGACTACTTGCAAGTTTGGTAAAGGCGTTCACGCTGCTGAGACCCTAGGCAAGATATAAAGACGGATACTCAGGAAAGAAACAAGGATATACACGATCCAACTAAAGTCAAGAGGAAAATCACACGTACCCGCGTATTGGAAGAACTGAAAGTCGGTAGGGATGTCGAAACTGACTAGGAACCATCTGCACGGCTTTTATATCTTCGCTCCTTCACTTGGGGACTATCTTCATTCGGGATAACGGATTTTCGCTTGGGCGAAGAAGGATCCCTCAGCAGTGGATGCTCCGCTAAAACCGTATGAGAAGGCTTACCGCGACGGTTTTCTACCACATCATTCGCTAATCCATGGAAAACGAGAAACTCATCCTGCCAAAATATGTTATATTTGGAGGTTGTTGATGGATTTCGTTCCGCAAGCAGGAAAGGGAGACTTTTACCCGACACAAGAACAGTAGCATCGAGAACAGTTGGCAACGAGACTTCTGGAACAACTGGATGACGAGCAAGTGATACCCCTTGGTCAAAACCCATATGCCGATCCGCCCTATCGATATTGTAAGAGACTGCTTTGCAAGATCCTCGAAAGAAAGACAACACATAACCGGGCGTGCAGCTTCGCATGAACACCATCTCTCCAACACTCATATCCTCTTTATCAGAATACAAAGACATGATCGGAGCAGGAGCAAAGGTACTGATCTTAGTTATGGACGCATGCACCGGAGCCCATGGACGAAAATTGACCGTGTGCGAGTTGTCAAGGAATCCAACCAGGTTCGAACCAATCTTTGGGCGGCTATTCGACCAGCGCAGTATCCTAGAGCCACCCCAAGACTCGGGAAGTACGACCAACGGTTTTGGAGCATACCTTTCGAAGTGCTCCCACAGGTACGCTTGGAGAAAGGCGGTATGAATATACGAAACCACTTTCATGTAACCATTTGAAGCGCACATGTCCGCGACCAGCTGATCCAAGTGTGTGTACAGAGAACCAAGAAACAAGCCGCCAATAGGGAGAGCGACACCTTTTTCAACTTTTATGGAAAACTTGATAAGTTCATGTCTTATCTCCTTCTTACCCGAGCCATCATCGAAAATATCTCTGGATAACCAAAGAGCCAAGAACGCCGCGACATGAAGCGTATTATTCTTCTGATTCGGCTCCAACCCATCGGGAAACCACTGAGACACCCACCAGCCATAGAGGCACCTCGTCTCGTTTTCTTTCCGAACAAATCCTTTTGATTTCGCAACCAGGGCGGTGCGCGTTTCTTCTTCATCTGCAGACAATTTGACATCGAGGTTTCCTATTACAAGAAGGTTCAGCAACACGACCACGCTCTCTAAGGAGATATTCATTTCACCCCACCTGCATATGGCCGTGTGAGTGTCTGGACACCATCTGGAATTAAAAGCAACCAAGCCTGGAATATCTTTCCTAATTTGAAGCACTGCGGAAGCCGCGACAGCATCAATGATCTGCGCCTTGGTCAAACTGGCTTTTACACATTCTTGGCTCATCATGAATCTCATACATTTCTCAAAGGGACGCAGAGGACTCACATAGATTTTAAAGTCAATAGGAGAAGCATGATACTCTTTCCTCTGAAGACAAAACCTTATTACACCTCCTGGACGAACCGACCGGGCCTCTCCTTCACTTTCCGGACCAGTAAGAAGAATCGACACATACTTGGGGTGATTTTTCCTAATCGTGGCGGATGTTGTATAGAACTCATCATCTATGTTTGGCTTGGAATTGCCAACTTTTCTCAAATGACATCCTAACGAAAATTCTCTCATGCTACTTCCACCTTCGAAATAATTACAATGGAACAATACGAAGAGAAATGATTACTGAAAGTGCATGGAAAATATTTTATCAGACACAGGAGATCCATCCTGGACGCAAACCAATTTGTTTCAAAGTCATAATGCGCATATGCAAAGAAATGGGGACTGACAGACCCTGCATCACCTCCTCATGCCAAGACCGTACCCTGCAGCGGGAAATTTGCGCCCGTCCGAGGAGGCGCGCCCCACCATGGGAACCATACACACGGTCACACCAGGAAAAAGGAGTAAACCCTAGAATCTAGGTTTTCACCGGAAGGGAATGACAATTACCAGCTCATGCATGCCTACTTTGCACGGTAATTGAGGCGGCCAACATCATTACGGTATTCACGCCTAAATGTTACTACAAGTTCTTGCAAAGCATACCTACGGCTAGGATTCATACCAACGCAGAAGGACAACATTTCTACAAGTTCACGAAAAGGTACGCCTACAGGTAGGGTTTACACTAACACAAAAAAAAAACAAGAAAAGAAAGTTAAAGAGGAAGTGTTGGAAGACATACCTAGGATTCGCTCGTCCGCTTTACTATTACCACACGA
This sequence comes from Papaver somniferum, assembly GCF_003573695.1. NCBI lineage: Eukaryota > Viridiplantae > Streptophyta > Magnoliopsida > Ranunculales > Papaveraceae > Papaver > Papaver somniferum. Next base: position 4,174,232 of record NW_020621381.1, on the reverse strand, counting down.
CCAGAATAAAAAAAAATATAGGTGTGAAGTAAAAGGAGAGGTCGGCCCTCCTTTTATAGGCGTGATACTTGGGGGTTTGAATAAGGAAAGGACTTCCTATCTGATTCAAGTAAGGAAAAGAGGCAACCGTGCCCGCGAAGACCAATCACCATGCCAAGACCGTCCGTGCCATTTCCTTGGCCTCACCACGCCAAGCCGTCTGCCATGCTTTCCTCACCAGGACCGCGCCATGCCTTGGCCCCACATGCCAAGTCGTCCGCGCATGCTTTTCCTTACCAAACTGCGCCATTGCCTTGGCCCCACCATGCCAATCCGTCCTCCATGCTTGCCTCGCCAGGACCGCGAAATGCCTTGGCCCCACATGCCAAGCCGTCTGCATGCTTTGCCTTACCAAACTGCGTCATTGCCTTGGCCCCATCATGCCAAGCTGTCCGTGCCATGACTTGCTGCACCAACACCGACAACTCGCCAAGACAGCGTCATGATGTTCCCTAACCCATCCAAGGTGATGCATATCCAGACTAAGCCAACGATCTTCATCTCACCACTTCACGGTCTACACCACGAATAGAATCTACGCAAGGCCGCCAAACACGAGGATCATGGACTCTCCTTACCTCTCGAAAAAATTATTCGGACCTTCCTGACCATCTTTCCACGACTTGTCGTTTTGATTTTTGTCCTTGCCCATTACCATCTTGTGCTTACCTCGCAACAGTGCTCTTGTTCCGAGCTAAGCAGGGGACTAAATGTTGATAGTGGTTTTTAGCTTAGGGTTAAATCGTAAAACCGTACAACTGACATGACGTCACTATGACCATTAGCACATTTATTGAATCGATCATCATGCCTACATAAGAATTACCAGGGTGCCTTTTTTTTATGTGTCATGTTCCACGGCAGAACCCTTAACATTGACCGACATCATCTATGCCAAACCCTAATTCTCATGCTACCGCGCCAAGGCATGTCAACCATTCCAGCCGCACCACTATGCCAATGGCAAACCATGCCAGCCACATCTCGGCGCCAAGGCATTCCAACCATGCCAGCCTCACCACTGTGCCAATGGCAAACCATGCCAGCCACATCTCCGCGCCAAGGCATGCCAACCATGCCAGCCGCACCACTATGCCAATGGAAAACCATGCCAACCACATCTCCACGCCAAGGCATTCCAACCATGCCAGCCGCACCACTGTGCCAATGGAAAACCATGCCAGCCACATCTCCACGCCAAGGCATGCCAACCATGCCAGCCGCACCACTGTGCCAATGGAAAACCATGCCAGTCACATCTCCGCGCCAAGGCATGCCAACCATGCTAGCCGCACCATGCGCCAATGGCATGCCAAACCCTTGGCCCCACCATGTCAAGCCAACCGCGCCTTGCCTTAGCCCCAACCTTGCTAGCCGCACCATGAGCCAATGGCATGCCAAACCCTTGGCCCCGCCATGCCAAGCCAACCGCACCTTGCCTTGGCCCCACCATGCCAAGCCGTCTGTATCAAACCCTTGGCCCCATTATGCCAAGCCATCCGCGCAATTGGCCTTGACCCCACCATGCCGGCCTTCCCCATGCGTCTACCAAAACGAAGGCGTGCGACGATCAACGACCACCCTTCCATCCTGGATGCAGATCCTAGCCGTCCAAGGTCGCCAAACAACGCATGGTAACCTTTGGCCCAAAACCCTAGTTTTAGCCACGCCAAACCGCGCCAAGGCATGCCATGCCACATGTGCCAATGGCATTTCCAACCACCTTGCCGAGCCACACCATGTCGGCCTTCCCTATGTGGCTAAAAAAACGAAGACGTGCGACGATCAACGGCCACCCTTCCATCCTAGATACAAATCCTAGCCGTCCAAGGTCGCCAAACAACGCATGGTAAGCTTTGGCCTAAAACCCTAGTTTTGGCCATGCCAAACCGCGCCAAGGCATGCCATGCCACATGTGCCAATGGAATGCCAACCACCTTGCCGCGCCATACCATGCCGGCCTTCCCCATGCGACTACCAAAACGAAGGCGTGCGACGATCAACGGCCACCCTTCCATTCTAGATGCAAACCTAGCCGTCCAAGGTCGCCAAAAAACGCATGGTAAGTTTTGGCCACTCCAAACCGCGCCAAGGCATGCCATGCCACATGTGCCAATGGCATGCCAACCACCTTGTCGCGCCATACCATGCCGGCCTTCGCCATGTGTCTACCAAAACGAAGGCGTGCGACGATCAACATCCACCCTTCCATCCTAGATGCAAACCTAGCCGTCCAAGGTCTCCAAACAACGCATGGTAACCTTTGGCCCAAAAACCTAGTTTTGGACACGCCAAACCTCGCCAAGGCATGCCATGCCACATGTGCCAATGGCATTCCAATCACCTTGCCGCGCCATACCATGCCGGCTTCCCTATGCGGCTACCAAAATGAAGGCCTGCAACGATCAACGACCACTTTTTCATCTAAGATGCAGATCTTAGCCGTCCAAGGTTACCATCTAACGCATGGCAACCTTTGGCCCTAGTTTTTTCGCGCCTAAACAAAGCCAAAACCCTAACTTTTGGTCGCGCCTAAACTGGGCCACATTAAATCCATAATGATCATACTTTCATGCCACTGGCTACCAAACGAAAGGTTGCAATAATCAACAGCTACTTTCCTCTTAAGATGCAAAATCTCGACCGCTGAAGGTCACCACCGAGCCGGAAAGTCTCCCAAGCTCAACTTTCCAGACAACAACAACATGCTACATGTTTTCCATGAAAACACTCGAGACATCAACACATGTCACAAACTGGGGGATGCTCATTTGGTATTGGTTTGGCGGTTTATAGCGTGCGGCGTACACTACGCTCGTTATAAGAAAGTGTCATAAGTATGAGGCGGTTAGTAAATACAGGGAGTAATGGTGAAACGTTTTATTTTATGGAACATCAATTCCAAGCGTTACCGGTTACCACCTCCTCCCATTTACTCACCCGTTTTCCATTTCTTAATGAGACTAGAGTATGTTTCACTTCGACTTGTATAAATAGGCATTACCTATTTCCACCGAACAACAAGTTCTGGTCAGGAGCATACAACATTCAGAAAACGTTTGCTAGCTTTCTCATATGTGAGCTTCCCACTTTCTGATACAAGTCAGAAAACAACTACTCTTCCAGGATCAACTATTCAGGTCTCAACACTCTCTTCGCTTCCCTCCCCAAAACCAACCCTTCTCCTCCTCTTTGTGACCGAAGCAAGTCTGGGATGGCCATTTCTTGGTTTGTGTCGTATTTGTACAGATTGATCTCTCGAATCTAAAGTACTCCCTTGCAGTACATTGTTTAGGTTTTAGACTCGTTTCTCACCCACACGCCCGAAATTACCGAAATCAGCAGAAACCGTTTTCACCCTCAAACAACTACGTACTTGATTCCCTTAGCTGATCTCACCCACAACTAAGAGTTGCTACGACCCAAAGTCTAAGACTTTAATAAACAAATCGGTATCACACAGAAAAGTCTATGGTAATAGATAAATCCTTCTCCCACGAATATACCTAAGAGTTTTGTTCGGTCTTTTGATAAATCAAGGTGAATAGGAACCAATTGATAATCCGGACTTATATTCTCGAAGAACAGCCTAGTATTATCGATCACCTCACAATAGTCTTAATCGACGCAACGAAAAAAGATATTGTGGAATCACAAACAATGAGACGAAGATGTTTGTGATTACTTTTTATCTTTCCTATCGGAGATAGAAACCTCAAGGTAATTATTAAAATTGTACTCGTACGATAGAAACAGCAAGATCAGATCACACAACTACGATAAAGTAGTATCGGTCTGGCTTCACAATCCCAATGAAGTCTTTAATTCGTTAACCTGGTTTAGAATAAAAAACTAAAGGTTAAAGGATAATCAACTTTAGCTTAGCACAACTAGTATCACACAGAATGTGTTGGGATTAGGTTTCCCAGATGCTAGATCTCTCCCTTATATAGTCTTTCAAATCAGGGTTTGCAATCAATGTTATCTTGGGAACAAAGCATTCAATATCCACCGTTATATGAAAACCTGATTAGATTCAAGCTAATATTTATCAACCGTTAGATCGAAAACATAGCTTTTTATTGATCGCTATCGTATGCGTCAAAAATAAATTACACTTTCTTACTAATCAAAATATAAATATAGCAAGGGCAAGAAAGGATCGTTCCCACAGAGAGGACTAAGGTTGTCAAATTATTTCTGTTTCCTATAAATACCAATGGGGGGTTTTCTGATTTTTAAAAAGTAAACTAAAATAAATGCAAATAAAGCACATAAATTAAGATGTAAAGATATTGGTTAAGGATTCATCTTCATTCACAAACATGCTTTTTAATAATAACTAGAATTGATATTTAATCTCTCTTTTATCAAAGGCCCTAAGATACCTTGATCGCAAGTATATACCGCAAATCTCCTCTTGTCATCAACAAACACACTAAAAGACGCGAATATGTATTCTATCTTAGAGAAAAACCTAACGTGTAAAAGCACTAATCAAGTTTAATTCCCTAGATGCATTAAGTTCTATGAAATCAAGCCAATCAAAGCAATCGAACGTGTAAAAGCACTAATCCGATTTAACAAAGGTTATGACTCACTTGTGACTATTAGGATGTATCACTACAAGCAATAATCACAATTATGCTACTTGTATTCAAGGTGTATCACGTTTACGTATAATAAACCCTAAACTAGCAATAGATATGATTATGAGTTCTACCAATTTGCAACTTGACAAAACTAACAATCAATCATACATGGCGATATTTCTTGTGAATCATAATCGATAAAATTGAGACAAAACTAATTTATTGAAAAAGAAACATGATTTCTAAAATCAAACTAATCCATAACCAAAAATAAGATTAACTACTCATTCCATGGAGTTCATAACAAGAAGGAAAAGAAGTTTCATGTCTCTAAACCCTAGGCAAACAGTAGTAGAAAAAGATATTAGGTTTAGAGAAAGAGTTTTCTATTTATATGCTTATCCCAAAAGGATACTCTTCCCAATATTAGGTTAAGTATTCTCAAAGTCCATCTCCAAGTGGTCCACCAAGCCCATGTGTGAAAACATCTCTTATGGAAATTATGGGTCCAAAACTGGGTCGCCGGATTGCTGACGCCATCACCGGAATCCAGTCACCTGAGAACTGTCGCCGGCTAGCTGAGTCAAACTGACGGTCTTCTCAAGTCTCTGTTATCTTTAACGGTCTTCATAATGGCACCGCCATCTTTGGATCACTGAGTCATATGAGCTGAATTATAGAGTCAACTCGCCGTAGGAGGAATATGGACGGAGCTTCCTCCGTTTCTGGCTGATTTCCGGCCATTTTTCAGGCCTATTTTTGGTCTTCTCCTGTTAAGAATCCTAACATACATCTATTGATGTTCAATCTTTCAGCTGCAACTTTCATCACTCACTGTAACTCGGTTCCACTTCTAGCCTGAATTGCATCTCCAGAAATCTGTCATTTCAGCACATACACAGAATACTCAAACACCTGCAAACCTCAGTTACTCATCGTACACCCATCACATCCACCAAAACCCATTAGTCGTTGCAATCATTCCGCTAATAGAGCGTTATCACTCTGCTTCAGTTCCTGCTACTCTTTCAACCTGACACTTCAACTTAACAACACTCACAACAAGCACCAACAGCTTCATTCCATACTCATCAGTACCTGCTCTTGCACTCACTGCAGAGCCACCACAGGCAATAACACTTCTTAGCCTAGCCATTGCACCATCAACACTACAGCTCAGATTCATCAACTCAGTCAACCCCTATCTCCCTTGAACATCAACAATATCCATTCTTCACCTTTAATCATCCACCAAAAGCTGAGCACCACCGAACCCTTAATTGCATCCATCTCAGACTTCCATCTTTTCTTTGAACTCAACAGACCTCCATTCTTAATTGATTTCTCGCTTCTACCTCTTTAAGATTCAATTCAAAACCCATTTAATTCACGGCAGCAGTAGCTTCATCATCTTCCGATTTCGCCAAACCCTTAACTTCAATTTCAGATCTCAAATCTTCTTCTCTTGGTTGTCTGCAATTCAACCCCTTAATTCGACAACAACAACCAACTCGATCCATAGCCATAAACCCATTTCAATCCCCATCAGTCTCATGGTTCTTCACAGATCCTTTTCACGATCTCTCTTTCTGCCATTAATGGTGCGGCTGAAGCTTCTTCCATTTCCTTTCTTTCAGATGCAAATGATTCAGAGAATTGATTTCTATCGATTTAGGTTAAATAGGTATAGCAGTATAATGACAACCTATTCATAATAGCCACCCAGATTGGGTGTTTTTAACATTTCTCTTTAAATACAAGTCTGGATACCCCTTAACCAGAGCTGGCTCCAGATAATGTTCACCTATGAAATGACCATTAGCTTTTTCGGCTCAAATTGAAGGATTTCTTCTTCTTGAGTTCTTCCACCAACATCAGCCATTCTTTTACTTCTCAAATCCACTTCTTCTTTTCAATTTCTTTTCATCACTAAAGCTGCCATGCTTTTCAGACAATATTTGCATCACTAAAGCCGACATGCTTTTCAGATAGAGCTGAAAGAATAAAAGAAAATAATGAGAAATAATCCGCCTCCAATAGCAGTTGCACATGAGATGAGACTTTTGCGTTGTTTCTTCTTCTTTTGTTCCAAATGACTCCAAAGTACCTAAATACTCAAAAACAATCATGAGATACATATTTTACAAGAAAACTTTGCAAAGAAAGCATAAACAATAGAAAAATATCAAGGTGTTTTAGACACCTATCAAATTCCCCCACACTTAGACTTTGCTAGTCCTCGAGTAAATCAAACAAAATAATTATAAAACATACATACAACTCCGTCTCGTCGAGGCTACGGTTACTCTTAGCATAAACAACAAGCCTTTGAACCCCTAGGTGTCCCTAGTGGACGAGTTATAGTCTCGTGAAGGTTTACAAGAGGTCTACCAACTCCAGCTACCTGTGACAAATCTATGAAAGAATCCAAAATGGCTACAGGAGGAGGTACCCTGATGCGAATCCAAATTAATATATATGTAAACAAAGCTCCACTAAGAAAGTCGAACAAACCACAATACTCGAAATCTAACTAACCACAATCACATATGAATAGATTAAGAAGATGGATATAGAGATAGATGTTTGCGAATGTTGACTAAGTGAACGGTGTTTCCCATATCTGTCTGAAGGTCACCGCCAAGATGAACCTATGAATCCTATTAGATTGAGCTACTAGTCTGAATTCTAATATCAACACACTGCATATACAAGGGAACCAGCAGTCAATAATCTTAAATCTATATCGACTCACTGGCAAGGGAACCATGAATCGATTTTACTGCACCATAAAAAAAAAATTCTTTTCTTTTTTCAATTTTTTTTCAAATCGACAACATGATTGGATTTTTTTTTATTTTTAGAATCCAAACGCATGATTCTTGTCAGCAGATTACATGGTAATTCCCTTGGATCCTGCACTCCATGCTTGCTTAGGCAACGGAGACAGAGAGAACACACACATATTGCTGTCCAAGTGTCAATATTATTCCGTTTGGTCAATTGGTCGGTCTTTTTTTTTTTTTTGTGTGTGTAGTAACTCAATCACACTATTTCATCCTAGCAGCAATAACAATTCGATGTTAGTGACTCACTAAATCACATAGATATAACATAAAGTTTGCAAAAATAAAATCAGAAAGTGATATGGTGATATTCCGAGATATGGTAACAACTTTCATATTATTTCTAACACTTGAATAATTTTGTCCCTTGTAGTTAATGGGTTCCTCAACTCCCGCAGCCAAGATGGTTCCATCCATTTAGATTGATAGTGTCATCCTAAAGGCATATATTTCTATGTTTCGGAGTGTATAAAGCATTTTTTTAATCATAAAAGGGAAAAACTAACAAGGCTAAAAACTCTATATGCGAAAACACTCCCCCACACTTAAACTTTAGATTTTCCTCAATGTAAATTAAGTCATTCAAAGTAAAATTTAAGATGGGAAATTCATAACATGATATATATACACAATAAGAAAATAAAATGCATGATAAAAAAACTGATATTCCAACTCATAGCTATTTCTGAAAAATAGAGGATAAACACTAAACAAGCTATTTAGCTGGCATCTAATCCCAACTCAGCCAATATATATACCTCATCGTCAAGAAAAAATTCCATCTACTTAGAAAGGCTAGTGTTTATTTTAAATTGTTCAAAAATTTCTAAAAGTTGGAGTTTTGATATGCAAATATCCAAAATAAGAAAATAAAGATAAAAGACTTGAGAATAAAAAGATAGAGATAGATACACAAAACCAGTGGGTTGCCTCCCATTTAGCGCTTGGTTTAAAGTCATAAGCCCGACTTGTAAGACCGATTCCCCATACACCAATAACCTGAAAATTTGAGGATCCTTCCATAGAACCTTTTTTGCAAACACTAGCTTCGCACATGTTAGTAATATAAAACAGAAACGAAGCTATTAACCGATAAAAGTTTCCCCCACACTTATTCTTGTCCACACTTGGAAGTGGATATAAAATATAGAATTCAGGAACTTTCATGGTTTCTTGTTCACAAACCTGCATAGCATGATAATCAAATGTTTCCAGTGGCGGATATCGAGAAACAAAGTCATTCAACAATGTTTTCGAAGCACATACATTCAAACCAATAAAAGATAAAGGAAAAAAAACAATATGCAAAGGGTTAGACAAACCTTGCACAATCTCTTGTATTACGGAATCCTCTTCATCCTTGAAAAACTCAAGTGAGTTATTCACCTCTTGTATATCATGGTCCTCTATCAAACCTTGCAACCATTTTTCGTCCGTTTCTGCCTTAACCAAAGTCTCGACATAAACATCATCATTACAATCCTTTGCAAGCTCAATTGGGTCTTCCACAATATTGGTCATATCGGTTTCATTCTCAACACACTCTTTTTTGTTGTAAGGCACATATGCTACTGCGGATTCAAGTCTCTCCATAAGGAACTTTTTAAGAACACTCATTGCATCATCCTCAAGCTCTACCTTTTGAATAGGTTCTTGATCATTATAAAGACCAATGCTCGAGTAAGCTACACTAGTGTCATCACATTCCTTTTCATCTTCACCTTGATCGCAAAAAGACTCCATTGTACACTCCTCGGGGATGTCACCATAAATTGGTTCAAGCGTTGTACTTTCATAGTCAGCGTCACTATCATAGTTGACATAAGATTGGCTACCACTTCCCAAAGATTGGTCTTTCGCAGAATTTTGCATGTCCTCTTTGTATTATTCAATGCCTTGTCTTAAAATGGAAACACCTTTTTGAAGCTCTTGGAGTGATCCATCCAAATTTTGAAAATAGTGTTCTATTTGTTGGTAAAGCTCGTTCGACAAGGAAAAAGTAGAATCACTTACTTCAGTATTTCTAGGACAATTATCTTCCCTTTGAATGGGTGAATGATCATAACTACGATCATAAATTGGGCCAAACATAATAGCATATTCGGTCGACGAAATTGGTTCCACGCTTGGTTGTCCACAAACTGACTTCATGCCCACCATAAATTGTTGCATCTCATCTACCAAACTCGAAGAAATATGAATAGGAGTACAACTAATCTCCCCTCCTTGTTGTTGCTCACTTACATACCTACCATAAGAAGGTTGATATGTATGAGAATAACTCAAAGGGTACGTAGAATATTGACCATAACCAAAGGATTGGTTTTGATTGTATTCTCCGCAAGGGTGATAGTTGTCATAATTTTGTTGAGGTTGAAAACTATACTCATTATTCCAATATGCTCCGTCCAGAGTAATTGGTACCTTAAACAAGAGTTCTCAAAACAAGGTTAAAAACCAGAAAATAAAGATAAAAAAAAAAAAAAAAACAAGACTAAAAACAAAAATAAGAAACCAAAAACAAGTGACAACCACTGCCTCTCCGTCAACGGCGCCAAAATTTGATCGCTGTCGTATGCGTCAAAAATAAATTACACTTTCTTACTACTCAAAATATAAATATAGCAAGGGCAAGAAAGGATCGTTCTCACAGAGAGGACTAAGGTTGTCAAATTTTTTCGGTTTCCTATAAATACCAATGGGGGGTTTTTCTGATTTTTAAAAAGTAAAATAAATTAAAAGAAAATAAATCACACAAATTAAGATGCAAAGATATTGGTTAAGGATTCATCTTCATTCACAAACATGCTTTTTAACAATAACTAGAATTGATATTTAATCTCTCTTTTATCAAAGGCCCTAAGATACCTTGATCGCAAGTATATCCCGCAAATCTCCTCTTGTTATCAACAAACACATTAAAAGATGCGAATATGAATTCTATCTTAGAGAACAACCTAACGTGTAAAAGCACTAATCAAGTTTAATTCCCTAGATGCATTAAGTTCTACGAAATCAGGCCAATCAAAGCAATCGAACGTGTAAAAGCACTAATCCGATTTAACAAAGGTTATGACTCACTTGTGACTACTAGGATGTATCACTACAAGAAATAATCACAATTATGCTACTTGTATTCAAGGTGTATCACGTTTACGTATAATAAACCCTAAACTAGCAATAGATATGATTACAAGTTCTACCAATTTGCAACTTGACAAAACTAACAATCAATAATACATGGCGATATTTCTAGTGAATCATAATCGATAAAATTGAGACAAAACTAATTTATTGAAAAAGAAACATGCTTTATAAAATCAAACTAATCCATAACCAAAAATAAGATTAACTACTCATGTTCACGGAGTTCATAACAAGAAGGAAAAGAAGTTTCATGTCTCTAAACCCTAGGCAAACAGTAGTAGAAGAAGATATTAAGTTTAGAGAAAGAGTTTTCTATTTATATGCTTCTCCCAAAAGGATACTCTTCCCAATATTAGGTTAAGTCTTCTCAAAGTCCATCTCCAAGTGGTCCACCAAGACCATGTGTGAAAACATCTCTTATGGAAATTCTGGGTCCAAAACTGGGTCGCCGGATTGCTGACGCCATCACCGGAATCCAGTCACCTGAGAACTGTCGCCGGCTAGCTGAGTCAAACTGACGGTCTTCTCAAGTCTCTGTTATCTTTGACGGTCTTCATAATGGCACCGCCATCTTTGGATCACTGAGTCATATGAGCTGAATCGTAGAGTTAACTCGCCGTAGGAGGAATATGGACGGAGCTTCCTCTGTTTCTGGCTGATTTCCGGCCATTTTTCAGGCCTATTTTTGGTCTTCTCCTGTTAAGAATCCTAACATACATCTATTGATGTTCAATCTTTCAGCTGCAACTTTCATCACTCACTGTAACTCGGCTCCACTTCTAGCCTGAATTGCAGCTCCAGAAATCTGTCATTTCAGCACACACACACAATACTCAAACACCTGCAAACCTCGGTTACTCATCATACAACCATCACATCCACCAAAACCCATTAGTCGTTGCAATCATTCCGCTAATAGAGCATTATCACTCTGCTTCAGTTCCTGCTACTCTTTCAACCTGACACTTCAACTTAACAACACTCCCAGCAAGCACCAGCAGCTCCATTCCATACTCATCAGTACCTGCTCTTGCACTCACTACAGATCCACCATAGGCAATAACACTTCTTAGCCTAGCCATTGCACCATCAAAACTCCAGCTCAGATTCATCAACTCAGTCAACCCCTATCTCCCTTGAACATCAACAATATCCATTCTTCACCTTTAATCATCCACCAAAAGCTGAGCACCACCGAACCCTTAATTGCATCCATCTCAGACTTTCATCTTTTCTTTGAACTCAACAGACCTCCATTCTTAATTTATTTCTCGCTTCTACCTCTTTAAGATTCAATTCAAAACCCATTTAATTCACGGCATCAGTAGCTTCATCATCTTCCGATTTTGCCAAACCCTTAACTTCAATTTTCAGATCTCAAATCTTCTTCTCTTGGTTGTATGCAATTCAACCCCTTAATTCGACAGCAACGACCAACTCGATCCATAGCCATAAACCCATTTCAATGCCCATCAGTCTCATGGTTCTTCACATATGCTTTCCTCGATCTCTCTTTCTGCCATTAATGGTGCGGCTGAAGCTTCTTCCATTTCCTTTCTTTCAGATGCAAATGATTCAGAGAATTGATTTCTCTCGATTTAGGTTAAAGAGGTATGTCCGGATAATGACACCCCACTCATAAGAGCCACCCAGATTGAGTGTTTTTAACATTTCTCTTTTAATACAAGTCTGGCTACCCCTTAACCAGATCTGGCTACATATAGTGTTCACCTATGAAATGACCATTAGCCCTTTCGGCTCAAATTGAAGGATTTCTTCTTCTTGAGTTCTTCCACCAACATCAGCCATTCTTTTACTTCTCAAATCCACTTCTTCTTTTCAATTTCTTTTCATCACTAAAGTTGTCATGCTTTTCAGACAATATTTGCATCATTAAAGCCGACATGCTTTTCAGATAGAGATGAAAGAATAAAAGCAAATAATGAGAAATAATCCGCCTCCAATAGCAGTTGCACATGAGATGAGACTTTTGCATTGTTTGTTCTTCTTTTATTCCAATTGACTCCAAAGTACCTAAATACTCAAAAACAATCATGAGATATATATTTTACAAGAAAACTTTGCAAAGAAAGCATAAACAATTAATAAATATCAAGGTGTTTTAGACACCTATCAGTTATACACACATGAAATGCACGTTTCTAGGCTCGTGTAACCTTACCCAAACTTGTACATTAGTTAGTTCAACAGTAGTTAACCAAATGGTTAGCCATATGATCACTTTCATATCAATTATATTCTTCTTCACTATAACTAGTTCAAATGACTCAAATGAACTAGTTAGAGAGTTGTTCAATTGCAAGGAAATCTCATGTACTACACAAGACACAATTGAAGCAAAAATGATTTGATTCACTTGAATCGGTTTATGAACTATATAACCACGGTTTGCAAAAGAATTTCTTAGTTAATATGAACAAGTTCACAAACATCGTTTTCAGACATAACCTACTCAAGTTCGCGGACTGGGTTCGCAGACTTAAGTTCCCGGATGGGGTTCATAAACTCCAGCAGTAATTCTCGGGTTTGAGAACTTCGCCAGTTCGTGGACTGAGTTCGCGGACTTAGCTCACGCACTACTCCGGTTCACTTGATCAACAAAGTTCGCAAACTTTGGTTCAAGGAATAAGGACTTATACATATATGTGTTTCTACAACAATGCTTATATCCTCCAATGGTTATATAATCTAAACTCTCATTTCAATCATTGAAACATTCTCAGAGGACGTTATATAGTTGTTATTCACAAACCATTTTTCGTCAGAGCAATTTTCAAAGTGATTGAAACATAACATGACTTTCGTCACTAGGTAAAGATGAACTTGGATAAAGAAAAAGCTTACCAACACATATTTTGAGAAATAGATATGCGAGATAAACTCGGCTCGAAATACCAAATGTGTATAATCTAAGTCTACATAGCACAACGACTTTTGTCTCAAGATAGGAGATAAATAGACTTTTGAGTGATAGATAAGTTCAAGTCTCCATATACCTTTTAGTCGATGAAGATCCACTACACTTTCTATCCTAGTCCGAGACGTTAGCTATAGTAGACTAGAAATCAACTACACTTTCTATCCTAGTCCGAGACGTTAGCTATAGTTGAGTAGTCCTTCGTCTTGTATGATGATTTCGATGGAGTTCTTGAGCTCAACTACACTTTCTATCCTAGTCCGAGACGTTAGCTATAGTAGACTAGAAATCAAGACTTATAGTTTTGATCACTAACATTGGCAAACATGCTTGAGATAACAACGCATGCGAGTTCGACCGAGCAATACTCTAACAATCTCCCCCTTTGTCAATTCTAGTGACAAAACTATCAGTACATATGGAATACAAAAAATATATAAATAAAATTTTGTAGCTCCTATTCCACATGCCTGATATTCAACATTACTCGAAATCTTCGTTACTTCCAAGTACTCCAATGCCCAAAGGTTGTAAGTTTAGCATCATCGTTGTTGAAAATCCGTAGCTATAATAACGAGAAAACAAGAGTTCTCAATTATTGTTATACAATGTCATAGTATCATTACACAGCGTCAAAGTTCAATTGTATCACAACTTTAACAACAATACTATGGTGATATGTCACTCCCCCTTAGTCAATACTCCATCTCTCATGGAAACCACTCCCCCTTCCATAATGATCTGAAAACCATATGTATTTGTAGTGTGAACTACATATTAATTCTCCCCCTTTTTGTCAATAAAATTGGCAAAGGTACAAGAACGGGATCCTAATGAAATTTCCGAAAGAGACATTTCATGACCAAAAGAAAGCATATATCATCTTATTTAGATGCAATCATAAAGCCGAAGTTAAATGCATTCATCAAGGAGTCTATAAAGATACAAGATAACCCCTATAATATTCCACAGCCGCATTCCCCACAAAGATTTGGCAATTAAGCACAAGTTCAATTAAGAACTCTCCCCCATAAAATGTCATTCCCGAAAGAACAACAAGAGCGACCTTAATTTCAAAAAGAAAAGAAGGATTTATTTGGAAATAACAAATCACATACGAGTATGAATTTGAATCCAAAATATTCAATTAAATTAACCATAAGAGAACCCATGATTAATTTAATCAAACATGCTCAACATAAGAAACTTATGGAGACTTAAAAATACTCAATTAGATTAATCACAAGAGAACCCATAATTAATCTAATCAAAATACACAGCTAAACTAATCACAAAAGTAATCAATTTAATTGGTCATGCTCGACACAAAGTATCTCATGGAACAACAACTATGTAAAAATAATGACTTAGTCGATAGAGCTCAACATAAGACACCTTATGGAACAACACAATATGTACAAAAAAATTGTGGATCGGAGATCGACCTTATACCGTGGAATAAGCGAGGACTCATTCTATTTTCCATCAACATTTGCACAATGACATTCAATAGACATAATCCTTGAACACAAACGATTTTAACCTATGTTCCATCAAAAATTGACATAATAGGCTTAACTTTTGTATTTGTCAAAAGTCAATTCATTCTTTCTTCAATACATGCATATCAACTCATGAACGACTTTACTTTTGACGAAGTATGGGACAATCAAGTTCACACATATATCCCATAAAAATATTGCAATATATATAACCATAAAGATTAATACTGCAAAAATCATCTTCCAAACAGTTTTAGAATTTAAACAAATAAACCTAAAAACATGAAGATGAAAACGTTGGACATAGCTATGTGTAATCACAATAATGGCTATTCCAAACTCTAGTTATTCTTCTAATTAAAAAAAAAATAGAAGACTTACTAGGAAAGATAAACAAGCTAAATAAAAACCAGACTCATATGTCACAGTCGGACATGAACAGAAGTCAAGAAGACGGTTTAGGATCCTCATGAGTCTTGAGGTCTTTGTGATTGACACCATCTGTTGTATCTTCAGAGAAGAGATTCTCTTTGAGAAAATCATTGATGTGAGCTTTTATGAGGCCAACGTTAGAGGTAACCTCTTTCAACTCAATTCTTAAAACATCAAGATTTTTCAAAGTATTAACAAGCTGAAGTTTTGATTCCTCAAAGTATTTAAGAAAATCATGAACCACTTCAGCAGAAACCATATCCCCTTTCTAAACATCCTCATGTGTATAAGCATGGTAACATGAGGCATTGGGATGATCATCTTCAACAAGAGTTTTTCTCTTCCTCCATTCGGACTCAAAACCAATACCTTTATCAAGAAAGCCTTTAGAAAAACCACAAGCTCGTGAAGAGGACAACATTCTTAATAAACCAAAATAAGCTAGAGTACACAAACGTGACTCATAGGTTTGGTATTTATATGGTTTCTTAGGGAAGATGACTTTTAGGGTTTCTAAGAATTGATTCGTAATAGTAACAGGGGTACCTGTACGAACACAATCTAACCCAAAGAGAAGTTTTATATGAAAAAAAATTTATTTAACAAAAACAACGATCAACAAGAACCGATACAAAATACTTAAGCAACCATTTCTGCAGACCAGTAATTTAGCTATAGACGATAAGAAAATAGCTTCACTAAACAGAAGTAGTATGCTAACAGTATACCTGAAAATTGACACATCTTACTCAACAGGATTTTTATGAGTAAGTTCTTTAACCCTTGTGATTAATTAGCACAAGTATGATCTCTGTACTCATTAAAATAATTATGTTTATGATCGAGTCTCTTTTTTCTTCTGAATCTAGAGAGGGATCCCTTTTGATGTGAGAAATTATCATAAAACTTACTGTCATCAAAATACGAGACATAGTTTGAGTTCTTACCAGAAGAATTTTGACTTGAGGAGGATGACAACATGTCGACAATTTATTTATACCCTTCAATTATCCCTATCAGGTTATTTCTCATATCATCATTTTTTCTTCTTTCTCTTGGGATTTCATTCACATCAAGGGTAATATTGTTTCCAGAGGAAACGACTTGATCTTTCCTTAAACTATTCTTGTTAAGACTTCTATTCTGCTTCGGAACATTTGAGGAACTCATTGAACTGACCTTCCTAGTAACATACACAGGGTAAGTATGAAAACCAACTGGTTTAGACATACGAATGTTAGTTACACCTTTGAGAATTAAGTCCAAGGTATGTTGAAGTTGAACAAGGGAATTTTTATTCAACTTAGAGATTCCTTTTTGTTTAGAAGAGCCTTTTGTTTCGGAAAAGAGGCATACTTTCTGATCACAAGAGTGATTAGACAATGTTGTCTTAACAACCTCGTTAGGAGGTTTATTCCTTCCATGTGATGTGGAACATCCTTGATTAATGTGGATTTCAGACATATTTTTTCTGAATGGAAGGGATTCCGATTTTACTTCTGGAGCTGGAACGTTTTCAGTCGTAGAAAAAGTACTTGGTATATTAGACTGCTTAGAGCATCCTTGAATAGAGAGTTTACTCAAGCGATGTTCTATTTCCAAAGCATCCTTTTTGAGGCTTGCCTCGAGAACCATACGTGAAGAGTGATTTTCAATATTATCTTTGAAATTGCAGTTCCTTACTACACCAAGAAGAACATCGACATGACGTTTTAACCGATTAAATCTATCATCTTGGATTCTAGAAAGATTAAGAATCAAGTTACTCTCTTCAGCTGTTTCCCGTTCGTTTAGAGAGATAGACTCTTTTGAAGGGTAATCGGAAAAACACATGTCGGAGCCTGTCTGTCTTGTTTGAACACAAGGTTCTTCTATATTTGTGATTGAAAAATATTTCTCTTTAATAGAAGTAGACGAGACATAACTTTTATTTCTGGTGACGCGTTTATCAGAGATACTACTCTTGTCCATAGAGTCAGATCGCTAAACACAAAAACTTGTAAGGTATTAAACGTGTTTGCCTGCTCTGATACCAATTGAAAAAGCGGGGGTACAACAACCACACCCAATATTTCGCTTAGAAATCTGTATGGACAAACTCCAATATACTTTCTAGAGAATCAACTAGACAGTCAGACTCAATCTAGATAAAAAATATATCAAAGAGTTTATATCTCAATCTCTCGATTTGATATATACTCAAGCAAATAGAAATCTGCAAGTCTTTATCAAATACTAGAGAGATAACTTGGATGGTACCAAAGACCAATATCCAAGTGTCAATCAATTTAAATCAACAACCAAAAGGTCGGATATCCTAATTGATTGAACAACGCACAACCTGTGATATTTCAATTATATAACAAAATATAATGCGAAAAAGAAATAACTCAGACACCAGAATTTTGTTAACGAGGAAACCGCAAATGCAGAAAAACCCCGCGACCTAGTCCAGATTGAACACACACTGCATTAAGCCTCTACAGACACTATCCTACTCCAAAATAACTTCGGTCTGGACTGTAGTTGAACCCCAACCAATCTCACACTGATCCAAGGTACAGTTATGCTCCTACGTCTCTGATCCCAGCAGGATACTACGTACTTGATTCCCTTAGCTGATCTCACCCACAACTAAGAGTTGCTACGACCCAAAGTCGAGGAATTTAATAAACAAATCTGTATCACACAGAAAAGTCTATGGTAATAGATAAACCCGTCTCCCACGAATATACCTACGAGTTTTGTTCCGTCTTTTGATAAATCAAGGCGAACGGGAACCAATTGATAATCCGGACTTATATTCCCAAAGAACAGCCTAGTATTATCAATCACCTCACAATAGTCTTAATCGACGCAGCGAAAAAAGATATTGTGGAATCACAAACTATGAGACGAAGATGTTTGTGATTACTTTTTATCTTGCCTATCGGAGATAAAAATCTCAAGCCAATTATTACAATTGTACTCGTACGATAGAAACACCAAGATCAGATCACACAACTACGATAAAGTAGTATATGTCTGGCTTCACAATCCCAATGAAGTCTTTAATTCGTTAACCTGGTTTAGAAGAAGAAACCAAAGGTTAAAGGAGAATCGACTCTAGCTTAGCACAACTAGTATCACACAGAATGTGTGGGGATTAGGTTTCCCAGTTGCTAGAGTTCTCCCTTGTATAGTCTTTCAAATTAGGGTTTGCAATCAATGTTAACTTGGTAACAAAACATTCAATATTCACCGTTAGATGAAAACCTGATTAGATTCAAGCTAATATTTATCAACCGTTAGATCGAAAACATAGCTTGTTATACACACATGAAATGCACGTTTCTAGGCTCGTGTAACCGTACCCAAACTTGTATTAGTTGGCTTAGTTAACCAAATGGTTAGCCATATGATCACTTTCATATCAACCATATTCTTCTTCACCATAACTAGTTCAAATGACTCAAATGAACTAGTTAGAGAGTTGTTCAATTGCAAGGAAATCTCATGTACTACACAAGACACAATTGAAACAAAAAAGATTTTATTCACTTGAATCGGTTTATGACTATATATCCATGGTTTTCAAAAGCATTCCTTAGTTAATATGAATAAGTTCGCAAACATCGTTTTTAGACATAACCTACTCAAGTTCGCGGACTGGGTTCGCGGACTTAAATTCCCGAATGGAGTTCAAAAATTCCAACAGAAATTCTCGGGTTTGAGAACTTCGCCAGTTCGCGGACTGGGTTCACGGACTTAGCTCACGCACTACTCTGGTTCACTTGATCAACAAAGTTCGCAAACTTTGGTTCAAGGAATAAGGACTTATACATATATGTGTTTCCACAACAATGCTTATATCCTCCAATGGTTATATAATCTAATCTCTCATTTCAATCATTGAAACATTCTCAGAGGACGTTATATAGTTGTTATTCACAAACCATTTTTCGTCAGAGCAATTTTCAAAGTGATTGAAACATAACATGACTTTCGTCACTAGGTAAAGATTAACTTGGCTAAAGCAAAAGCTTACCAACACATATTTCGAGAAATAGATAGGCGAGATAAACTCGGCTCGAAATACCAAATGTGTATAATCTAAGTCTATATATAAAAACGACTTTTGTCTCAAGATAGAAGATAAATAGACTTTTGAGTGATAGATAAGTTCAAGTCTACACATACCTTTTAGTCGATGAAGATCCACCAGTTCCTTGAGTAGTCCTTCGTCTTGTATGATGATTTCCATGGAGTTCTTGAGCTCAATTACACTTTATATCCTAGTCCGAGACCTTAGCTATAGTAGACTAGAAATCAAGACTTATAGTTTTGATCACTAACATTAACAAACATGCTTGAGATAGCAACGCATGCAAGTTCGACCGAGCAATGCTCTAACAAAGCCTATCAAGAGAGTCCATCACAGGTAGCACGGCTTGTTAGGACTTTGGTGTTGGTTAGGCAATATTGAATCCCATGTGTGCATATGTAAAAGGGAAGACCTTTTTCCCTTCTTGGATTAAGAAACCAATTTGCGTAGAGAAGCACTTGTATTCCTTTATTTATTTAGCATTCTTCTTCCAAATCATGGACCAAAGTATAGAGGTTGCGATTTTTCCTGACGAAATGTGTAGCTGAGATATCGTCTACGGTAGCCAAGATGTGTATTGTGGCCATCAATAAAAGGACGCTTGTAGACTAGGAATACTACATGGAAGTATCCATGAACCTCGAGTTCGATGTAGTCTGGATTTATCATGAAGGAAGGAGTTGCAGGCAGCATTAGATGGTTGTGAATAAGAGATAGGACACCAACGACTATGAAATGATGGTCTTGAGTCATAGCTTGTATAAGCAAGGTGTCATGTACCCGGTATGAAAGGAGAGTTCCCTTAACGTTTCTGAGTAGTTTTTTGGCAGTAGTTAGTTAACTAGTAGTATTTATCATTTGTAGGGGCACCTAACAGTAGTTGTCTTTACTCTTAACCTAGCTATATAAGGCTAGTGGTCTGTATTGGAAACCCTATCGAATTATGAATCTATTTTGAATAACATTGTTCTTAAACTGGTTCTTTGAACTAGCATGCTCTTACCGTGAGGTTTGAGAATAAACCCTATCCACCTCAATTCGTGAGAATTGCGGATTATCTTACCCAAAATCTGATCCAACCTTGTCATCGTACTCTCAGATACATGATAATTGGTATCTAGAGTCATTTCGGTCCATGGAGGATTCAATGGAAAAGATCAATGAAACCACACAACTTCAATAGACCCATGAAATTGCAAAGCAAAACGAGTAGAAACTTGATAATATTTTGAAAAAGAAGTGTGTCAAAGAACAACTATAAATTTTTTTTCAAAAACTTTTCTGTATAATTGATGATATTGGTGGCGGCTCGTCATCTGATAAATGAGTTTCTACTAAATCAAATGGAATTGGCAACGTCAGTAATGGTTCTATTGCTCAATCTTTTGAATCTCAAGATTTCTGTTTTGTCACATCTGAAGAAGCAAAATTGGTTCCTACTTCTATTCGTCCAGATTCTTCTTCTCAAGTTCACAATAATGTTGAATCTCAGAAAGTGAAATCAAATCCTTCCGCTGTCGTTGACAAAGAAGACGATGATTCCACCGATTTTGTGAATTTTCAAATGAAAGACATTGACGAAAGTGCAGTGAATCATACCGACAGTACAAATTCTGAAAGCTCGAAGGAGTTAGTTGTTCTTCACAACAAATTAAACTGTCCGGATTATTTTCATATTGGTCATGATGATTCTCGTAGCATATTTGAGCGTGGTAAGTATTTTGGAAACTTGATTCTTAGCTTTGGGTTTAAATCAGATTTTTGGTTTCTAGATTCGAGAATTCCCGTGTCCACATGCTGCTGACATTTATGTTGATGGAAAGTTGTTTGTTAAAATACTTTCAATGGATACAGTCTGTTTTGAGTACAATTTTTTTTCAACCACGCACTGCATACTAGGATATCTTCTCTCGGTTGTTTCAAGTATGCTGCTAAAGTATTTGATCGTGGAAAAGCATTTCAGCTTCTTAAGGGGTTATTTTCTTTTAACTGTGAATCTGAAGACTATTTAGATGCCATTATTTCTTGTGTGATTGTTATTCTTGGGTATTATTTCGATTTGTTGTTGGAGTATTCAAATGTGAATTTGTTTGTTCAAAATGGTGATAGTTGTGATGATGGCCAGATGTTTCATAAAAGGCCTCAAAAAAGAAATATTCCCTGGACTATTTTGATTTTTCAAGTGCCAAGGAAAAATGAGTTTGGAAATGCACTAAAATTGTTTGATCAGGTTCTTATTGGTTCTGGATTCTGTTCGGATAGGGTATTTACTTCTGATTCTTTCATTCTTCATGTGGGTTCAATTTCATTAGCTTGCTACACAAAAAAAATTGGTCATGAGCTTATTCGTGAGCATGGGTTTGAATCATATTCTTCATTTTGTGCTCCAGTTCTATTAATGTCAATTGCAACTGGTGACATTGGTGATAGTGGCAAGTGGTTTGCGAAATTGTCCGAAGAAAATGGTAACCATGAATACTTTTTTGTCTCTGTGGATGTTACTATGTGGATTATGAATGAATTGTTTTATCAAATGCTTGATATGTAGGAAGCGGGTTTTGCAGCTGAAGTATGTCTAGCCTGATGCAATTTCGGTTCGTCAGTTTGAGTCTCTGGGTGTTGTTTGTATGCGACTTCGTAAAGAAGTTTTTAACCGAATAACTGTATGGTCTAACCAAATGATTGATGGCTTGACTTCAGCTACTGCTCGAAAATTTTCTTGTCATATTCCACTGTGGAGTTTGACTTGTGGTACAAACAATATACTTTTGCCTTATGCTGCAGTGGTTTTCCATGAGTTATTAATGATGATAGTTGCGAGACGAGCAGCTGCTGTGCCGCGATTCTACTTGGTGAAATGTTG
Source organism: Papaver somniferum (assembly GCF_003573695.1). Lineage (NCBI taxonomy): Eukaryota > Viridiplantae > Streptophyta > Magnoliopsida > Ranunculales > Papaveraceae > Papaver > Papaver somniferum. The sequence goes on along the minus strand of NW_020621381.1, from coordinate 4,151,789 downwards.
GGGGTTTTTGGTGTTGCACATGGGCATGGAAATATACTACCATAAAATTTCCTGAAGTTTACCCTGTTGATGCTCATTTTGTCAGTTCCCAAAAGTGTGAGAGTTTCTTCAAACTTCGCGAGCATCGGTTACTTCTTACTTGCATCTAAAATCTGTAGCAGTTATACAATGCCAGTGTGTATCATAAACGGAACTCAGATCTTAGTTGAGGTGTTTCAGATTCTTAAAATGTTGTTATGGGTAGGGTACTTGAGGTGGAAGTTCCGATGGGTTACACCTGGTTTATGGAGTGTAACAAGTATTGATGTTTTCACTTGGGTTTTTACTGAGCTACATGAAAAAGCTAGTTATACAGTGGGTGGCTGGGAATATTGTTGTGGATGGGCAGAGTTTGTTTTGGTGAGACTAGACATGTTTGTTCAGATTGATACTCGTGGTGCGTTGAAAGTAAAGGGTCAAGAATGGAAAAATCAGTTCCTTGTTGGACTGGGAGTTGAAGTTTTTTGCCTTGTGACTAAATGTTTGATCATGTTGACACCAATTTTATATGTATAAATATGGGTGAATCACTTACTGTGGAGATTCAGATTTCTTTCCACTGGTTTGTATTGGAAAATGGAATTTAGAAGTAGTGTAGACTGGATTTCTTCAGATGGGAATATTACTAGGAATTTCCAACAACCTTTGGTGCAATTGAGTGTTTCTTAAACTAGTAGCACAATACTGCGGGTGAAAGAAGAAGTTGTCATAGTGTCAACGACCGCACTACCAAGACCACTTCACACTGAGATTTCTAGTGTCACATTTTTTATCGTACTCCTAGATGTGGTGCGGACCTATAGTGGAGTTGTTGTGCAAGTCAAGTGAACTCACCTTATTGTGAAAGTCCTGAAAATTCTTGTTTCACATTGCTCCAAAAATATAATGCAAGTTGGGCAATGATGCAGTTTTAGGATTCTTAGCTGGTTGATATGACGAGTGGTTCTACATCTTTATCGTTATCCAGTAACTCGGATACAACTTGCGACTCAACTCTTCCTTCTTGAGCGCAATTCAGTTCTTATTCTTGAAGACAATGATGTTTTCAAGGGGAGTGGAATGTCATGTACCCGGTATGAAAGGAGAGTGCCCTTATTGTTTCTGAGTAGGTTGTTAGCAATAGTTAGTTAACTAGTAGTATTTATCATTTGTAGGGGTGCCTAATAGTAGTTGTCTTTACTCTTAACCTAGATACATAAGGCTAGTGGTTTGTATTGGAAACCCTATCGAATTATGAATCTATTTTGAGTAACATTGTTCTCCAACTGGTTCTTTGAACTAGCAGGCTCTTACCGTAAGGTTTGAGAATAAACCCTATCCACCTCAATTCTTGAGAATTGCGGATTATCTTACCCAAAATCGGATCCAACCTTGTCATTGTACTCTCAGGTACATGACACAAGGTCGGAGACAAGTGGATCTGGAAAGGCTGGTATTGGATCTTGATAGTTTTCTTGATGTGGATGTAGCAGCATGTGAGACTGGTGTATAGCAGTAAAGATGGATAAAAATGATCGATGCGGCTAATAGAAGGGCAACAGTAGCTAGGAGTGGAAACGATTCCATCAACAACAAAGAGTTTAAAGTTTAGGCTAGCAGTAGCAAGACGCGGCAGTAGCTCTTACTCTCGACGTGAGTGGTCAACGACAAAGATAGTGTGAGGGAGGGGGGTAGTGATAGCACGACACTAGTTTTGATTGTATCCAACTTGAATTCTTAGACTAAGATACTTAATTAGTTTCTGAACTTTTGCCAGAAAACTCAGTAACTCAGTGGCGTTGCATTCTTCAGTTTCACAGCAGTCCATATTGATGTTGTTGAACATGAAAGATGCATGAGGGAGATGAATCGACTCTATGTAAGTTTCATATGGCTAGTGATGAACTGGTGGCTCGGGTTTTGGTATATATGTATATCAGGTGGGAAGAAAACTTCAAAGCGGAGGCAGTGTAGCATAAATTCTAGCATGGAAGCTCTATGAAACAATTCTGTAAACTCCAAAGTAACAGTAGAGGATACAACATTTATTAATTGAAGGAATTAGAAGATATAGGCAGTCCCCTATCCATGAGTATCTTTTGACACTGGGTATCTTTCTCCATCATGTGAAGAATAAAGAAATTTTGGATGTTGCACTGTATTTCCCGTTTGTAGTAGTTGTTGCTAGAATTAAGAGGATAAGCACCAAGAATGAGACGTGTGGTATGACAAAAGTTTGTTGTTTTGTGGTTTGATTTTCTGGTTTTTGAATAAGTAGGTAATTGCTTTGCAAATATTTTGAGTTTATCGAGATCTTGCTTTGAAATAGTTTGTAAACATAAAGTATTAAAAGGGCCACCTTCCATTCACATCGCGTAGTCACAGTTGGATTGATAGACGGATCAAGTCCCCAGGTCTTGATGGAAAGAAGAATAGTTGATTGTAAAGAGGGTTGTTCAACAAGACTTACTTGTGTGTGGAACCTTTAGATGTAAGATCTTGCATCCTCTCCAGGAAGTTGCTTCATATATGTCAAGTGACGATGTTCTAAAGCAGGTAGTCTTACTTGTTTTTGTTGCATCGATAGGCACAAACAAGATAGTCCTCACATAGTGGTAGAGATCGTCTCATTCCTTAGAGCTAGCAGCGATAATATAGACAGGCGCATCGAGCGAGAACAATAGCCTGAGATGATGACTCGACTTGTAGCAAGTAACACCAAGGTAGGGGATAAGACACGCGCGGAGAAGCTGATGATGGAGCCGGTAGTTTCCTTGATGTTGACTTATGGAAGGATTTGAAAAGAGGGAGACGATCCCTTGTCCAAGAGTACCCACAGAGCTTTCAACTTAGCAGACGTTTTTGTTGGTGCATTGCCTGAGTGGTAGGTAACATGGGTGTAGTCTCTACTGTTGACGTAATCAAATAGAAGCTCCAGATAAGTTGAACGCATGTAGGTAATCAGGACCTTCTGGTTGAAATTGATGACTGCATTAGGTAGGCATTTGTTCCAAAATAGCTCACCACTGAACATGAGATGTTTTGATGCATCCATCATGCATGATTCTACCCACTTAATCCTCTTATAGAGTTTCCTTATATTTTTTGTTGATGTTGACGCGTTGGGTCTCTGAAGAAATAATTTGGATGGGAATTGGAGTTGGATCCAATGTTGAGTTTACGATCATGCAACCGTCTTCGCATTTGCGTTGTGCTTCATAGACGGTCAGGCATATCACTGGGCTTTGACAATTCGTCTTCTCTCTTGAGTATGTCTACATCTTTGAACATCTTGGAATGACAATAATAGCGTGTCTGCGTCTCTCTAAATTCAACATCTTTGAGATGAGTAGTGCTGAGCAGTACCCAACCACATTCTTTTCCCTTTATCATCTTCTCATCGTGCCTTTTTGGAGTATGGAAGTTCTCCTATGCGAATGACTTAATTAATGGGTTGTTTAAATATGATGAAGCTCCTTACATTGAGAGATTCCATGTGTACCCATTCAGTCCCCAGGTGTAGTCTCCTCCAGTAATTCAATTACTTCTTCCGTGGGAAATAAAATTCTGAAAGCGTCTCTCTTATTGACGCTTAGGCCGTGGAGCTAAATATGGTGTAGCTTAGACGTGGTTTTCTCATTGCGGCAGTCGTGCCTGTGGTACTGGAGTTAGAGTTGGTGGTGAGGATGTACGCACAGGTTGCATCTCTGAAATGGTGGTTTTCCTATTACTCCTTCAGTGAAACTTCTTACAGAAGGTCGAAGGTTGTATTGCTCGTTGATGAGACGTATGCTTCCATGAGGCTCTTTAGTCTTGGTGGATCTGGTTCTTTCTAGCAAAGCAAGTGTTGTTGTAGTCGAGTGCTTAACGACTTCATGAGGTTCAGAGAATGTTTGGAAGCGCAGGTTCTCCAGCAAAGCGCAATAGACAGGGACCATGCCATTAATGCATAACTCTACCAATTGTTGTTCAGTCACATTTAGATCATGAGAATCTAGTGTCTGGATTCTGAATCTCTTGACATAATCATTTGGATGCTCATTGTTTCGCTGAAACATCATTCCCAGGTTCAATAAATTGATTTGCTCAGACACAAAAAAATATTTTCTTGCAGAAAGCGTTAACCATCTCACACCAATTATTTATGTTGTTTAGTGCAATGTTGTTGTACCAGGTGTATGCTCTCCCAGTGAGAGATTTTAAAATTCTTTCAGGCGGAGGACGTGGTTGTACTCATGTTCTCCTAGCGATTCCAAAAAATGAGAGATGTGTTCACGAGCGTTACCAGTACCGTCATAAAGGGAAAACTTGGGAGAGGAATATTATCTTGGAAAAGGAACTCTTTGCACATCAGGAGGGTAAGGAGGTTGATGAAGATGAATGGTGGCAGGGTTCTCCTTTCCTCGAATTTGTAAGAGTCGTTCCAGATCCTCACGTGTGATGAAATTGGATTGTTGACTCCTTTCTGATGGACGTTCAGAAGCAACAAGAGCTTTTTCATCTATAAAGGCACGCCCTGTTAAAGTGCTTGTGCCAGAAGTCATTAAGGTGTTCCTTGCCTGCTCCATTTGAGATTGGCGTGATTCTGGTGGTAGTTGCTCTGTTAGTGTCTTGAGAAAAGTGAGTACCTCTTTCTGAGTTGTAGCTATGTCTGTCTGAGATTTAGCAATGACTTCCTGTCTTTCCATTAAATCGACGATGGTAATAGGAGGTTGGTTCCCTCGGGTTCCTCCAGCCTCCTGACTTGACAGAGGTGTTCTAGTAGCTCTAGTGGTGATTGGAGGTGTCGCGCTCGAATAAATGTTAGGAAGAGTAGCACCGACTTTGGTGATAAGAGGCGTAAATCCAGATGAGGTGTTACCAGCGCCGATTGTGTTTGTGGTAGAAGATGTAACACCATGGGATCTGTGATAGCGTCGGTAGGCGGTACATTGGTGTCAGCAGTAGGAAGAGTCGCGCAAGGAGTATTGTCAGCGCCAGTAGCATCAGGATTTGTTACTGATCCCAACCTAAGATCCACCATTTTGAAATTGAGTAAGTTGAAGTGAAAATTAAGAAATTGATTTTGCAACCGAGAGATTAATCTCCCACTGTGGTCGCCAATTTGTAGTAGGGTGAAAACTGGTTCTGCTAAAAATATTAAATTTGGTGTGTTGATGAGAAACGAATCTAAGCCGTAAAAAAATGTACTGCACAAGAGTACTTTAGATTCGAGAGATCAATCTGTACAATTCTGCCTAAACCAAGAAATGTTCATTCCATTCTTGCTTCGGTCAGAATGATGAACTCTGTAAGGTGTAGTTGTTGTATGACTTGTATCAGATTGCAGAACCTGCTTGAAGAATGTAAATTGTAAGTTCTAGGTGTTTTCTGAGTACTTTCGTTAATTGTAAAAATTGTTGTCGGTTGAAATAAATTGAAAATCTATTTATACAAGTGATAATCGAAGACACACTGATCTCATAGGAAGTGGAAATAATTGAGTAGTGGATAAGTGGGGATCGTGTAAAAATGGTGAAAACCACGTCCTTACTAAGAGGGGAAGACTGGTCGGTTTTATACCCACTACTTCTCTACTGCCGCCTTTCCTGACCCTTTCTCATAATGGGCGTGTTGCACGCCGCACTCTGTAAACTGCCAGACCAATACCCTGATGAACATCCCCCAGTTTGTGACATGTTTGATGTCTCGAGTACTTTTGTAGAAAATATGTAGCAAGTTACATGAGGAATGGAACAAGTCCTCCATGGTAGTTTCTGAGTGGGTCTTGCTTAAAAGACCTAATGTCTGAAGGAGAAAACGGTTTCTGCTGGTGTTTGAGGGTGAAAACGGTTTCTGCTGATTTTGGTAATTACGGGTGTGTGGGTGAGAAACGAATTTAAATCCTAAACAATGTACTGCAAGGGAGTACATTAGATTCGAGAGATCAATCTGTACAAATCCGGCCTAAACCAAGAAATGGTCGTTCCAGACTTGCTTCGGTCACAAAGTGAAGGAGAAGGGTTGGTTTTGGGGAGGGAAGCGAAGAAAGTGTTAAGACCATAATAGTTGATTCTGGAAGAGTAGTTTTTTCAAGACTTGTATCAGAAAGTGGGAAGCTAACAGATGGAAAGCTAGCAAATGTTTTCTGAATGTTGTATCCTCCTGACATGAACTTGTTGTTCGGTGGAAATAGGTAATGCCTATTTATACAAGTCGAAGTGAAACGTAGTCTGGTCTCATTAAGAAATGGAAAACGGGTGAGTAAATGGGAGGAGCTGGTAACAGGTAACGCTTGGAATTGATGTTCCATTAAAGAAAGCGTTTCACCATTACTCCCTGTATTTATTAACCGCCTCATCCTTATGACACTTTCTTACAACGAGCGTAGTGTACGCCGCACACTGTAAACCTCCAAACCAATACCCAATGAGCATCCCCCAGTTTGTGACATGTGTTTATCTCTCGAGTGTTTTCGTGGAAATCATGTAGCATGTTATTGTTGTCTGGCAAGTTGAGCTTGGGAGACTTGCAGGATCGGTGGTGAACTTCAACGGTCGAGATTTTGCATCTTAAGAGGAAGGTAGCCGTTGATTATTACAACCTTTCGTTTGGTATCCAGTGGCATGAAAGTATAATCAGTATGGTTTTAATGTGGCCCAGTTTAGGCGCCGCCAAAAGTTAGGGTTTTGGCTTTGATTAGGCGCGACCAAACTAGCGCCAAAGGTTTCCATGCGTTAGCTGGTAACCTTGGACGGCTAAGATCTGCATCTTAGATGAAAAAGTGGTCGTTGAATATTGCAGGCCTTCGTTTTGGTATCCGCATAGGGAAGGCCGACATGGTATGGCGTGGCAAGGTGGTTGGCATGCCATTGGCACATGTGGCATGGCAATGCCTTGGCGCGGTTTGGCGTGGCCAAAACTAGGGTTTTGGGCCAAAGGTTACCATGCGTTGTTTGGCGACCTTGGACGGCTAGGATTTGCATCTAGGATGGAAGGGTGGTCATTGATCATCGCGCTCCTTAGTTTTGGTAGCCGCATGGGGAAGGCCGGCATGGTATGGCGCGACAAGGTGGTTGGCATGGCATTGGCACATGTGGCATGGCATGCCTTGACGCGGTTTGGCGTGGCCAAAACTAGGGTTTTGGGCCAAAGGTTACCATGCGCTGTTTGGCGACCTTGGACGGCTAGGATTTGCATCCATGATGGAAGGGTGGCCGTTGATCATCGCACGCCTTCGTTTTGGTAGCCGCATGGGGAAGGCCGGAATGGTGTGGCGTGACAAGGTGGTTGGAATGCCATTGGCACATGTGGCATGGAAATGCCTTGGCGCAGTTTGGCGTGGCCAAAACTAGGGTTTTGGGCCAAAGGTTACCATGCGTTGTTTGGCGACCTTGGACGGCTAGGATTTGCATCTAGGATGGAAGGGTGGTCGTTGATCATCGCGCTCCTTAGTTTTGGTAGCCGCATGGGGAAGGCCGGAATGGTATGGCGCGACAAGGTGGTTGGCATGGCATTGGCACACGCGGCATGGCATGCCTTGACGCGGTTTGGCGTGGCCAAAACTAGGGTTTTGGGACAAAGGTTACCATGCGCTGTTTGGCGACCTTGGACGGCTAGGATTTGCATCCAGGATGGAATGGTGGTCGTTGATCGTCGCACGCCTTCGTTTTGGTAGACGCATGGGGAAGGCCGGCATGGTGTGGCGCGGCAAGGTGGTTAGCATGCCATTGGCACATGTGGCATGGCATGCCTTGGCGCGGTTTGGCGTGGCCAATACTAGGGTTTTGGGCCAAAGGTTATCATGCGTTGTTTGGCGACCTTGGACGGCTAGGATTTGCATCCAAGATGGAAGGGTGGTCGTTGATCATCGCACGCCTTAGTTTTGGTAGCCGCATGGGGAAGGCCGGCATGGTGTGGTGCGGCAAGGTGGTTGGCATGTCATTGGGACATGTGGAATGGCATGCCTTGGCGTGGCCAAAACTAGGGTTTGGGGCCAAAGGTTACCATGCGTTGTTTGGTGACCTTGGACGTCTAGGATTTGCATCCAAGATGGAAGGGTGTTTATTGATCGTCGCACGCCTTCGTTTTGGTATCCGCATGGGGAAGGCCGGCATGGTGTGGCGCGGCAAGGTGGTTGGCATGCCATTGGCACATGTGGCATGGCATGCCTTGGCGCGGTTTGGCGTGGCCAAAACTAAGGTTTTGGGCCAAAGGTTACCATGCGTTGTTTGGCGACCTTGGACGGCTAGGATTTGCATCTAGGATGGAAGGGTGGTCTTTGATCGTTGCACGCCTTCGTTTAGGTAGTCGCATGGGGAAGGCCGGCATGGTATGGCGCGGAAAGGTGGTTGGCATGCCATTGGCACATGTGGCATGGCATGCCTTGGCGCGGTTTGGCCTGGCCAAGACTAGGGTTTTGGGCCAAAGGTTACCATGTGTTGTTTGGAGACCTTGGACGGCTAGGATTTACATCTAGGATGGAAGGGTGGTCGTTGATCGTCGCACGCCTTCGTTTTGGTATCCGCATAGGGAAGGACGGCATGGTGGGGCCAAGGCCAATGGAGCGGATGGCTTGGCATAGTGGGGTCAAGGGTTTGGTACGGACGGCTTGGCATGGTGGGGCCAAGGAAAGGTTCGGTTGTCTTGGCATGGTGTGGCCAAGGATTTGGCATGCCATTGGCGCATGGTGCGGCTATCATGGTTGGGGCCAAAGAAAGGCGCGGTTGGCTTGGCATGGTGGGGCCAAGGGTTTGGCATGCCATTGGCGCATGGTGTGGCTAACATGGTTGGGTCCAAGGCAAGGTGCGGTTGGCTTGGCATGGTGGGGCCAAGGGTTTGGCATGCCATTGGCGCATGATGCGGCTAGCATGGTTGGGGTCAAGGCAAGGTGCGGTTGGCTTGGCATGGTGGGGCCAATGGTTTGGAATGCCATTGACGCATGGTGCGGCTGGCATGGTTGGCATGCCTTGGCACGGAGATGTGGATGGTATGGTTTTCGATTGGCACAGTGGTGCGGCTGGCATGGTTGGCATGCCTTGGCGCGGAGATGTGGCTGGCATGGTTGGCATGCCTTGGCGCGGTAGCATGAGAATTAGGGTTTGGTATGTACGAAGATAATGTCGGTCAATACTAAGGGTTCTACCGTGGAACATGACACATGTATAAAAAAAAGGTACCCTGGTAATTCTTACGTAGGTATGTTGAATGATTCAATAAATGCGCTAGTGGTTGTAGTGACGTCATGTCAGATGTAAGGTTTTAAGATTTTAACCCTAAGCTAAAAACCACCATCAATATTAAGTCCCCTGCTTAGCTCGGAACAGGAGCATTGTTGCGAGGTAAGGATAAGATGGTGACAGGCCAGGACAAAATCGAAATGGCAAGTCATGAAAAGATGGTCAGGAAGACCCGACTAACCTTTTTAGAGAGGTAAGGAGAATTCGTGATTCTTGTGTTGGTGGCCTTGCGTAAATTCTACTCGTGGTGTTGTTGGCTAGACCTTGAAATGGTAGAGGCGGTTGCTGGTTGAGATGCAGACTGTCGGCTTGGCTTGGTCACGCGTCATCTTGGCTGGGATAGGGAACGCGTAGGTGCTGGATTAGCGAGTTTTATGTGTGGGTGTGGCTTGAGCGGAGCTGCTGCCGTTGGTCGGCTTGGAATGGGAGCCGCAGGCATTGGTCGGTTTGGAATGTGAGCCGCAGGCGTTGGTCGGCTTGGAATGGGAGCCGCAGGCGTTGGTCCGCTTGGAATGGGATCCGTAGGCATTGGTCGTCTTGGAATGGGAGCCGCAGGCGTTGGTCGGCTTGGAATGGGAGCCGTCAGCATTGGTCGTCTTGAAATGGAGCTGCTTGCGTTGCTCGGCTTGGAGTGGAGCTAGCTTGAGTTACTTAGAAGGATGACGAATGGATTCAGTTCTGTGGAAGGATGACGACCGGATTCAGTTTCATGGGATGATGGCAACTTTGTCTGAATTAGGGTTTGGCATGTTGAAAGCCTAATTAACGCCCTTTACTAAAATCGTTGTAGAATTCTCGTACGAACTCGGATTTTGACGGTCCGACCCTCCATTCTGAACGGAAAATAATTTCCTATCTCCCTTCGCGGGAATATTTAGGTTTTGAGCTCGTTCGGGAGGTGAAAACAGCTAGACAGTAAAATTCAAGAAGAATTGCGGGCCCGTGGAATGATGGCAGCTTGCTTTAGTTCCGTGGGAAGATGATGACTTGCTTTGGGAAGATAACAACTTGCTTCAGTTCCCTGGGAAGGTGACGACTGGCTTCGGGAAGATAACAACTTGCTTCAGTTCCTTGGGAAGGTGACGACAGGCTTCGGGAAGGTAACAACTTGCTTCAGTTCCCTAGGAAGGTGACGACTGGCTTCAGGAAGATAACAACTTGCTACAGTTCCCTGGGAAGGTGAAGACTAGCTTCGGGAAGGTAACAACTTGCTTCAGATTTTAGCATGCTGCAACCCTAATTAGCGCCCCTTACTAGAATCGTTGTAGAATTCTCGTACGAACTCGGATTTTGACGATCCGCCCCTCCATTCTGAACGGAAAAGAATTTCCTATCTCCCCCGCGGGAATATTTAGGTTTTGAGCTCGTTCGCGAGGTGAAAACAGCTCGATAGTAAAATTCAGGAAGAACTCAAGAGGGATGTTGCGGGCCCGAGGTGGCATAGTCGCGCCTAGTCATCCGTTTCATGGAGCAAGAAGGAATCTTTATTTTGTTCAAACTCTAGAAACTCCGTCCACATGAAAATAGATATTGACCTTCTTCTGTTTTCTGTTGCTCGTCCGGATCCGTGCTCTCGTCTGCAGTATCTCTCCAGTGGATTCCAAAATTTATCAAACTCCATTGAATTCTTGGGATGGATGGATGTTGTTGCTTTTTCGGTCCATCCTTGATTTTAGGTTGTTCAGTGCATGGACCCTCTGATCGCGATGAAAATATGTTGTGGATGCTTGTATTGGTCGAAATCTTCCGGAGACACTGGATGGAATAGATGAGTTGAGAGACGTTTCGTTGGCGATGTGCTACTATCAAGTCTTCAAGGACTTGGTTCCAAGTGTCATCCTTCGAAGCATCTTCCGAATCTTGGACTATCGTGTGGAATAGGATGTGGTGAGCAATCCCCAGTTATGCTTCTGTTAGATCCGATGTCTTGGCCGAATATGTGAATGTATCTTTGTGGCGTGCATTTGGAGTCTTCGGTGCACATGTACGTCTTCATGTTGAGAAATTCCTGTAGCTCGTAAAACTTCGATGGTAATGATGTTGAAATCAGAAATAACCTGGTTGAGGGGAGTGAAAGCGTCCCATGTTGGTAGTCCCCATGTGTAACCTACTTTCATTGCATCGCCTTGAATCCACGTCCACGGGATTTGATATAAGGTTATCGTACTCTTATGGATGTGACGCTGGGGTGATCAGAATATCACATGATGAAATATCCTGGATAGTGAAGTGGTAGGAATGATATAGTTATGTTTTTTATCATGGCTCCCTCTGTTTCTTCAAGAAAATGTTTCAGCCGCGTCTCTGGAGTTATCTCATGAGTCTTTGATGGTCGTCAGGATGGACTGCGATGAGCAGTCCCCAGTCGCATTTTTCTTCAGTTTCTGAAGTTGTTTTCCTCTGAGTAGGCTTGGGATCCTCCACGGCCTTGTAAAGTGTTGAAGGCGTCTTCTGGACAGATGTGTGATGATTTTCTTGCGCTGCACCCTTGAAGAGTAGATGACCTTGTTGTGGCTATGACCTTTTGGTTGAACGTGTCTTCTGAGCTTTGACAGTGAAGGGATTTCATGTATATCCTCAGTCCCCAAGTATGGTTTACATGTTTCCATCTTGTATGGTCAGTGGGTTGACCATGATAAAGACATCACCATCGTGCGTCCGTACTGGTGATTTTGTTACTTCTTCCACGTGGAACTTAAAATATGGAGGAGTACAGGTTACTTTTGTAGTGATTACTGCTGTGGTGAAGCTCTGGCTGGTATCAACAAATGAGCGGCAACAGTTCTTGGTAGCAGATGTAATCAGAAGAGACTACATTGTCGTGGCAACAAAGTAGGTTGGCTGGAATCGTATGGGCATCCATGGAAGTAAAAGGATTGGCTGGACGCGTAAGCGAGAAAACTGTCCATGTTCACAAGTTTTGGCGAGATGGATCAAAAGGCGATCATGACTATGAAGGTTGGCTGGCTGTGATCATGATCCTTGACATGGGTATCGTGGTGGTACGACCCTTTGCAGGAAGAAACGGCGTTGAAGCAGCTTCGGCTCTTGGAAAGGATGTTGAAACTTAAGGAGCCAAACGCTGAAGCTTCGGCTTCAGATTCTGGAGAAGCTTATGGAGAGAACGCTGAAGCGGAGCGGCTGCTTGAGCGACCATTGAAGCGGAGCGGATGTCAGAGCGAACGTTGAAGCGGAGCGGCTGTCGGAGCGAACGTTGAAGCGGAGCCGCTGCTGGAGGACGTTGAAGTGAAGCGGCTGTTGGAGCGAACGTTGAAGCGGAGCGGCTACATTAATTAGTATGATGTCAAACTGGACACCCTTCAAAAGAAAAATGGTTAGGAGTCCCCAGTTCCATCTATCAATCGTGCTTTCCAGGAGAGGTTGGGGTTTGGGAACGGCTTCTCTGGTTGGAAACAGCTGCTTCCCTGATGCAGTGCGGTTGAGGGATGCGAATATGTGTTGACGCTGCGCCTACAGAATCTCAAATAAGTGTTTCATCATAGACTGCATGATTTTGTGAGCGAAGTCCCCGGAAATCATGCAGCTCCTAACAGGAAGAGAGTCTTTGTGAACTCAGGGGGGTTGCTGATTTTCTTTGCTTCGATTTTGGAGAAGTCGTTCCTGATCTTTACGTGTGATGAAATTAGATTGTTGATTCCCTTCTACTGGGCGTTCAAAAGGCGACGCTGGAAGGATGCAAGTTGCCCGCGCTGGGAAGATACAAGTTGTTAGCGCTTGAAAGATGCAAGATGCTGTAAAGATGCAAGCTGTTAGTGCTGGAAAGATGCAAGCTGCTGTAAAGATGCAAGATGTTAGCGATGGAAAGGATGCAATCTGCTGGCGCTAGAAAGGTGCAAGTTGTTAACGTTGGATCGGATTGGAATGGGCATTGGCTTGGCGTGGACGCTGGCTTGGATTTGGTATGGTGCGGACTGTTGGCTGGTGTTGATGGTGGATTTTCAACAAAGGGCAAAACCGTAAAATCATGAGGCATGTTTTCGACACGGCTTTCAGGCATGCAACGATTCATATTTTACAAAGCCATGATGAGTATGTTTTTGAAAAGCCACCACTAGCTGAGCGTTTTGATCCCTGGCATCTCATCGTGACCTCTGTGCAGAATAACATAATTGGGCGGTTCTCCGTAGATTAGGAGCTTAATGCCTTCAGGACGTCGGTGACACTCACTGTTCCCTGAATGCATGAGAGAGACCCACCTACACATAGAAGAATAGTTGGGCGGTGGACGCCTTCAGGACGTCGTTGACACTCACTGTTCCCTGATTATGTGGAGAGACTGTGCATAGATTCATGCGGTTCTCCGTAAATTGAGAGCACTAATGCCTTCAGGTCGTAAACAACACCGTGACTCCCTGATTATGCACCATTCAGAATAGATGTGACGCTTTAACTGGATAATATCTTTTCTGCAATAGATTAATCCTGCCGTGACATTCACTACTGAATTCCCAGAATAATCTATTAGTGCTCCTATTTCATGGACGAATCCACGGCCTGATCCCATGGAATGGCAATAACAATTGCTCTGATTCTATGATCGAATCCACGGATTGATCTCATAGAATGATAATAAAATAACTGTGTTATCTCATTACTCCGATTTCATGATCGAATCCACTAATCTCATGAAATGGTAATAGATAATCTTAATTACTCTGATTCTATGGTCGAATCCACGATCCCATGGGATGGTAATGCTGTTTTATTATTCTAAATTCGTAGTCGAATCCACAGCTGATCCTGCGAATTAATAATGAACAACTATTCATTTTTATAACTCAGTTTCATGAATTATTCTCCACTGAATTCATAGATTGGTAATAAATACTCAACAACCGGGCATCTGGACCATCACTGAGTAAGCCCCACAAAAATGGTGTGAGTGTACTCGACAATGATGCACGACTGAGCACTCGGATGCACGAACGATTGTTCAAAAATATGAAATAATGAGGAATCCTTCGCAAAACAGGAGAAAACAATAAATATTAATAAAATAATAAGAGGCGCCCAAGGACGGGTCCCACCATCCGGCCGGCCGTGCCTTAGCCATGGTCGGTCCGTGCTTCTCCCATTATTTTCCTTATTTTTTGTTATTTCGTGAACTCACGGAAACTCCTTGGTTTTAACAATTTTCATTGTTTTTGCAAAACCCGTGAATTCTCCATAACTTCGTGGATTCACGAAATAATATTATAAAATAAGGAGAGGTGTGCGGGACCGGGCAACGCAGACGGCCGGCCATGCCCGAGCCGTGGTCGGTCCCACACCTCACAATCCTTAGCTTTCATAATTATTATTCCTTAATCTCACAAAACTCCTCCGTTTCAACAAAAACTCATGAATTCTCCATAACTTCAAGGATTCTCCATAACTTCAAGGATTCATGAAAAATAATAAAATAGCGAAAGGTGTGTGGGACCGGACAACCTAGACGGACGTCCGTGCCCTAGCCATGGTCGGTCTCACAACTTCCAATCCCTAATTTTGTATAATTATTATTTTCCTCAATTCATGAAACTCCTGGGTTTGAGCAAAATTCATGATTTCTGCATATTTTCTCAAATATTGCTCAAATCACGAAAATCCAAAAGCCAACATAGTCATATGACTGGCTAGCCTCTCACGGCAATTTTAAATATTAAAACACTTTTATTTTAATATTTTCAAAATATTGATGAATTGAGCATACATGCTCATTCCAACAAGAATCGAGAATTCTCAATCAAGATGAAACTCTTCTGAAAATTCACGATATTGCTCGAACGCGCATCAGAAAATACTGAAACCCTCAGTATGGAAACACGGATACCAAGGAAACACGTGCACGCCTTCATGACCGACCAGGGTCATTCCTAGGGCTTGCACAAGGCCGGTCCTACACGTTTTCATAATTCTGACCTAATTTGCTCAATTGCTCATACTGGGCCCGAACTCTCTCCAACCAACTGGGGGATTCTCCAAATGACCAACAACTGGTCCCGTGACCACCAAGATCCGGTCCCATGCTCTCTTTGTTGGTCCTCATCTCTTATACCTAGGTTTTATCACCTAATGCTGAATCCAGCAATACTTCAATAAATAATGAATCCTGCATTTAATCATCGTTTTTTCACCAACTCTCAAACTGAGAACCCTGGTGCGTGCGCACTCGAGCATTGGGAACCCATGGGTGCTCATCATTCCATGTGGTTGGTCCCTCCTTACTGATAGACACATTTTTGTGTCTAATTTGTCCTCAATGTTCTGTATTGTTGGTACTCGATTTCGTACTTATTATGGTATTTTATGTGCTTGTAGGTATTTTTGGGAAATAAACATTTTTGGAAAATTCGGCTCGAAAAGTTGCTCGGAGCACCCCCCCGGAAAAGTACTAAAGGCACCCTCATTTTGGATAAGGGCCACCCCAGGGCGCCCATGTTGTTAAAGCGCCCCTACTCTGGATAGGGTTCACCCCCTTCTTCTTCATTTGAAAATCATTTTTCAGCGGGAAATATTTCATCACCACTGCACAAGATTTTGGGAAAGATTTCTGGGAGATTTTCATGGATATTATGCTGCGATTATGTTGTCACTTAATCAATAGGTTGCAGGACGTGTTTTTGGAAGGAAAACAAGGAATAAAATATGCCCATGAATGGTTGTTGCGTTGAACAGGGTAACAAATATTCTCGGATTACGCTTGAGTTATAAAAGCATATTACGTGGGATTTAAGAGGATCTCTGAAAATTTGTTTCTATCCAATCCAGAGAGAGTTTGAAAAGTTTCGGACAACTCAGACGTGTATAAAAGAGGAAAGGAGAATAAAATCTCCTAAACCTTAATACGATATTTTCTGGTATTTACTCGAGAGATTGATGGTCCTGTGGTGTATTTATAGCTGAGTTTGAGTCAGATAAGGGGATCAAGAGTTTGGGGAGGAGAATAGAGAGTTGCAGAGCAATTTCTCTGCTGCTGCAGAGAAGAAGAAGAAGAAGAAGAATATTTGACGCCTACAGACTGTCGCAGAGAACTGTTGTTTAACAGTACTCGTAACAGTCAGTTTGGCATGCTTATTTTGAATTTGCAACAATTTCTTGTAACGGTGACGTCTGTAACGCCAATACAGCGTTGCAGATTCACTATATTATTACTCTTCTTCAATAAAAACACCTTTTGAGCTATGAATTATATTTTTGAGCGTGTTTCCAACCTAATGAGCTAAACCCCAACACTGGGACGACGGAGGAAGCCGAATTTCATACATGGGTAAATTTATTTTATTTTCTATATGACTTTTGCACTAATTAAAATAGAATTATGATTTGAATCAATTAGTTATTATTTTATTTGATAGGTCATGCTTGCTTAAATGTTTGATGTCCCATGCTTATGATTTATAACTAATATTTTGAGAATCTACTTTGGCAAAATAAGAGTCGATGTTATTTTTATTGAGCGATAATTGTTGAGAATGAATAATTGAGCCTTATGATATGAATTCGGTGGAATCCTAGTTCCAGTAGCTCTCTTTTATTATTTTCGTTAAACTTTTAAATTTAGTCTTCACAAATCTTAGAGTTCGAATCTTATATTACTACAACAACAATTAAAAATCTGATCATTTTGGCGCCGCCGACGCGGATTTGTTTATAGATTTGTTTTTAGGTTTAATTTTATTTGTTCTTTTTTACGCGTTTTGGTATTTTTGTTTGCTTTCAGATTTGGAGCTAGGCTAAAGGAAAAGAGAAAGTGCTGAAAAGAAAGGAAAAGCCCAAAAAGGAAAGAAAAGAGAAATCCAAAAGGAGTGAAGAAGAAGATTCTGTAAATATTTTTATTTTTATTTTTTTAGAAACTGTAACTAAGGTTTTTATTTTTGTAATATTTTATTTTTGGACATTTTTTTCTTCTTCTTTGGACATTGAACATTGGACTTTATTTTTAAAACCCTACGGAAGGGTAGTCTTAAATAAACTGTTTGCAGAGAAGGACGGCGATTACGATATCGCCTCGGCCCCTCGGGTTCGTACATGACATAGGATTCGTGGCTCGAGTCGACTTTAACGGTTCATCCCACGTCTGGAACGGGAGGTAAGAATTCTAAACACCCGCGAATCCCCTGCCAGCGGGTTTACTAGATGATTTCGTATGCATATATGTTGAGGACCTGAAATCGGATTTAATTTTCTAGTAAAGGGCAAGGCCTGGCCAAATCAAGATAAGGACTCGGATTTCATCACCATTTCCTTCTTGCCCGCCTTAGGAACACGTAATCTACGCGAACCTAAGCCTTAAAATTTGGACTAGAATGAGACCGATGGGGTAACGAGCTTATTAGGAAAGTCGTTCGGAAAATATTGGTTACTCTTTTGAGCATACTTTGATGTTCATGATGGTTTCTGTGAGTTGAATACGCCGCCTTTGTAACGCCGTTGAGGCCTTGGGTATCAAAGCTCCACTGAGCTTCCCTCGTCTCTATTCAACTTACTTTAAGTCGGATTGATTCCAGAGAGGTTTGCTCAGATTGTAACGAATTCCTTTTCGAAAGAATAAAAGCTGGTCTATAAACAATCTAAGGGAGCAATCATGTTTTTTGTTTTCTAGATAAAATAGGCTTGTCGTGGTCGAGTCAGCCTTCTTTGTGTTTGTTTAGAATTCCCTTGCAGTTAGGATGTCGAACTGGTATAGCCAATACAATGATTATTCGATTGAGAAACATGAACATTATTCTTTTTATGACCATAGTGTGAATAGTGGTTGGGAACACCAAACTTTTGAAGGTTATGGGTCATACCATGGTGAGCCCAATTACTATCCACATGCCCACCGGTCATACGAGCAAGATTCTTATAATTCTTCTCCTCTAGATGAAGCATGTAAGATACTTGAGTCAACACGTAAGTTACTTGAGTCGACACATAAGTTAGCGGACACAAATGACTTAGTTATGGACGAAAGAACGGTAAAAATGAGTGAAACTTCTTTAGAAGATACCCTCAAGAAGTTAGCTGAGTTAACATGTAAGTTAACTGAGTCAACACGTGAGTTTGCTGAGTCAACACGTAGGCTTGAATTAGAGACGGAAGAAAGAGAAGCTCGAATTACTCGTGATTGCCAATACATTCTTTCATATATCACCCGTGAAAATGAGGATAATTTTTGTAATAATCAAGATGAAGATTTTAGAATTGGTAACACTACTTGTTTAGATGAGGTTCGATCATTTTCATGTTATTATAGTGACGATTATTATGATGAGGTTAGTATTGATGAAGAACATGAAATATGCAGGCATGGTGATCAGGAATTTGTTACTCCGATTGAGATTTATAATGATATTTTGTTTCTAGTACAAATCCAAATAATTTTAATAATTATTCACCTATTCAAAAGGATGAGGATTTGACTAGGGATACCACCGTTTTAGACGATGTAGTTCATGATCCTTTAGCCTGCGGTGTGTTGGATAATCCATTATTAGATGTGCATATCAGTGAATCAGAGGAAGTAACTTTGATTAACACCTTAGTTAATGAGCCTTTACTATAAACTTTCTCTGATAATCCTTTATATGATTGTGATGATAGTTTAGGGGAACGAGTTTATTTTGAGTCTAACAATTTAGAAACAAAAGTCTTAGACAAAGAAAGTGAACTCGTAAAAAATGAGTGAGGATGCACCTGATTACAACTTAGAAGAATCAATTGACCATTTTCAGGAATCTAATGATTTAGAAATTAGTGAAATTGTGACTAGTCTACCTAGAGACACTGAAAACTCTAAGTTTGAGGGTGATTATCACTTTCTTGGTGCCTTACCTTTAACTCTTAGAAAGTTCCCTCGTGTAGGATTTGACATTTGTGCCTCAACCATCTTACAAGATTATCTTCGTACACTTTTTCCTGAACCTAGTTGTGTCCATAAGAGAGCTCAGTTGTTAGAAACCCATCCTCTGGTTGATGTGGTTAACCCAGGCTACGAAACCTCGATTGACTTTGTTTTCCCACCAAAAACTTTTTTTTTCCAATTTTAGGAACTTATGAAATTCAAATGTGTCAGATATTAAGTTTAGAGTCTAAACCTACTTACTTTAGGAGATTAGAGTCGACATATTTGTTTAAGGAAGACCACCACTCTCTTTGTGGTCAGTTATGTAAGTCAAATTTGATTGACTTTAAGGATCCACAATTATTTAGGTTATTATTATGTGCTTTTAAGTTTTTATTTGATTTTTTCCAGACTCTAGAACCTGAACATTCGGATCTAACTTTTGAGGAAATGCAACCCAGGAAAATATATTATCTAGACCCAGTTATAGAACCTGAACCTGAACCACAACTAGATGTAGTTGTCTTAAACAGGAAACTAGACAAGGGTGTGCTTTATTTGTTAACTTTCTTGGCATGGTGCAGATTCCTTTTACTTATGATAGCTCTATTTGGTTTTGGTGATACGCAGTTGTTCCGGCTATTACTTTATGATTCTATAAGGTGACTAATCCTTTCTTAGTCTGGCTGAAGACTTTAAACTTAGAACTTCTTGGGAGGTAACCCAATCTCATACAATACGGTAATATCTTTCCTTAACTCTTTTGTTTCAAATGGTAACAGTTTCTCCTTGTTCATGTGCTTTTAATTTTATCTTTAGAACATTGAGGACAATGTTAGATTTAAGTTTGGGAGTATGGGAGAACTTTTTAGTTGCAATGAATAAAGTCCAAAGCCTAGAAATTTATGCTTATTAAGGTTGGCACTAACCAATCTAAGTGGATGGGAACATCTTGGTTGTAGGAGTTGAGGAACCAATCTGATTAGATGGAAACATCTAAAGAGTAAAAGCACAGAGCTCAGGTGTTAGAATTAAAAAAAAAAACAAAAAAAAAACATGGTAGTTTCGCCATATCTCGTTGAATCCTGATCCTTCTGTTTTTATTTTTTTTTAAGTGACTTGGTGGGGCACACGATTCAAGTTGTTACCTTTGCTAGGGTAAATTAGGGTGATTGAGATACCAAAAAAAAAAATTGAGACCAGACCAACCGGAATAAATTCAATAAAGTCGACCACTGGTGCCCTTGTATATGCCAGTTGTGTTGACCTAGAGTTAGGTTTATCGACCACTGGTCCCCTTGTATATGCCAGTTGTGTTGATATTAGTCATACCGGTATCTCAGTCCATTAGGATAGGTTCATCTTGGCAGAGGCCTTCAGACAGATATGGCAAACACCGTTCACTTTAAACCATCTACTTTTCTCTTTATCCATCTTCTTAATCTTTCCATGTGATTGGTTGACTCCGATTATGATGTCCAGAAACTATCTGAGTAGAGCTCTGTCACTTATATATGAATTTTAGTATGCTGAGTGCAAACTCGTGTACATCAATTGGAATTTCGCATCAGGGCACTTCCTCCTATAGTCAATGAGAGTATGCCAACCAAGGAGATTGATGTATTTTTGTAGTGGTAAGTAAAGTGTTCGTTTCTCGGACTTGTTGAGATTTGATTTTAGACTTAATATAATATGTACAAGGAAAGCCGTCACAGTATCGAGAGGTACTGAGATTCAGGATTCCACCAAATTCCATTCATGTGACTCAATTAATAACTCCAATCAATTATAGCTCAAATATTAAAAATATGGACTCTTATTCTTTGCCAAAAATAAATTTTTAAAACTTTAGATGTAAATCACAAGCATGGTGTATCAAAAGCTC
The DNA here is from genome assembly GCF_003573695.1 of Papaver somniferum. NCBI lineage: Eukaryota > Viridiplantae > Streptophyta > Magnoliopsida > Ranunculales > Papaveraceae > Papaver > Papaver somniferum. The sequence goes on along the minus strand of NW_020621381.1, from coordinate 4,130,839 downwards.
TTACGTCTAAGCATACACCATCAAACGAAATCACAACTAAATAGTGAAAATCATGAATCAATTAAAATAAGTGCAAAAAGTCATAAAGAATTATTAAAATTACCACATGCGTGAAATAGGGTTTCCTCCGTCATCCCATTGTTGGGGTTTAGCTCCTCATATTAATCATGATCTGAAAATACATGTATAAAGCTCAAAAGTTGATTAAAAGGGAGTAAAACAATTGAACAGAAAAATCCCAACAGAAATAACTGTTGCAAAGGCGTTGTTCACTGTTACAAGAAGAACGATATATATGAAGTGTTGTTGTGACTGCAGCTGCGACCCCCACAACTTTGTCGTAAACACTGTTGAAGAACGACTGTCTTCAGACGGCCGTTCTTCGTGTTCTCCAGCAGCAGCAGCAGCAGAAACAGAGTTTGATCGAACTCTGATTTCTTCTTCTCTGGCCCTCCTCAGGTTCCCAAACTCTCAACACCCCTTCTATATGACCCAACCAATCTATTTATGTCAAAAAGGCCGATTAAATCTCTCCAAAATCTCTTCCTTTCTCTTCACGGCCAAGTTATGGCAATTTCTTGTTTTAGAATTTATACGCGTTTCTGAGCTTTCCTTTTGATCCTAATCTCTTCCTTAGATAGATACAAATCTTTGGGAAGGTTTATAACACTTTAATCTCTCTAAAATTCCCCAAAAAAGGTCACACACGCGACTTTCCATATTTTGTTGTTGTGATAAAAATCCGTCGATTTAGCCCAGTATAATCGATTTCAACACCCGTATTAGATTCCTAGACCCATAAGGAGTCTATCCTATGAAAATCAGAGCTTTAATCGACCTCAAACTCCTCCAAATCACGATTGCCAAAACTGCCAGGAGAGTTTCTATTTTCCTGAAGGGGAAAGGTTACCCCTTATCCAGTGGTCGCCCCTTATCCGCTTCTGGAGTCCGTATAACACTTGTCCCTTGGGTGCGTTTAGTAATTTTTCTGGGATGTTTTCAACACTTTTCTCGGGGTTCCTCCGGGGTATTTCTGGGATTCACTGGTACGTCTTCTACGGAGGTTCAAATGCCACGTTTTGAGCCAATTTCGCCGCAAAAGCTTATTTCTCCAAAAACACCTACAAAGAGATAAAATACCAAAATAAATACAAGAATGAGAACTATCAATATATAGAATCGAGACAAATTAGACACAAAAATGTGTCTATCAAATACCCTAAAACTTACTATTTGCTAGTCCTCGAGCAAAACTAAAATAGAAAACAAAATCCTAACTCACTGTCGCAGGCATCGTCGATTGCATTTAGCGTATGCAATAAGCCTTTAAACCCTTAGGTGTCCCTAGTGGCCTAGTTATAGTCTCGGGAGGGCTTACAAGAGATATACCCACAAAACCTTTACTCCAGACCCTAGCTATCTACGCAGAACCTTGGAACGCACTAAAGAATCTCCTTGGTTGGCATACTTATTGACTACAGGAGGAAGTACCCTGATGCGAAATTCCAATTGTTGTACACGAGTTTTCACTCAAGCATACTAAAATTCATATATAAGTCACAGTGCACTATGGACATCATATTCGAAGTCAAACTAATCACATGGATAGATCAAGAAGATGGATATAGAGAAAAACATAGATGGTTTTGATGTTTACTAAGTGAACGGTGTTTCTCATATCTGTCTGAAGGCCTCCGCCAAAATGAACCTATCCTAATGGACTGAGATACTAATATGACTAATATCAACACACTGGCATATACAAGGGAACCAGTGGTCGATAATCCTAACTCTATGTCAACTCAGCTGGCATATACAAGGGTACCAGTGGTCGACTTTATTGAATTTATTCCGGTTGGTCTGGTGGTCTGGTCTCAATTTTTTTCTTTTTTTTCTTCTTCAACTTTCTTTTTCTTTTTTTTTTTCTTTTTTTCTTTTTCTCTTTTTTTTTTGTATCCCAATCACTCTAATTCACCCTAACATTGGTAACAACTTGAATCGTGAGCCCCACCTAATCACTTAGAGAAACATAGTTTAAAAACAAAACAAAATAAAAATAGAAGTGAAAAGGACTCAACGAGATATGGTGAAACTATCATGTTATTTCTAACACTTGATGAATAGAAACTTTAGATGTTGACATCTAATCAGATTGGTTCCTCAACTCCTACAACCAACATGCTTCCATCCACTTAGATTAGTTAGTGCAATCCTCAATAGGCATAAATTTCATTAAGAAATAGAAAACGGGCGAGTAAATTGGAGGAGGTGGTAACCGGTAACGCTTGGAATTGATGTTCCATAAAAGAAAGTGTTTCACCATTACTCCCTGTATTTACTAACCGCCTCATCCTTATGACACTTTCTTATAACGAGCGTAGTGTACGCCGCACGCTGTGAACTGCCAAACCAATACACAATGAGCATCCCCGAGTTTGTGACATGTGTTGATGTCTCGAGTGTTTTCGTGGAAAACATGTAGCATGTTGTTATTGTATGGCATGTTGAGCTTAGGAGACTTGCCGGCTCGGTGGTGACCTTCAACGGTCGATATTTTCCATCTTAAGAGGAAGGTAGTCGTTGATTATTGCAACCTTTCGTTTGGTAGCCAGTGGCATGAAAGCATGATCAGTATGGCTTTAATGTGGCCCAGTTTAGGCGCGGCCAAAAGTTAGGGTTTTGGCTTTGTTGAGGCGCGACCAAACTAGGGCCAAAGGTTGCCATGTGTTAGCTGGTAACCTTGGACGGCTAAGATCTGCATCTTAGATGAAAAAGTGGCCGTTGATTGTTCCAGGCCTTCGTTTTGGTAGCCGCATAGGGAAGGCCGGCATGGTATGGCGCGTCAAGGTGGTTGGCATGTCATTGGCACATGTGGCATGACATGCCTTGGCACGGTTTGGCGTGGCCAAAACTAGGGTTTTGGGCCAAAGATTACCATGCGTTGTTTGGCGACCTTGGACGGCTAGGATTTGCATCTAGGATGGAAGGGTGGTCGTTGATCGTCGCACGCCTTCATTTTGGTAGTCGCATGGGGAAGGCCGGCATGGTATGGCGCGGCAAGGTGGTTGGCATGCCATTGGCACATGTGGCATGGCATGCCTTGGCGCGGTTTGGCATGGCCAAAACAAGGGTTTTGGGCCAAAGGTTACCATGCGTTGTTTGGATACCTTGGACTGCTAGGATTTGCATCTAGGATGGAAGGGTGGTCGTTGATCGTCGCACGCCTTCGTTTTGTTAGCCGCATGGGGAAGGCCGGCATGGTGTGGCGTGACAAGGTGGTTGGCATGCCATTGGCACATGTGGCATGGCATGCCTTGGCGCGGTTTGGTGTGGCCAAAACTAGGATTTGGGGCCAAAGGTTATCATGTGTTGTTTGGCGACCTTGGACGGCTAGGATTTGCATCCAGGATGGAAGGGTGGCCGTTAATCGTCGCACGCCTTCGTTTTGGTAGCCGCATGGGGAAGGCCTGCATGGTGTGGCGCGGCAAGGTGGTTGGCATGCCATTGGCACATGTGGCATGGCATGCCTTGGCGCGGTTTGCGTGGCCAAAGGTTACCATGCGTTGTTTGGCGACCTTGGATGGCTAGGATTTGCATCCATGATGGAAGTGTGGTCGTTGATCGTCGCACGCCTTCGTTTTGGTAGCCGCATGGGGAAGGCCGGCATGGTGTGACGCGGAAAGGTGGTTGGCATGCCATTGGCACATGTGGCATGGCATGCCTTGGCACGGTTTGGCGTGGCCAAAACTAGGGTTTTGGGCCAAAGGTTACCATGCGTTGTTTGGCGACCTTGGCCGTCTAGGATTTGCATCCAGGATAGAAGGATGGTCGTTGATCGTCGCACGCCTTCGTTTTAGTATCCGCATGGGGAAGGACGGCATGGTATGGCGCGGCAAGGTGGTTGGCATGCCATTGGCACATGTGGCATGGCATGCCTTGGCGCGGTTTGGCATGGCCAAAACTAGGGTTTTGGGCCAAAGGTTACCACGCGTTGTTTGGAAACCTTGGATGGCTAGGATTTTCATCTAGGATGGAAGGGTGGTTGTTGATTGTCGCACGCCTTCGTTTTGGTAGCCGCATAGGGAAGGCAGGCATGGTGGGGCCAAGTCCAATGGTGCGGATGGCTTGGCATAGTGGGTCCAATGGTTTGGTACGGACGGCTTGGTATGGTGGGGCCAAGGCAAGGTGTGGTTGGCTTGGCATGGTGAGGCCAAGGGTTTGGCATGCCATCGGCGCATGGTGCGGCTAGCATGGTTGGGGCCAAGGCAAGGCGCGGTTGGCTTGGCATGGTTGGGCCAAGGGTTTGGCATGCCATTGGCGCATGGTGCGGCTAGCATGGTTGGGGCCAAGGCAAGGTGCAGTTGGCTTGGCATGGTGGGGCCAAGTGTTTGGCATGCCATTGGCGCATGGTGCAGCTAGCATGGTTGGCATTCCTTGGAGCGGAGATGTGGCTGGAATGGTTTGCCATTGGCACAGTGGTGCGGCTGGCATGGTTGGTATGCCTTGGCGCGGAGATGTGGCTGGCATGCCTTGGCGCGGAGATGTGGCTAGCATGCCTTGGCGCGGAGATGTGGCTGGCATGGTTTGCCATTGGCATAGTGGTGTGGCTGGCATGGTTGGCATGCCTTGGCGCGGAGATGTGGCTGGCATGGTTTTCCATTGGCTCGATGGTGCGGCTGGCATGGTTGGCATGCCTTGGCACGGTAGCATGAGAATTAGGGTTTGGTATGTACGAAGATGATGTCGGTCAATATTAATGGTTCTGCCGTGGAACATGACACATATATGGAAAAAAAAGGTACCCTGGTAATTCTTACATAGGTATGTTGAATGATTCAATAAATGCGCTAGTGGTGGTAGTGACGTCAGGTCAGATGTAAAGTTTTACGATTTTAATTCTAAGCTAAAAACCACCATCAACAGCTGGTTTTGGTAAATTCGTGTGTGTGGATGAGAAACGAGTCTAAACCCTAAACGATGTACTGCACTGGAGTCTTTTTGATTCGAGAGATCAATCTGTATAATCCTGGCCTAAACTAAGAAATGGTCGTTCCAGGCTTGCTTCGGTCACAAAGTGAAGGAGAAGGGTTGGTCTTAGGGAGGGAAGCGAAGAAAGTGTTAAGACCAGAATCGTTGATCCTGAAAGTGTGGTTGTTTATGACTTGTATCAGAAAGTAGAACTGGCTAGCATAATGGAAAGCTACCAGGTGATTTCTGGATACTATGTTGTTCGCCGACTGAAACTTGTTGTCTGGTGGAAATAGGTGAAACCTATTTATACAAGTCGTAATAAAACGTACCCTGGCCTCATAGGAAGTGGAAAACGATTGAGTGGTGGAAGAGTGGAGTAACGTGTAACGTCAGGAATTATTATGCTTCTATAATGAAGGATCCGTTTACACCATTACTTATTGCCATTACTAACCGCCCCGCTTTATGACACTTTCTTGTAACGGGCGTATTGCACGCCGCACGCTGTAAACCGCCAGACCAATACCCTAATGAGTATCCCCCAGTTTGTGACATGTTTGATGTCTCGAGTGTTTTCGTGGAAAACATGTAGCACTTTGTTACATGTGGCAAGTTAAAATCAAGAGGCTTGCCGTAGGAAAATAACATGTGATGCTATTAGGCTCGTCTTGGCTGGTCGCCTAAAACTTGCCACAAGTCTGTCAGTTTGGTGGAAAACTTCGATGGTTGAGATCACATCTCATGACAAAGGGTAGTCGTTTATTATGGATACCTTGTGTTGGCGCCTGATAATGGCACAGTGGCATTTTGGTGTATACCAGTGGCAGTGCGGCATGGATGACAGAGCTCGTGCATGCCAGTGGCACGGTGGTGCAAGTGGCGCCTAGCGTATCCATGGTCACTAGGTTTAGGCGGCCGGTCGCCCAAAACTTTCCACAAGCCTGTCAGCTTGGTGGCGAACTTGGATGGCTGAGATTGCATCCCATGAGGAAGGGTAGCCGTTGATTATGGATACCTTCTTTTGGCGCCTAATAGTGGCACAATGCCGCCTTTAGTGCATGCCAGCAGCATTGCGGCATGACTGGCATAGTTCGTGCATGCCAGTAGCACGGTGGAATGGCTGGCATAGTTTGTGCATGCCAGCGGCACGATGGTGCAAGTGGCGCCTGACGTAGCCATGGCCACTGAAATTTTGGCACGTTGGTATTAGACTCAAACGTGGTGTGGCAACATTAGTTTCAATGGACACATTGATCCCCATGTTCTGTGGAATGTTGTTTGGCTCGGTTGGCGCGGAAACTTTGCCTAACTTAGGGTTTGGCATGTCGAAACCCTAATTAGCATATATGGCATGTAGCATGCGGTAGGAGGCCATGGCATGGTATTTTATACAAACGATGCCAGAGTCATGCCGGAGGACCCATAGGCAGGATACCATGTAGAAACGGCCACATGATCAAATATTTCCACGGGTGGCTATGGTGTGACGCCTTTTTTAGGGTTTTCTAAGTCTGTACGGCTTGTGTCATGTTGCGGGCCCGAGGTGGCATAGTTTTGTGCCACGTTTAGAAATTAGGGTTTCTTCCACCGCCACTAGAGCATGGCCGCACCTAGGGTTTAGGCTAGCTAAATTGAAGTCCATTGTGAAGCTGGTCACGCACGGAGAGTGGGTTGGCAAGTTTTGGCATGCTGTCGCGGTAAGTGGCGCGTTTGGCATGTGCGTTTGGCATCGGGCTGCACAAAACCGACTCAACCCACCAACTCAACCCACACCCACCTGAAATTACCCGCACCCGACCCAACCCACTTAGGAGCGGGTCGACTATGGGTCATAACATCAAAACCCATCGTATGGTGGGTCGACTGTGGGTGACAACTTCCCTCACCCGACCCAACCCACCCACCCACCTAAATATTTCTAAATTAATGCTAACCCTTAGATTACCTATCCTAGATGAACCACATCCATTGAAGTGATAATATATAATGCCTAAACCTAATCATCGGTAGCTTCTCTTCACTGAAGAGTCTTCAATCAGTTCCCTTCTATGGTAGTCTCGGAGGCTCAGTTTATTTTTTCATTTTCTCTTCGCTTTGTAAATCAAATCATAGCATCACCAGCAGCAATCAATCAACATCGTCACCAGTAAACCAACAACCAAAGGTGAGACTAGGAATCATTGTAATTTGTAAATACTAATTAGGGTTTTGTTTCCTAAGATTGATTTTGGGTTGGCTTATTTCAATTGGGTTCTTAATGTAATGTTCATTGTATTTTATGGTGGGTAACCCACCACCCACCCGATCCAACCCACCATAATGTGGGTCGGGTGAAAATCGACCCATTGTAATGTTGGGTTGGTTGCGGGTGACAACTTCTGTTACCCACCATCAGTGGGTTGGGTGACGGGTGAGGCCAAACCCGACCCAACCCGACCCATGTGCAGCCCTAGTTTGGCATGTGCGTATGGCATGCTTGTTTTGGCATGTTCGGCATGCCTTAGCATGTTGGCACGGTTTTGGAAAGCCAACTTAGTATGGCGACCTCTTGACACAATTTTCACCTCTTTCAAGGCTATGGTAGGTTTAGAGCAACCTGATTGGTCACTGAAAGTAGGGGGTCGGCCAAGCACGGGAGCGGCTACCCTTTTGGTGCGCGTGGCAGGTTTAATGCAACCTGATTGGTCGATAAAGGAATAAGGGACGGTTGAGTAGCATGGGGCGTGGCCAAGCGGGCTGGCTAGCCTATAGCGTGGCCACGCTCCCTTTTGTTGCTGCTCCTACCCCGTGGCTCCGTTATTCTTTGTATTCTGATTTTGGTTAGGACCCTGCTCCTACTAATCCACAACGGATTAATTGCTTAGTTGTTTAAGCATAGTCTCGACATACGGGGTCTAATATACTGCGCAGGGCACAATAACCCTAACTTTGTAAATTAGTCAGGTTCATGAGTTTTGTGAGTTATCACAAAATTGATTGAATTCTATGTGCTGGCACAAAATTCCTTATTTACAGAGTGCAGTGCGCTTTCTGACTGAGTATTTTATGCAATGGCCTTAACTTTGGTACTTGGAGATCCGTGCTACTCTGCTGTGAGTGAACACAAATCCGTCATGCCATACCGATATTAAGGGTTTTGTCGGGGAATATAGCACAAGAAAGGTACTCGGTGAGTCTTATATTAATAAGTAATATAGGCAAGGCGCCGAAATTTACAAAGCATCTGGGATTGTTGCTACATTCTCCAGTCTGGATAAATTTCATGTAAATATATTGAACGGCTCAATAAATATGGCAGTGAAGAGGTTGACACTCATGGATCCGCTTCCTAAAAGAGTGACGTCACATCAGATGCCAGGTTTTACGATTTTAACCCTAAGCTAAAAACCACCATCAACATTAAGTCCCCTGTTTAGCCCGTGAAAGTGGCATTATTGCGGGGTAAGCATGAGATGGTGACGGACCAGGAATAAATCAAAACGTCAAGTCATGAAGAGATTGTCAGGAAAATTTGGCTAACCTTTGTCAGAAGGCATGAAGAATCTGTGATCCTTGCATTGGCGGATTTGCATAACTTTGGGTCGGCCATAGGGTGTTGGCGTCAGCGCAGCAACTTTGGCTACTGGTCGGCATAGGTGGCACTGCAACTTGGTCCGCGGACGGGCGCTGGCAAGCTACGGGAAGGCGGATGGCGCTACTTTGGCTTGGACGTGGATTGTTGGCCCTGGCTTGGGCGTGGCGTTGGCTGGGACGCAGACTGTTGGCCCTGGCTTGGGCACGATGTTGGCTGTGACGCGGACTGTTAGACCTGGCTTGGGCGCGGACCATTGGCGCTAGCTTGGATGCGGCCTGTTGGCGTCATGGAGTTTTGCCAGCGCGGGTCCGGTTGCCTCTTTCCGTGTATAACCCAAACAGGAAACCTTTCTTCACTCGAACCCCAATAGTGTTATGCCTATAAAAGGCGTCACCTATCCTCTTTATTTCATATTATTGGCTTTCTTTCCATGTCTTGGTGCTAGCGGCAGAGCAGTAGAAATAAAGCAGGCGAGCATATTCCAGGTACGTATCTCCGTGTGTCTTCTTTTGTTTGCTCTTCTGTGTTGGTGTAAACCCTATCCATAGGCATGTCCTCCATTAATTCGTAAAATACTTCGATGTGAGTAATTCCCCCTTGTCAGTAGTATCGTAATAATACCAGCCACCACGTTATTGGTAACGAAGACAATTCCTCATGCAAAGTAGATATGCACAAGCGGGTGGCTGTCGTTTAAAACTTTTGCACAAAAACCTAGCTTTAAGGTTTCCTGTGTCTTTCCGGGGCTGTGAGCGCAATCTCCGCGGCGGAAAAAATTCTTTTTTTTTTGTTGAGCGCAATTATTCTCGTGGCATACTTTTGACCGAGGACATATTTCCCGCGGCATGAGGTTGGAGCATACATCAGTCCCCATTCCTTCGGCCACCGCTCCTTTGGCTATGTGCTACTTTTGGCCATGCATGCTGCGGCTTGTGACCAAATAAATTGGCTTGTGATCACGATAAATTCTCCGCCGTTGATAAGATAATATTCATGCACCCTTTTTTTTGGTAGTAACTTTTCTTCGTTTCTCTCCATTGTAGTTTGAAAGTGAGAGAAGAAAGTTTCGTTAGGATGTCACCTGAAAACAGTCCCGCCGTCATGTTGAAAAACGTTGGCAACTCCAAGAAAAACACGGATGATGAATTCTTTACAACGTCTTCCACAGCTAAGAGAACCCATCCCAAATATGTGGTGATCCTTCTGACCGGTTCGGAAAATGAAAGAGACGTCCAGTCAGTTCGGCCAGGGAATGTAATGCGGTTTTGCCTTCAGAAGAAAGAGTATCCTGCTTCTCCTATTGATATCAAAATCTGTCAGATTCCATTGCGCTCTTTTGATAAATGGATGCAATTCATGATAAGTCAAGACTGTGTAAGGGCCAATCTGACCAGGGCGCAAATCATTAATACTGTCACGGCTTCTGCAACGCTCCAAATCAGGAAAGACATTGCGGGTTTGATCACTTTTATCTCCATATGGTGTCCGGATACTCACACGGCCATATGTAGGTGGGGTGAAATGACCATTTATTTAGAGAGTGTAGTCATCTTGCTGAACCTTCCAATAATAGGGAGCCTTGACATCACCTTGTCTGATGATGAAGAAAAAATGCGCGCCATTCTCGTCACGAAGTCAAAAGGATTCGTTCGGAAGGATTACGAGACGAAGTGCTTCTATAACTGGTGGGTGTCTGAGTGGTTCTCGGATGAATCGGAGCCGGATCAGGTGAATAGTACTCTCCATGTTGCGGCATTCTTGTCTCTCTGGCTATCCAGAGATATTTTTGATGATGGCTCTGGAAAGAAATAGATAAGACAGGAATCCAACTTTAATGATATATTGGAGGTTTTTAAGCAGGTTAATATCAATCTTCCATTATTAGATGCAATTAGGCAGATTCCCTCTTATGCCAAGTTCCTTAAGGACTTGTGTACGCGAAAGCGTAAGCTCAATGTCCAGAAGAAAGCCTTCATAGCTAGTCACGTGAGTTCTATTATTCAGAATACCACTACTCCTAAGTATAAAGACCCAGGGTCCCCTACCATTGCTTGTACAATAGGTAAGTACCGTGTAGAGAAAGCGTTGCTTGACTTAGGAGCCAGTGTGAACTTACTTCCATACCATGTGTACCTTAAGCTAGGACTTGGTGAGATGAAACCTACACAGATGACACTTCAGTTAGCTGATAGGTCCATTAAAATTCCTCGTGGTGTGATTGAGGATGTTCTCATAGAGGTTGACAAGTTTATTTATCCAGTGGATTTTATTATCCTAGATACCCAACCTGTCCCTGACCTAGAGAACAAAATACCAGTGATTTTAGGTCGCCCGTTTTTAGCCACGTCTAATGCGATCATAAATTGTCGAAATGGTATTATGAATCTATCTTTTGGTAATATGACTATTGAGTTGAATATTTTTAATGTCAATAAGCTACATTCTGAGCTAGATGACACGTGCATTGAAGAGGTCAACATGATAGGAACCTTAGTTCCGAAGTCTGTACCAAACACCGAATCGGAAGATCCATTAGAGAGTTGTCTAGCCCGTTTTAGCATGGATTTCGACGATGATAGCAACATTGAACAAGTAAATGCTCTGTTGGATTCTATTCCTATGTTAGATACCGATAGATGGAAATCTAGGTTTGAACCATTACTAGCTACCGAATCTACCTTAAGCCCTTATTTCGAAGAGCCTAAAGATCCTCCTAAGTTGGACCCCAATTATGCATTTGTAGGCCCATCTGAGATTTTGCCTATAACTTCCGATTTGGATAGTGATCATGAGATTAGGCCAGTAACCGTGCTTCAACATAATAAGGAAACTCTAGGGATGACCATAGAGGATATGAAACATATAAGTCCTATAGCTAGTATACCTCAAAAGAATTTAGAGGATGAACCACCTGATTATAATTCAGAGAAAGCAATTGACCTTTTTCAGGAACCGGATGGTCTAGAAATTAGGAATATTGTGACTAGTTTATGTAGAGACACCCAAAACTCTAAGTTTGGGGGTAGTGAACTAGAAGAAGCTCTAGAGTATTTTAAATACTCTCCGGATTCGGAAATTCAAGCCATAGTTAAAGGTCTTACGGAGAATAGTGATTACCCTAAATTTGGGGGAAGAGATTTTCAATTATCCCCAGTAGAAGTTCCTAACTTGGGACTCAAGCCTAGTGCATCTGAGGTATCGCTTGATTCTATTCAGACTCCACAACCTGATCCGCCTGATTCTGTTCAGGAGGAAATCCATATATTAGAAAACCGTTTTTCGGATGAATCTATTTTTCAAGACACTCTTATGAAGCCCAACTGGAGGCTCTGGATAGATCCGGTTGTCTTGCAAGAAACCTTAGATGAGGATGTGCTCCTTCTGTTCATTTTTCTGAACCAGTGCAGTTGTCTCATATTGGTGTTAGCTCTATTTGGTATTATGGACCCACAACTTTTTCGGCTATTGGTATATGACTTTGGAAGGTGAAGATCCTTTTTGAGGTATTTGATGTCTGGCTGAAGACTTAAAACTTAGCACTTCTTGGGAGGTAACCCAATCTCTCGCAACACGGTAATATCCTTCCTTAACTCTTTTACTTCAAATAGTAACTGTCTCTCCTTGTTCATGCTTTTAGTTTCATCTTTAGAACATTGAGGACAATGTTAGATTTAAGTTTGGGGGTATGGGAGAAACTTTTTAGTTGCAATAAATAAACTCCAGAGCCTAGAATTTTATGCGTATTTAGGATAGCACTAACCAATCTAAGTGGATGGAAACATTTTTGTTTTAGGAGTTGAGGAACCAATCTGACTAGATGGAAACATCTATAGAGTCTATTCATAAAAGCACAGAGCTCAGGTGTTAGAAATAACATGATAGTTTCGCCATATCTTGTCGAGTCCTTTTCACTTTCTATTTTTAGTTTTCTTTTATTTCAAGTGATTTGGTGGGGCACACGATTCAAGTTGTTACCTTTGCTAGGGTGAAATAGAGTGACTGAGTTACCTTTTCAAAAAAAAAAAAAAAAAAAAGAGACCGGACCAGTTAGACCAATCGGAATAAGTATTAACACTTGGATAGCAATATGCGTGTGTTCTCCCTGTTTCCGTCGCCTAAGCAAGCGTGGAATGCAGGACCCGTGGGAACTATCGTGTAATCTGCTGACAAGAAGCATGCGCTTGGATCAAAAAGATCTATTCATGTCGTTAAGTTTAAAAAAAATGGTTATTATTATGTGTAGTCAACTGCTGGTTCCCTTGTATTTGCCAGTTTGTTGATCTAGATTTAAGTTATTGACCACTGGTTCCCTTTTATATGCCAGTTGTGTTGATATTAGTCAGACCAGTATCTCAGTCCATTAGGATAGGTTCATTCTGGCAGTGACCTTCAGACAGATATGGGAAACACCGTTCACTTTTCAACCATCTACATTTTTATTTTTCCATCTTCTTAATCTTTTCATGTGATCAGTCTGACTCCGAGTATGATGTCCATCGTGAAACTATCTTAGTAGAGCTTTGTCACTGATATGAATTTTAGTATGCTTGAGTGAAAACTCGTGTCCAGTAATTGGAATTTCGCATCAGGGTACTTCCTCCTATAATTAATAAGTATGCCAACCAAGGAGGTTCTTTAGTGCTTTCCAAGATTTTGCGTAGATAGTTAGGGTCTGGAGTAATGGTTTTGTGGGAACACCTCTGGTAAACCCTCCCGAGATTAACTCGGTTTTATTTATTTTTTATTATTTTTGCTCGAGGACTAGCAAATAATAAGTTTGGGGTTATTTGGTAGACACATTTTTGTGTCTAATTTGTCCTCAATGTCTGTATTGTTGGAACTCTATTTTTGTACTAATATTGTGTTTTTATGTATTTTTAAGAAATAAACATTTTTGGAAAATTCGGCTCCAAAAGTTGATTTTGTCACCCGGAGGACAAGTGTTATTCGGACTCTCGCTTTTGGATAAGGGGTAACCTAATTACTAAGGGGCACCCCCAGGTCACCCCAAGGAAGCTGCTATTCACACCCCAGTTCTGGTTAGGGGAAGGACATCTTCTTCCCAAATTCAAAAACCAAAAATTGGCGGGAAAAAAATATATCAACTGGCAGATGTTTGTTGGAATTTTTGAACGTGTTCTAGGGCGATTCAATGGCTGATTTTTGGTAGGAAGTTGTGTTATGTCCTATCAAACACGTTTTGGGCTTTTGGTTCGATCAAATTTGTCCATAATTAGATGGACAATTCACGGAAGCAAAACAGGGAAACACGGGTTGGACACGGGATTGGAGAAGATTTGAGCGTGTTCTTCTCATGCATGAGGGCTCTAGAAATGTTGTGGGTCGTGTTTAAACACTTCTAGAGTGACCATGATGGAAATCTATGTGTACCAGAGCAAGAATGGAAAGAAAATATTCCCAAGAATATTTTTCTTTACTGCCGAGTTAAATAGAATTATATGGAGTGAATGAGCGAGATTCGATGGGTATGTTGGCTTTAAATATGTTGCTATGGTTGTCTAGAAGGGCTGTCGAGAGTCTGGGGGGCTGAGGAGAGCCAGATAAGAAGAAATTCGAGTTTTCCCAAACTCGGTTTCTGCTGCTGCTGCGAAGAACACGAAGAACGGACTTGCAGCAGCAGTCGTTTAACAACAGTGAAAGACACCCACAGTCGTGGGTCGTAGGTGTCGGTCGTAGCTCTTCAACGACAACAGCACTTCAGCTCTGTCGTTGATTCTGGACGCCTTCTGTGGGTCGCAAAATCCTGTTTTACATCATTTTCTTGTCTTTCTCTTCATTGTAAAACACTTTTGAGCATCAATGAAATATTTTGAGAGGTTTTCCAACATGATGAGCGGCTAAATTCTTGGTGATTGAGGCAATGGAGGATCTATTCACTCATGTTTGATTGGTAATATTTTTATTTATAATTTCTTTAATTATTTACTTTATTTAATTCACTTGGATAAATATAAAAAAAAAAGGATAAAATGGTTTTCTTAATTAGTTGTGAATCAGTTTGATGTTTTATGCTTAGAATAATTCTTTGATAAATCATGCTTAAGGATTACAACTTAATATTTGGACACCTTTTAAATTAAAAAGTGATGTAATAAGAAAAAGAGCTTAATAATAATTTATGAAATATTATTTATAACCAATCAACTTGGAGTGGTAGTGAATCCTGAGCCTCAATCCTTCTAAATCTTGACATTACTATTAATTTCCTTCATTTATTTATTTGTTTAAATCTAAAAAAAAGAGTTACCTTCACAAGTTCGAAAAGAACCCAGTTTTTATCACTATTACTACAACAACATTTGAAAATACATCAAGTTTTTGGCGCCGCCGACGCGGACCTGTGCTTAGGTAGAATTTTTTTTTTTTTTTAGGTTTATTATTATTTATTTTTTTTTTCCTTTTTACTGGTTTTTTTTGTCTTTGATTTGCAGGTTCGAAGTGGAGTACTAAGGACCTGGGAAGGAAAAGCTTAAAGCGGAATGAGCGAAAGAGGAATTTTCTTTTTTTGTTTTATATATAGAAAAGAGAGAAAAAAAAAGAGAGAGATTTTTTATATATTTTTTTTTAGGTTATTTTTCTTTTTCTTTTGCACTTTACTTTATTTGGACTTTGGACTGGACTCTTGGACTTTATTATTAATTTTTTTTTAAACCCTACGGAAGGGTAGTTAAATACAAACTGTGTGCAGGGAAGGACGGTGATTACAATATCACCTCGGCCCCTCGGGTTCGCACACGGCATAGGAGTCGTGGCCCGAGTCGACGACAACGGTTCATCCCCCGTCTGGAACGGGAGGTAAGTCCATCGAAACACTCGCGACTCCCCTGCAAGCGAGTTACTGTCTGCCTTAAGGTGCTAATTGTTTGAGGACGAATTTGGACTGTCTTTAATTTTCCTAGTAAAGGGCAAGGCCTGGCCTAGACAAGATAAGGGTTCGGATTTCATCACCGCTCCCTTCTTGCCCGCCTTAGGAAAACAAAACCTCACGCGAACCTAAGCCTTAAAATCTGATTAGAAAGAGACCTATAGGGTATCGAGCTTATTAGGAAAATTTTTCGAAGGATATTGGTTATTCTTTTAGCATACTTCGAAGTTCATGACGGTTTCTGTGAGTTGAATGCGTGACTGCGCCGCCTTGTACTGCGGTGAGGCCTTGGATATCAAAGCTCTTTATCTTCCCTCGCCTCGATTCAACTTACTTTGACTCGGATTGATTCCAGAGGTGTTTGCTTAAATTGTAACGAATTCCCCTTCGAGAGATAGAAGCTGGTCTAGAAACAATCTAAGTGGAGCCATCATGCTTGTTGTTTGCTAGAAATCTCTAGGTTTGCTGTGGTAAAGTCGAGTCAGCCTGCTGTGTGATTGCTAGAACCTTCCTGTTAGGATTTTTATTTTTTTGATTTTTTTTAGTGTATGCCCGATTTTGTTAATAGGGCTTGGAAAAGAAATACTCTAGGTCGATTGACTAGCGAAAAACCTAGTAGTTCTTCTGATTTAAGCAGGGAGCTCGAAGATTGTTCTTTTGAGAGCCCTGTTTTTGGAAACTTCAGTTTTGAGAACCTGTCTCTTCGTGAAAATCTCATAACCCCTAGTACTTCTGTGGTGCCAGCGATGGCAACTTTGAAAGATTACATGTTCCCAACTAGGACCAACCGAGCTTCGTGCATTAAATTGCCAGCCACTACGGCTAATTTCGAGATAAAACCTAGTACTCTCCAAATGATCCCTATATTCTTAGGAAAGGATGATGAGAACCCTTATTTCCATATTAGGGACTTTGAGGAAATTTGTGGGACAATTAGAATAAAAGACCTTACTGATGAAGTCTTGAAACTTAAGATGTTTCCCTTTTCCTTGAGAGATAAAGACAAGACCTGGCTGAACAACCTACCATCTGAATCCATTGAAACATGGCAGGAACTTATTGCCGCTTTCTATATGAAATTCTACCCTAAGCATAAAACTGCAGCTGTTAGGCAGACAATTAGTGCTAGTGTGCAACAAGAGGGAGAGTCTCTTTATAGATTTTTAGAGAGATTCAATGATCTCCTATCTCAGTGTCCTCACCATGGATTTGATAAGATGAAACTCGTACAAATTATTTATGATGGTTTAGACTATTCGACCAAAGCCATGGTTGAGTCTATGTGCACTGGTGAGTTCACTAGTAAAAGTGCTGATGATGCTTTTACCTTCTTAGAAGTTATCGCTGAAAAATCCCAACAGTGGGAATCTTGTGTTGAACCCCCCAAAAGACTCTTGGTCAATAGAAGTAGCACCAATGTGGTAGATACGAGTTTTGCGTCTGATGCTAAGTTTGCTGCTTTGTCTAGAAGGTTAGAAGCTTTGGAAATGGGTCAGTCTAAAAATAGGTCCCTTGTTGAACCTAATAGAGCCTCTCAAGTCTCTAGTTGTGGAATAGAGCCCGATAATTCATTTTGGGAAGGTCAGGTTAGTGAAGAGCAAGCTCATGCTGTCTATAACAATGCTAGGTTTGAGAACCGTCAGAAGATTGACCCATACTCAGAGACCTACAATCCTGGTTGGAGAAACCATCCTAATTTTTCTTGGTCTAAGGGTCAGAATCAAGGACAGTCTAGTAATTCTCAGCCTCCCCCAGGATTTGGTTTTAAGAACTCTTCGGGTCAAACTCAGTTTCAGAACATTTCCGAGAAAAACATCTCTGCCTTAGAGGAAAATCTCATAATGCTATCAAAGAACCACATGAGCTTTCAACAAGAAACTAGGCAAGACTTGAAGAATACTTCTCAAAGTATTGCCGAATTAAAACTTCAAATAGGACAAATAGCTAAGTTTATAAGTGAGAGAGAAGATGGAAAGTTCCCTAGTCATACTGAACCTAATCCCAAAGGGGAGAAATCATACCATCATGTGAATGCTGTCACAACCCTTAGGAGTGGAAAGAAAGTAGACAACAAGGTTGCCATGCCTGATAGTGAACATGCTGTAGTTCACCCTTATGAGCCAGAAAATGAGGAGACTGATAGAGTCTCCAAAGAGACCAATGAGGGTCCTGATGAGCCCGGCTTTGTTCCCAGAGCCCCGTTCCCCCAGCTGCTAGTTCCGACTAAGAGGGAATCCAACTTTAATGATATATTGGAGGTTTTTAAGCAGGTTAATATCAATCTTCCATTATTAGATGCAATTAGGCAGATTCCCTCTTATGCCAAGTTCCTTAAGGACTTGTGTACGCGAAAGCGTAAGCTCAATGTCCAGAAGAAAGCCTTCATAGCTAGTCACGTGAGTTCTATTATTCAGAATACCACTACTCCTAAGTATAAAGACCCAGGGTCCCCTACCATTGCTTGTACAATAGGTAAGTACCGTGTAGAGAAAGCGTTGCTTGACTTAGGAGCCAGTGTGAACTTACTTCCATACCATGTGTACCTTAAGCTAGGACTTGGTGAGATGAAACCTACACAGATGACACTTCAGTTAGCTGATAGGTCCATTAAAATTCCTCGTGGTGTGATTGAGGATGTTCTCATAGAGGTTGACAAGTTTATTTATCCAGTGGATTTTATTATCCTAGATACCCAACCTGTCCCTGACCTAGAGAACCAAATACCAGTGATTTTAGGTCGCCCGTTTTTAGCCACGTCTAATGCGATCATAAACTGTCGAAATGGTATTATGAATCTATCTTTTGGTAATATGACTATTGAGTTGAATATTTTTAATGTCAATAAGCTACATTCTGAGCTAGATGACACGTGCATTGAGGAGGTCAACATGATAGGAACCTTAGTTCCGAAGTCTGTACCAAACATCGAATCGGAAGATCCATTAGAGAGTTGTCTAGCCCGTTTTAGCATGGATTTCGACGATGATAGCAACATTGAACAAGTAAATGCTCTGTTGGATTTTATTCCTATGTTAGATACCGATAGATGGAAATCTAGGTTTGAACCATTACTAGCTACCGAATCTACCTTAATCCCTTATTTCGAAGAGCCTAAAGATCCTCCTAAGTTGGACCCCAATTATGCATTTGTAGGCCCATCTGAGATTTTGCCTATAACTTCCGATTTGGATAGTGATCATGAGATTAGGCCAGTAACCGTGCTTCAACACAATAAGAAAACTCTAGGGATGACCATAGAGGATATAAAACATATAAGTCCTATAGCTAGTATACCTCAAAATAATTTAGAGGATGAACCACCTGATTATAATTCAGAGAAAGCAATTGACCTTTTTCAGGAACCGGATGGTCTAGAAATTAGGAATATTGTGACTAGTTTATGTAGAGACACCCAAAACTCTAAGTTTGGGGGTAGTGAACTAGAAGAAGCTCTAGAGTATTTTAAATACTCTCCGGATCCGGAAATTCAAGACATAGTTAAAGGTCTTACGGAGAATAGTGATTATCCTAAATTTGGGGGTAGAGATTGTCAATTATCCCCAGTAGAAGTTCCTAACTTGGGACTGAAGCCTAGTGCATCTGAGGTATCGCTTGAGTCTATTCAGACTCCACAACCTGATCCGCCTGATTCTGTTCAGGAGGAAATCCATATATTAGAAACCCGTTTTTCGGATGAACCTATTTTTCAAGACACTCTTATGAAGCCCAACTGGAGGCTCTGGATAGATCCGGTTGTCTTGCAAGAAACCTTAGATGAGGATGTGCTCCTTTTGTTCATTTTTCTGAACCAGTGCAGTTGTCTCATATTGGTGTTAGCTCTATTTGGTATTATGGACCCACAACTTTTTCGGCTATTGGTATATGACTTTGGAAGGTGAAGATCCTTTTTGAGGTATTTGATGTCTGGCTGAAGACTTAAAACTTAGCACTTCTTGGGAGGTAACCCAATCTCTCGCAACACGGTAATATCCTTCCTTAACTCTTTTACTTCAAATAGTAACTGTCTCTCCTTGTTCATGCTTTTAGTTTCATCTTTAGAACATTGAGGACAATGTTAGATTTAAGTTTGGGGGTATGGGAGAAACTTTTTAGTTGCAATAAATAAACTCCAGAGCCTAGAATTTTATGCGTATTTAGGATAGCACTAACCAATCTAAGTGGATGGAAACATTTTTGTTTTAGGAGTTGAGGAACCAATCTGACTAGATGGAAACATCTACAGAGTCTATTCATAAAAGCACAGAGCTCAGGTGTTAGAAATAACATGATAGTTTCGCCATATCTTGTCGAGTCCTTTTCACTTTCTATTTTTAGTTTTCTTTTGTTTCAAGTGATTTGGTGGGGCACACGATTCAAGTTGTTACCTTTGCTAGGGTGAAATAGAGTGACTGAGTTACCTTTTCAAAAAAAAAAATAAAAATAAAAATAAAAAAATAATATTAGACCGGACCAGTTAGACCAATCGGAATAAGTATTAACACTTGGATAGCAATATGCGTGTGTTCTCCCTGTTTCCGTCGCCTAAGCAAGCGTGGAATGCAGGACCCGTGGGAACTATCGTGTAATCTGCTGACAAGAAGCATGCGCTTGGATCAAAAAGATCTATTCATGCCGTTAAGTTAAAAAAAAAAATGGTTATTGTTATGTGTAGTCAACTGCTGGTTCCCTTGTATTTGCCAGTTTGTTGATCTAGATTTAAGTTATTGACCACTGGTTCCCTTGTATATGCCAGTGTGTTAATATTAGTCAGACCGGTATCTCAGTCATTTAGGTTAGGTTCATCTTGGCAGAGGCCTTCAGACAGATATGGGAAACACCGTTCACTTTTCAACCATCTACATTTTTCTTTTTCCATCTTCTTAATCTTTTCATGTGATTAGTCTGACTCCGAGTATGATGTCCATCGTGAAACTATCTTAGTAGAGCTCTGTCACTTATATGAATTTTAGTATGCTTGAGTGCAAACTCGTGTACATCAATTGGAATTTCGCATCAGGGTTCTTCCTCTTAGAGTCAATAATTGTATGCCAACCAAGGAGGTTCTTTAGTGCTTTCCAAGGTTCTGCGTAGATATCTAGGGTCTGGAGTATTGGTTTTTGTGGGTACACCTATGATAAACCCACCCGAGATTATCTCGGTCACTTTTCAAGAATAAATTTTGCTCGAGGACTAGCAAATAATAAGTTTGGGGGTATTTGATAGACACATTTTTGTGTCCAATTTGTTCTCAATACTATATATTGTTGGCACTCGATTTTGTACTAATTTTGTTATTTTATGTATTTGTAGGTATTTTTTGGAAATAAATATTTTAAGAAAATTCGGCTCGAAAAGTTGATTTTGGCACCCGGAGGACACGTGTTATTCGGACTCCGAAGTTTGGATAAGGGGTAACCTAATTACTAAGGGGCACCCCCAGGTCACCCCCAAGGCATCTGCTATTCGCACCCCAGTCCAGGATAAGGGGCACCTTCTTCAACAATTCAAATTCTCAAAATTGGCGGGAAAAATGTTCACACACAGGAGAATTTTCGATCAAAGAAATGAAGTAGTGGTAGGTCGATTCAATGGCTTAATTTTGGTAGAAAGATGTTATTTAGCCTAAGGAAGATAGTTTGGGTGTCGAATTTGATCGGAATTGGCTGGAAATATCGATTTGATTCTCGAGCTCAAAACAGAGCTACACGGAGTGAACACGACCTGTACACGGTGTTGTGTGTGTTTTGGTTGTGCATGGAAGTGTTTTGGAGGAGTTGGATGACTTATGAGGCATGTATAAGGCTAAACAGAGCGTGCAGGATCAAATTTTACGTGTGTAGAAGCCAAAAATGGAAATTATTGTTAAATATGGGCAGCGAGCAATGACGGGATTAATGGGAGATTATACGGTGTTATGGTCGGATATTTTTGTTCTAAAACACTATAAATACAAGGCTAAAGAGTTGAGAAGAGTTGGAGAGTCTGGGGGATAGTTTAGGAGTCGAAAAAAATCAAAAAGAAGAACACGCAGTGAAGAGTTTTCTGCTGGTGTAAACTGAAGAACGCGAAGAACAGACGCGTAGAAGCAGTCGTTTTACCCAAGCGTCTGCGACGCTCAAGTGAGGGACGTATTCAACCAGGAAACGGCACTTCCCTTTTGTCGCTGTTCTAACAGCTGTTTGTAACGTTTTTATGCGTTGCAAACAGTGTTGTAAACCATTTTTTCTCCATTTTCTCTTGATTGTAAACAACTTTTGAGTATCAATGAATCATTTTGAGAGGTTTTTCATCATGAGTAGATAAATCCAATCCCAGGGGTGACGGAGGAAGCCGTTCTTCCAAAAGTTATGTGGTAAAATTTATTTAAATTTATTTATGCAACTCTTTCATGATTAATTGAAACGAATTCCCTTTCGAAAGATATAAGCTGGTCTAAAAAAAATCTAAGTGGAGCCATCATGCTTTTTGTTTGCTAGAAATCTTTAGGTTTGCTTTGGTGGAGTCGAGTCGGCCTTGTTTGTGATTGTATAGAATCCCTCTGTAGTTTATATTTATTCGGTGATGAATCCTTTTGAGGAGACGCCACCTGCGATGACGTTGCGAGAATATATGTCTAGAAATTCTCGTTATCAAGAGACGTCTTCGGAAATGACTCTTGGTGAATATATGCGTGGGCAGCGATATATGGATACTCCAACTTTTATTGAGGAATCACCTCTAACGATCTATGAGAAATATTATAAACATAGACCATGTAGTTTGGAACAAAGATTGAGAATTCTTGAATTTCAAAAATTGTATCATGATGATGAGGATAGTGATGATGAAGAATCTGAAATATGTGGGAATAGTGATCAGGAATTTGTTACCCCAGTTGAGCCTTATAATGATTATATTATTTCTGGTTCAGATCCTAATAATTTTAAAAATTGTTCACCTATTCAAAAGGACGAGGATTTGACTAGAGATACCCCCGTTTCAGACGATGTAGTATGTCCTGTTTACGAAACCGATGATGGTTTAGAGGAACCAGTTTATCTTGAGATCGAGTCAAACGATTTAGAAACAATAGTCTTAGATGAACTCGTAGAGATTAGCGAGGATGAACCTGACTTAGAAAAATCAATTGCCGACCTAGAAATTAGGGAGGTTATGACCAGTCTATCTAGAGACGCCGAAAACTCTAAGTTTGGGGGTGAGTATCATTCTCCATATGCTTTAACTCTTAGTAAGGTCCCTCACTTGGGACTTGACATCAATGCCTCAACCATCTTACAAGATTATCTTCATAATCGTTTTCCAGAAACTAATGATATCCAACAAGAGTCTCAAATGTTAGAAACCCATCCTCTGGTTGATGTGGTTAACCCAGGCAATAATACCAAGATTGATTTTGTTTTCCCACCAAATAGTTTTCTTCCAAATGTGGGAACATATAGATTTCAAATGTGTCGAATATTAAGTTGTGAGACTAAACCTAAATGCCTTGGGAAATTAGAATCGACACATTTGCTTAAGAATGACCACTACTCTCACTGTGGTCAATTATGTAAGTCAAACCTGATTGACTTAGAGGATCCTCAGTTATTTAGGTTATTATTATTTTGTGATTCTAAGTTCTTATTTGAGTTTTTCCAGACTCTAGAACCTAGTAATTTGGATCCAATCTATGAGGAAATGCATCCAAGGAAATTTTTTTATTTAGACCCTTTCATAGAACCTGAACCTGAACCACAATTAGATATAAATATCTTAATCAGGAAACTAGGTAACGGCACGCTAGACTTGTTCACTTTCTTGGTTTACTGCAATTTCCTTTGGTCAGCTCTATTTGGTTTTAAAGACCCACAGTTATTCCGGCTACTGTTATACGATCCGAGTTGACTGATCCTTTCCTAAGTCTGGCTGAAGACTATAAACTTAGCACTTCTTGGGAGGTAACCCAATCTCATGCAACAAGGTAATATCTTCCCTTAACTCTTCCGCTTCAAATGGTAACAGTTTCTCCTTGTTCATGCTTTTAGTTTCATCTTTAGAACATTGAGGACAATGTTAGATTTAAGTTTGGGGGTATGGGAGAAACTTTTTAGTTGCAATAAATAAACTCCAGAGCCTAGAAATTTATGCGTATTTAGGATAGCACTAACCAATCTAAGTGGATGGAAACATTTTTGTTTTAGGAGTTGAGGAACCAATCTGACTAGATGGAAACATCTACAGAGTCTATTCATAAAATCACAGAGCTCAGGTGTTAGAAATAACATGATAGTTTCGCCATATCTTGTCGAGTCCTTTTCACTTTCTATTTTTAGTTTTCTTTTGTTTCAAGTGATTTGGTGGGGCACACGATTCAAGTTGTTACCTTTGCTAGGGTGAAATAGAGTGACTGAGTTACCTTTTCAAAAAAAAAAAAAAAAGACTGGACCAGTTAGACCAATCGGAATAAGTATTAACACTTGGATAGCAATATGCGTGTGTTCTCCCTGTTTCCGTCGCCTAAGCAAGCGTGGAATGCAGGACCCGTGGGAACTATCGTGTAATCTGCTGACAAGAAGCATGCGCTTGGATCCAAAAGATCTATTCATGCCGTTAAGTTTAAAAAAAAAAAAAAATGGTTATTGTTATGTGTAGTCAACTGCTGGTTCCCTTGTATTTGCCAGTTTGTTGATCTAGATTTAAGTTATTGACCACTGGTTCCCTTGTATATGCCAGTGTGTTAATATTAGTCAGACCGGTATCTGAGTCATTTAGGTTAGGTTCATCTTGGCAGAGGCCTTCAGACAGATATGGGAAACACCGTTCACTTTTCAACCATCTACATTTTTCTTTTTCCATCTTCTTAATCTTTTCATGTAATTAGTCTGACTCCGAGTATGATGTCCATCGTGAAACTATCTTAGTAGAGCTCTGTCACTTATATGAATTTTAGTATGCTTGAGTGCAAACTCGTGTACAGCAATTGGAATTTCGCATCAGGGTTCTTCCTCTTAGAGTCAATAATTGTATGCCAACCAAGGAGGTTCTTTAGTGCTTTCCAAGGTTCTGCGTAGATAGCTAGGGTCTGGAGTATTGGTTTTTGTGGGTACACCTCTGTTAAACCCACCCGAGATTAACTCGGTCACTTTTCAAGAATAAATTTTGCTCGAGGACTAGCAAATAATAAGTTTGGGGGTATTTGATAGACACATTTTTGTGTCTAATTTGTCCTCAATGTCAGTATTGTTGGAACTCTATTTTTGTACTAATATTGTGTTTTTTCTGTATTTTTAGGAAATAAACATTTTTGGAAAATTTGGCTCGAAAAGTTGATTTTGGTACCCGGAGGACAAGTGTTATTCGGACTCTCGCTTTTGGATAAGGGGCAACCTAATTACTAAGGGGCACCCCCAGAACACCTTCTTCTCAAATTCAAATAAATTTTTTGGCGGGAAAAATTGGTTCATCAACTGGCAGAACTTCAATCGACAAAATGAAGGTGTTGTGGTGCGATTCGATGGCTCAAACTTGGTAGGAAGATGTGATATAGCTTAATAAACACATTTTGGGCATCTAATTCGATCGGATTTGGCTGGATAATCACCAGGTGATGAAAACATCAAGAACAGTTTTGGCGGGAAAAAATTGTCTTGAACTGCCGTAACTAGGGTTGATGATTCGAAGGTGTTCCAGTGAGATTCAATGGCCCAAATTAAATGGGTTTAGTGAATCCTGAGCCTTAATCCTTCTAAATCTTGACATTACTATTAATTTCCTTCATTTATTTATTTGTTTAAATCTAAAAAAAAAAGTTACCTTCACAAGTTCGAAAAGAACCCAGTTTTTACCACTATTACTACAACACTTGAAAATACATCAGTAGACTCATATGTCCACGTCGCCTTTCTCCAAACGTGGTTGTGGGAGCATTTCAAAAATTATGCTCCCAACCTGGATCAAAGCTCATTGATTTCCTCGACAATGTGTATACAGTTGACTTTCTTCCCTGGGCTCCAGTCCATGCGTCCATAGTTCAGCCGAATACTTTTGCCTCCGTTCCGAACATGACTTTGCTTTCTGCTGAAAAGAATATGGACATTGGAGAAGTTATATTCATGCGGAGTTGTATATCCAGGCATGTGCCATCTTTTTTCAGATGGTCTTTTGAGACAGTTCCTTATAACATTGACAGGGCTGCTCGGCATATGGGATTTGACCAAGGAGTCCCATTTCGTCGTCAGTCGGCGGTTCCAGAAGAATTGTTGTCATCTGCTCTCGATGTCAGTGCCCTTGCGCCAGATAAAAGCTTCCCTTTGTTGCTCTCAGAATGAAATCCAGTGACGATCTCCAAATATAGTGTATTCTGGCAGAATGAATTTCTTGCCATCCATGGATTCATGAATGACGTGGTGAAAAATCCTCGCGGCAAGCCCTCTCCCCCGCGATTTTAGAGAAACATCCATTGCTGAGGGAGCTTCCCATGGTTAAGCGGAAATCTCTCGGCCCGGATGTGGACATTCCCCAGGAAAATGAGCGAAGGTCGAAAAATCATGCGGGTGGTTTTCAGTCGAATTCGACAGCTCTTGTGACTTTCAGTTCTTCCAACACACGGGTATGTATGACTCCTTATTAACTTGACTGGTTTACACAAATCTTCGGTTTTGTTGTCGAACATCTTTTCTTCTTTTCTTTCAAAACCCAGGGTCTTGACAGCACGAACGCTTTTGCTAGACTTGCACGTAGTCAAAAACCGGCGACTAAGTTTTCCTGAAGATAGAAGAAAAGGAAAGTTCGGGATCCAGCGGTGATGATGGAAGTACTTCTGAGAGTAGCGCCGAGTCTTCCTCCAGCGAGTCCGCAAACGAGTCGGTGAGTTTCCACACGTTTCCCTCTCTTTCTTTCTTTTACTGAAATAAATACCTAATCCGTGATATTACAGGGAGAAACCGTTTTTGAAGATGGCCCCGAGATGGAGACTCGTGAAGATACAGCTTTGTCAACCGTGGAAGCTGCACCCGCTGGCGATCTGGAAATGGAGGTCGATCAAGATGAAGATGTTGTTGCGTCTCAAATGGCGAAAACCACTTCTACAATTGCTGGCGCAATTGTTGTCAAGGAGCCTTTGCTGTTCGTGGGCTCTGTAGCAGGCATCGTTTTCGCTCCTCCATTCCTGGTTCCTTTCCAAAATCACGTGTTGGTCGGATGCTTCAGTGTGCCAGCCAAGTATGCGGCACTGTACACCAAGATATGGGAAAGGTACGGACATATCACCACAACCAAAAAGATCCCTAGCCGGTTCGCGCTGGTTAAGCGCGTGGAATAAGCCTTATCTTCGATTCACGATATGTGCGATGTGACTAGCCATACCGTTTCTGAAAACGTAATCTCAAGCTGGAAGTTTCACCGGGATATGTGTGTAGACTTTGAGTTCAACGTTCCCTGGTTTGTTGAAGGTTTTACCGAGATCTAAAAGTTGCAGGCTAAAGCGATCAAAGGTCCCTCTGCAGATGCGATCAACCAACAGGAAGCATAAATCGAAAGGTTGTCTCAGGAGTTGAAGCTGAAACCAGGCGTCTCTTCAAATCACAAAGGTTGCTTTATCTGAAAAGGACAAACTATTGCTGAATGATTTCCCTTGAATATCTTCTGTCTTCTGAACTTCCTTTGCTTAGGTTTTTTTTTTTTTGAAAGGCAAACGAAACGCCTAGTTCATGGTTTGATTTTATGGTTTTTTGGATTGATAGATGATTGCTCCCTACGAGTTTTTTACATTATTTTTTGAATGCACTATATTTTTTTTTATAATGTCACTTTGATTATGACGGTGAGTAGCACAAATATTCCAGGAAAGTCATGAAACCATGATCGTCGTATGAAAGTGGGAAGTATGGGATCAAATTTAGGAATAACATGGTTATCGGTTTCTATTATCAATGTGGAAACTCAAAGTAATAGGTTATGTACTTTCCCTAAAAGGACTTACTCGCTTTTAGGGTCTCCCAATAAAATGGATCCTCAGGGCGTAAGTCCGAGTTTTATGGGGAACGCCGTCTAGACCGCGAGAAGTCCCCAGTCATTCCTTGTCGTGTGATAATTGATAATTAGCCATTGATTCCCGAGCGGATTGATTGCTTCTACCATCTTGAGATCGGGGTTGAAAAATGAAATTGGAGATTGTAAATTGATATCGTAACGGAGAGATTAATCTCCCATTGTGGTCGCCAATTGTTTGAGGGTGAAAATAGTTTCTGCTGGTTTTGGTAAATTCGTGTGTGTGAATGAGAAACGAGTCTAAATCCTAAACAATGCACTGCAGGGAGTACTTTTGATTTGAGAGATCAATCTGTACAATCCTGGCCTAAACCAAGAAATGGCCGTTCCAGACTTGCTTCGGTCACAAAGTGAATGAGAGGGGTTGGTCTTAAGAAGGGAAGCGAAGAAAGTGTTGAGACCAGAATCGTTGATCCTGAAGGTGTGGTTGTTTATGAATTGTATCAGAAATTAGAACTGGCTAGCAGAATGGAAAGCTACCAGGTGATTTCTGTATACTATGTTGTTCTCCGACTGAAACTTGTTGTCTGGTGGAAATGTGAAACCTATTTATACAAGTCGTAATAAAACGTACCCTGGCCTCATAGGAAGCGGAAAACGATTGAGTGGGGGAAGAGTGGAGTAACGTGTAACGTCAGGAATTATGCTTCCATAATGAAGGATCTGTTTACACCATTACTAACAGCCCCGTTTTATGATACTTTCTTGTAACAAGCGTATTGCACGCCGCATGCTGTAAACTGTCGGACCAATACCCTGATGAGTATCCCCAGTTTGTGACATGTTTGATGTCTCGAGTGTTTTCGTGGAAAACATATAACACTTTTCTACGTATGGCAAGTTAAAATCAAGAGGCTTGTCATAGGAAAATAACATGTAATGCTATTAAACTCGTCTTGGATGGTTGCCTAAAACTTTCCACAAGTCTGTCAGTTTGGTGGCAAACTTCGATGGCTGAGATCACATCTCATGAGGAGGGTAGTCGTTGATTATGGCTACCTTGTGTTGGCGCCTGATAATGGCACATTGGCGTTTTGGTGTATGCCAGTGGCAGTGCGGCATGGCTGGCATAGCTCGTGCATGCCAGTGGCACGGTTGTGCAAGTGGCGCCTGGCATAGCCATAGTCACTAGGTTTAGGCGGCTGGTCACCCAAAACTTTCCACATTTCCTGCCAGCTTGGTGGCGAACTTGGATGGCTGATGTTGCATCTCATGAGGAAGGGTAGCCGTTGATTATGACTACCTTCTGTTGGTGCCTGATAGTGGCACAATGGTGCCTTTAGTGCATGCCAGTGGGATTGCGGCATGGATGGCATAGTTCGTGCATGCCAGTGGCACGGTGGAATGGCTGGCATAGTTTGTGCATGCAAGCGGCATGATGGTGAAAGTGGCTCCTGGCGTAGCCATGCCCACTGAAATTTTGGCACTTGGTGTTAGACTCAAACATGGTGTGGCAACATCAGTTTCAATGGCCACATTGATCCCCATATTCTGTGGAACATTGTTTGGTTGGTTGGCGTGGCAACTTTGCCTAAATTAAGGTTTGGCATGTCGAAACCCTAATTAGCATATATGGCATGTAGCATGCGGTAGGAGGCCATGGCATGGTATTTTATACAAACGATGTCAGAGTCATGCGGAGGAGCCATAGGCAGGCCACCATGTAGAAACGGCCACAGGTTCAAATATTTCCACTGGTGGCTATGGTGTGGCACCTTTTTTAGGGTTTCCTAAGTCCGTACGGCTTGTGGCATGTTGCGGGCCCGAGATGGCATAGGTTTATTCCACAATTAGAAATTAGGGTTTCTTCCACCGCCACTAGAGCATGGCCACGCCTAGGGTTTAGGTTAGCCAAATTGAAGTCTGTTGTGAAGCTGGTCACGCACGGAGAGTGGGTTGGCAAGTTTTGGCATGCTGTCGCGGTAAGTGACGCGTTTGTCATGTCGTTTGTCATGTGCGTCTGGCATGATTATTTTGGCATGTTAGCACGGTTTTGGAAAGACAACTTAGTATGGCGACCTCTTGGCACAATTTCCACCTCTTTTAAGGTTGTGGCAGGTTTAGAGCAACCTGATTGGTCACTGAAAGTAGGGGGCCGGCCAAGCACGGGCGCGCCTACCCTTTTGGTGTGTGTGGAAGGTTAATGCGACCTGATTGGTCGATAAAGGAATAAGGGTCGGTTGAGTAGCATGGGGCGTGGCCAAGCGGCGCTGGCTAGCCTATGGCGTGGCCACGCTCCCTTTTATTGTTGCCCCTACCCCGCGGCTCCGTTATTCTTTGTATTCTGATTTTGGGTAGGACCCTACTCCTACTAATCCATAGCAGATTAATTGCTTAGTTGTTTAAGCATAGTCTCGACCGACGGGGTCTAATATACTGCACAGGGCGCAAAAACCCTAACTTTGTAAATTAATCTGGTTCATGAGTTTTGTGAGTTATCACAAAATTGATCGAATTCTATGTGCTGGCACAAAATTCCTTATTTACAGAGTGTAGTGCGCTTTTTGACTGAGTATTTTGTGCAAGGGCCTTAACTTTGGTACTTGGAGATCCGTGCTACTCAGTTGTGAGTGAACACAAATCCGTCATGCCATACCGATATTAAGGGTTCTGCCGGGGAACATAGCATAGGAAAAGTAATCAGTGAGTCTTATATTAATAAGTAATATAGGCAAGGCGCCGAAATTTACAGAGCATCTGGGATTGTTGCTACATACGCCAGTCTGGATAAATTTCATGTAAATATATTGAACGGCTCAATAAATATGCCAGTGAAGAGGTTGACACTCATGGCTCCGCTTCCTTATATAGTGACGTCATATCAGATGCAAGGTTTTACGATTTTAACCCTAAGCTAAAAACCACCATCAACACCTAATTATTTCGACCAATCACGCACAAGCTAGGCGGCGGGTAGTCATATATGGCAAGTCAAGTCGTGAGACTTGCCGCAAAAAGTAGCAAACGATGCTTTTAGGTTAAATAATCACATTATTTGTGAAATCGATATTTATAAAATATCATTCGTAATTGATGCATGTAAAGCATCGCCTTTAAGAAAGAAGATCAAAATAATTGACGCATATGAAGCATCATTGCATAGAGACTGTTTTAGTTAGTCGCGGAATTTACGATCTTGAAAAGAGCGTGACTGGCCATCTTTGAGTAACTGCCAAAAGCTGTCCGTGTAGGTTAGAGATGAGGTGTTCGGTCCTCATAGGAGAAGGATGGTTGGTGCCCATTATGACATCTCATTGGTCGACCCAAATTAGATCTAAACCGGTTAAATCGGCTAGCCAAGTTGGATGGTTGAGATGATTTGCGGCAGTTGTTGATTATCGTTGAATTTATTTAAGACTTTTGGAAACATCATGACTATACTAATTTGGCCAATGATTCAGCGAGGTAGTCTAGAAGTAATGTGATTGGTCAAGGCCAAAGACAAGTCACCGACGAGCATAACGGCACCTCATTGGTCGCCCAAACTTGAATCTAAGCTAGTCAATTCGGCCGGCCGAGTCGGATGGCCGTGATTGATTTAAGAATGCCATGGGAAGTCTTGCCCTAATTGAGACTCTTTTTGAGCCGCTTGACTAGCCTACTTTGGCTAGCAATTGAGAGCGTCGCCTGGGGGCTAGGAGGGTTCTGATTGGATGAAATAACAGAGGACACGTCGGTGATTATCGTGAAGCTTGTTTGGTCGCGCCAGGAGGAGTCCAAGCTTGCTGAATCGGCCGGCTAAGTCGTACGACCGTGATCATTTTAAGACTGCCACAGACAGTCTGGGTTCAATTTCTTACATAAACAAGCCGCTCGACTAGCCTACTTTGCTAGTAATTGCGGACGCTGCCTGCATGCTAGAAGCGACCTAATTGCTTGAAAAAATAGGTGGGCAGACGGTTGTCATAACAGCACCTTGTTTACCGAGATTGCAAGATCTAGGGTTAGGTAATGGAGCTTGCCAAGTCGTGTGGTCGTGATTAGTTTACGAATGACTTGGACGACCAAGATCTATTTTCTTAAGAAATTAAGCACGTCGACCAACCAACTTCCATTTTTAATTAAAAGTGTGGCTTGCGAATTTAGAGCGATTTGATTATCCAGCGGGAAAGAAGGGTCGGCAGGAAGCGCTATGGGGTGTTCATGCTAATTTTCATATCCCTATACATACATTTATCACTTGTCTTTCTCTACAAGGGAGACTTAAAACCAAAGAAAAACTTATGCTTTGGGGTCTTATGACTTCTGTTCCTTGTACCCTTTGTGATTACACCTTGGAAAATGAGAGTCATTTATTCCATAGTTGTGAGTTTGCTGCTCAAATTTGGAAGGGTCTTATTCTCAAGATGGGATTTATTAGAACTGCTTGTTAGAGTTGGACTGAAGAAGTGGCATGGTGTGCTGAGAATTTCAAAGGTAACAACTTAGTTTCTTTGTAAGAAGAATGGTGTTGAATAGTTTTATATATCATATTTGGAGGGAAAGGAACTCTAGAATCTTTTCCTCCAAATTTTATTCTATTGAAGTTGTTAGTTACATTATTATCCAGGAAGTCTGGATCAAGATGAGTGATATGAATTTGAAGACTGATGATTCTGCTTCTAATAGAGAGTTTATATATAGGTGGAGATTTGATTGTGAATTTGTTCTTAGCATGCCTATTCCCTGTACTTGGAAATCTCCCACTGGATATGATGTTATGATAAAAACTGATTGTTCTAAAGGAGACACGTCTGCTGGTTTTGGTGCCCTTATTAGATGATCCTTTGGATGCTGCTTATGGAGGGAGTCATTCTATTTTAGTTACCACCTATGAGATGCAAGGAGTAGAGTTGGGTCTAAAGCTTGCTATTAAAATTGAAGCTCAGTATATTCACATATGTATTGATTCTTGGACTGTCTTCCAGCTACTTAACAGTGCTGATCCTAAGCCCCCTAGAATGTCATTCAAGTTTGGAGAAGAGTAATGAATTTATTGTCTAAGTTCACATCTGTGAAGATTACTCATTGTGTTCGTGAAATTAACTGGGCAGCTAATCTCCTGTCTAAACTTTATCCTCCTCATAAACTTGTGGAGTTGGCCACTGAGTAGTTTTCCCCTGCTCTTAAGAAGATTATTGAAGATGACAAAGCTGGAAGGGTGTATTACAGAGTGTAAAAGGTCTACATTTAGGCTTGAGGTTTCTGGTTGTTTTCTTATTTTTTTTAGAGTTTTTGTTTTGGTTGTTGTTTGTTTTTATTTTTATTTTCTTGTAACCTTTTGGTTTGGTTGGGTCTCCTTAACCCCCGTGCCGTGTAAAAATTAAAATATATATATATATATACGAAATATAACGGTCTTTCCTTGGGACTAATGCCTAATGTAGAACTTATAGATTATAGGTCTTTCATTGGGACCAACAAAGCACATGCACATGAATATTTAAAGATCACTACCAAGATCCATGTTTCCTACCACAACAAACTCACAGCCTGGTGCAGGACACCACTTAGTCTACAGTAGAGAAATAAAAAGCAGACACCAAAAATCAAACATGAGAATTGTGTCAGCAACAAGTCCAATAATGTTCCATATAGAAAAGGAGACAAAGATAATAAGGATACAAGTTAGTTACAGATAAAGTCAAACAGTTTGGCAAAGTGAATATGACAACGACAACTTAAACTTAAAAAAAATAAATAATAAAAGACTAAGAAGGTAACAACAATTTCAGGTACATATGAGATCGAAAATTAGGTTAATAAAAACCTAAACTAACATCTCATAAACTGAAAGCAATAGCATAAAATATAACCAATCAACACCGTCTTATGCAATCGGAACTATCAAAGAATGAAACACAAAAGTTATAAAATAAAATTTATTCATTCATAATAATTGATAGTTATTCGAATAGACTTTACACAAAGAAAGTTAAAGTAAATCAACATTTTGAATAGTCTATTCCTTGGATTAAGTATTACAGAATATGACTTAATCCTTAGTGGTTCTTAGATTTTTCACTGAGGTTTCTTCAGTGTTCAAACTCTTGAAGCACGTCTCGGAAGACTTGTCGGCAACCATCTCTTGTTTTTCAACTTGTTCCTTCATGTTTGCAAGATCAGTTATTGTCTCTTCAATTCTTAGCCAATCTTGATTTCGAACTGTTATTATGAGATTGGTTCTCAGTTCTTCAAAACCATTGATGAAGTTTACCATATTATCAGTAGGTATCCACTTGGTTTCTTTTGGATCTTGAAAGTTGAAGGCTAGAAGACATGACTCCTCTTGGGATCCAATAGAACTATTAGACTCATAATCAGACATGAGTTTTGAGATGAACTTCTTCTTCCTTTCTGTATTGATTTCCAGATAACTCTCAACTTTAAGAGCTTCCTCCTTATTACCCTCTGTAATACTGCGAGTTATTGGAGTCATGCTTAAAGATTCAAATAAGAATTAATTAGAGTTTCTTAATACAAGCAAAAGGGAATTTTCTTTAGAAGATTTTATCCTTCGGACCGAAAATACCAATGATATTCCCATATTTTCTTTCTATAAGATAATGTCTGAAACCTTCATGTTAGGAAGATTATAGGATAATATTAAAATCCAAAATTTTTAATTAAACCCTAATTACCGAAAACCAGTATTGACATGAACCTTTTTAGACAATATGGATTTGCAGTTACCCATTTTTGTCGTGAATTTTTCTGATAAAACACAATACATGTGCTCTCGTTTCATGTGCTTCCTCATCCTGTAATTTTAAAGCACAAATCTGGATGATAAACTCCATACAACTAAGTTATATCGGAGTAAGCCTTGATATGCTTACAACGAGTATCAAAACTATTGTTCATGTTTATCTTTATAGATTTCTTCCCAAGATATTTCTCCCAATTATTTGATCTTTCCTTGTGGTGCAAGTTGGATCCCGGGGACAAAATGAGCTAATGTGAGAATTTTCAGAGATAGATAAATCTGCTTAATTCTATTAATATGACTTTCTCATGATTTCATTATTCTAACGATATCCTTATCATACACATCAGTTTGATCATCAGAAATAATTGTAAGATCTTTTGGAATCCATTTCCGATTGTTTTTCTTAGAAAAAATTATCTCCTTCCATTTCTTCTGGAAATTTTAAGTAGGTAAACTACCTTTATGTAAACATAGATTGTTCCGACATGAGTGAGGTGAAACCTTTTTCCAGAAGTGATTATCAACTCTTTTGCTTGAACAGTTTGAGTCGATTTTATCAGAATGGGTATAATCTGTCTTTCTACTGGGGAATGATCTTCTAGTTTTTTAAGACAAGACACTTCTTTTAACACTTTTACAAGAGTATTTTGAATAAGTATAAGTTTCTTGTCAAGTGACTGAAATCTATATTCCTTATGATCCTTTACGGAACTGATTCAAAGTTTCCTTTGAATTAGATTTCGTTTGATCACTACTAGATGTAGAAGGAGGTTTTTCATTCTATTCTGACTTGATGTAGTTAGGAAAATTACCTTCATATTCATGATCTATTTATGATGTGATCAAACAAGTCTTGTCATCACGATCTGTAAAAGTCGAGCAAGGAATTTTGGTTTCTTCATCCGAGGAAATTATAACATAATCATTAGTCAGAGTCTTAGATTCAACCCCTTGTTCTTGAGCAAGTGTTTTTTCAAGAGCTTCTACTTTGAAAGAGAGATCCATATTCTCTTTGACTAGAATATTTAGTTTTATGTCTTATTCTCTGATCTCTTGTCTAAGAATATTAGATTTTGTCTTTAATATTAATATTTTATAAGACAAACAGCTAATAGGCTTTAGTTTCATCAACTCTTTTTCAGCATATTCTTTGACATCAGAGTCAGACACGGATGTACTATTGATCGCCTTAACTCCTGGATCATGAGTTAAATATGTAGTAACATTCTTCACTTTTGAGTATTCACAATCTTGCAATACGTTAACTGAATGATCCATTTAATTCAAATGTTATAATTTGGATTGCACCAAACACATATTGTTAGATCTTTTCATGTTTTCCTGCTCTGATACCAATTGAAAAGACGAGGGTACCCAAATACACCATAATATTTTAAATATTAACCTATAGGTCTTATACCTTGTGTGATTGTCTATGGACGAGGTCGAGACAATACGACAACAAGATATTTACTTGAAAATAATTACGGTAATAAAATCGATTGACTATTAGGATCACTGTCAAGTAATTCGGATTAACGCCCAAGTGTATTTACTTTATTATAATATAAAACAATTATAATGCGGAAGTAAAGTAAAAACACAAGACAAGATTATGTTAACGAGGAAACCGCAAATGTAGAAAAACCCCGGGACCTAGTCCAGTTTTGAATACTCTCATAATTTAGCCGTTATACAATACCTAATATCAATTTCGTATAGTTGAGACCAAGTAGACTACCCCTAGCTACTTAGTTTCCCCAGTATGCGTCTTCGACCTTTTGGTCACGCACGTGAATCTTAAGACAGAAGTCACTATCTCAAGTTGCTTTACTCCTTTTGATCGTAATTCAAACAACAAAGGAATGAATCTATTTGGTAACCACTTTATTCAATCTTTGGTAAAAGATATGTTTGAGTTGTTGACAAAGGTTCTTTCGTTTAATTTAATAAACTTCTTGTCGGGTATCATCAATCCAAATCTGAAAGTTCAGATCTAGATTCACAACTATCAAATCGTAGAAAACCACCAAATGATAGTTGTCGATCAATACTATATGATCAAATCTTTCAAAGATAAATCTAATCTTAGTTGGATCCCAGCCGATCAACATGTGTGCACAAATTCACAAGATACGAAAACTAATAAGAAAATCTTATTGGTCTTCAAATCTTCAATTTCCTTCTCACGACACAAACTTGAATCCGTTTGTGATTAATCACACCCAGAATAGAGTATGTTAACAATGGATTATCACAAGATGTCTTTAGATATACAAATAGTTCTAAAGATTCTGTTGATTCTTTGATCTAGTTTAAGTGACCCTTATGTCAGAAGAGAAGGCTCTCAAGAATAATCAAACTAGGTGCAATCAAAGTTTCAACAACCGTTAGTTAATCAAATCAATAATCGAAAACTAAAATAACAATGCAATTATTTAGTTTCCCACCAACGGTGCTCGTAGAGCTTATTGAAATAACAATGATCACACAGAAGTCTTTAAACGAGCGGTCATAAGAGATTTCGCCTAATTAGGGTATTTTACTCTCCGGATAGACGGCTCTACCAAAAACAACACTAACGAAGTTTGCCTGGCTCTTAGGATAGTTTGCAATAAATGCAAACTCAAAGTACATATAGACCAAGGTTGTTTGGACAACAAGGAAATTCCAAAACCAAAAATATTCTCAAGATATTCATTAAAGTACCTAATTTTGTTTTCCTATTTCCAATTAAATGTCAAACAATATTTCAAAAATCTCTCTTAGAAAATTTCTATTATTAGTTTAACACATTAACTAATAAACCTTTTCCAGTAATTAAAACATATATATACTTGAAAATTATAATTAAATGATTTTTAATATTTCGGTCTGGAATTACCTTGAGCATCAAGGAATATCTTTGACCAGTTAATGATAAGAGTTACATACATGTTCAAATAGTATCGACATCTAGAAGTTTCTCATCTTAGCAAACCCTATTTAATAATTCATACATAATATGAAGAGATGTGTGAACTTTGAAAACTCGGTTTTCTCTTGGGACCTGTTATACCATGACTCACAATATAAGTTGTGACATGTTATACCATGCTTCCCAAGATAGGTTGTGACCGGTTACACCATGCTTCCCAATGTTGCTTATGATTGGTTACACCTTACTTCCCAAAGTAGCTTGTGATCGGTTACACCTTGCTTCCCAGTGTAGCTTGTGACCGATTACACCTTACTTCCCAATGTAGCTTGTGACCTATTATACCTTGCTTTCCAAATTAGCTTGTGACCGGTTACAACTTGCTACACACTATAGGCTATGACCGGTTATACCTTGATTCTCAACATAAGTCAAGATCGGTTCTACCTTGCTATCTTGTATTGGTCACACAAATATATTCAATGAAGAACCGGACCAACACACTTATGATTTCCCTTTAGATTATTAAACAAGTTCATACATCTACTTTCTTAAGCCAATGTAATAATACATAGTTTCCTAGGATAAAATCACACATACATCCTACACATAATAAAGTAACTAAATACATAGATTATGTTGATGTCGTATTTACAAAGTCCAAAAGATAAGTGTTATATTTCGTAATATAATTTCTTAATACTTTGAACTTAATCCTACGACCAAGTATAATTACTAGAATATTATATATACAGCTTCTCATGTTATGTTTTCAATATAATACGACTTGGAAGGTACTTTAGGAATGGAAACAAGTCAAGTTAATATTACTAACCTCAAGTGGAAGGATGATGTCTTCGTTGCAGTAGTTACTTCTTCACATTCTTCAGGTCATCAGAGTAATACTTGTACGTCTCAACATTCATAGACTTTCTAGTCTATCGTAAACGAAGTTGACTCTAGTAATGAATCAAGCGACTCTAAATGAGTTTTGATACTAAAATATGACAACCAAAATTGACATACCAATGCTTGGTGGATTCAAATGAGTTATGGTCTAACAAACACTTTCACTTTTATCAAGTACTTCAGTTTTTTTTATTGCTTTGAAGGAAATACATTTGTCAACTTTAGTTTGTTGTTCATGATCAAAGATCTTTATTTTTCCAACAAGGGTGCTTCTGAAAAGTGTAGCAAGATCATTTCCTTATGTGATGACATGTTTCTTAGACTTGTATCGAGCTGGTAAAGATCTCAGAATTTTTTTCACAATATCCTTTCCAGGTATAGTCATTCCTAATGCATAGTAAACACTGACGATTTCAGACAACTTGTGATTAAATTCCTCAAACGAATCTTTGTCAGCCATAGGTCCTAGTCAGAAGTTATATTTTGAAGCCTTGATTCTTTCTCTGCGGGTATTCCCTTCAAATATGGTTTCTAAGATATCCCAAGTATCATTCGATCTAGTGAAATTAGACACGTGATGCTGAAGATCTTGGATTATGGCACGGATAATGGCGTTCAGACCATCAAGTTGTGTTAAGCATTACTAATATACTCATTGCTATATGTAGCTATATCTTTTGGAACAGCCGATGCTCCTTCTCCATACATTGGAACATTATATCCATTCACAACAAGAACCCTTTTTTTAAAATCACGAGCTTGTAAGAAGGATCGCATAACTATTTTCCACCATAGGTAATTTGTGTCATCGAAGGCTGGCATTACATTATTCAAGATTGCACTCTTTTCCATTATTCAGATCACCCCAAAGACTGACTTATTAGGTCTAAGACTCTAAAGGTGTTTGCCTGCTCTGATACAATTGAAAAGGAGAGGGTACCAAGTACACCACTAACTTTTTGGTTCGACAACCTGTATGGAAAAAACCTAATACAATTTCAAGTAAACCAATTTAATGATCCTTGGTATTAAGTATGTAGAGTTTATATCTCAATATCTCCTCAATCGGTACTTATAGACTATGGAGTCCGTGAACCTGATTGTTAAAAAGAGTACTTGGGCGATCTCAAAAATCAGTATCCAAAATAAATCTAGTCGTATCTAAATAATTCAATTAGAATTCTTCCAAGTAATAAACTTGTTATCTATCTTCGAAGATACGAATTATACAAGAAACAAGTCTCGTAATCAATTACAATTATATGGACGTATATCTACTATAATTGAATATGTACAACTTGTGTGAATCCGATTATAAAGATAAACAATATAATGCGGAAAAGAAAAAACATAAGACACCATAAGTTTTATTAACGAGGAAACCGCAATAGCATAAAAACCACAGGACCTCGTCCATATTTGAACACCAAACTGTATTAAGCCGCTACGGGCACTAGCCTACTATCAAAGTTTAGACTGGAATGTAGTTGAGAATGAATCCACCCTCCAAGCGATTCGGTTAC
This sequence comes from Papaver somniferum, assembly GCF_003573695.1. Classification (NCBI taxonomy): domain Eukaryota; kingdom Viridiplantae; phylum Streptophyta; class Magnoliopsida; order Ranunculales; family Papaveraceae; genus Papaver; species Papaver somniferum. The sequence goes on along the minus strand of NW_020621381.1, from coordinate 4,091,344 downwards.
AGTCACGATACTTACGTCTCATGAACCTCGCAAGGATTTACGCTATTGATTCCCTTAGCTGACGTCCTTTACAACTAAGAGTTGCTTCAACTTAAGTGAATAATTCTGATACTAATCCGCCTCTAACAGATAAGCCTATTTGGTTTCCCTTTAGATCAAATATCAAGGCTTGGAAATATGTTTTCAATAGACAAATCTAGCAAACCTCACAAATCTGTAACACTTACACTCAGTCAGATGATAAGTCTGGATTCTTTACCACATCTCAAGAAAAATCTTCAACTTATCAATTAAGAATAGTTTTTAGATATCTATCTTGAGGAATCACAAAATTTGAGACGAAGAGAACTTTCCGATTTATATCTTGCCAGAAAGAGATTACGAGAACCTCGATAACAGAAAAGCAAGATCAGGATACACGAGCTATCAAGATAGAGATGGTAATGTTAGAGCATATCTCAGTTGAACCCACCAAGCGTTGGTATGTCAAGTTTGGTTGTCATATTTTAGTGAGCCGAAACTCATTTAAGAGTCGCTTGATTATGTACTAGAGTCAACTTCGTATAGGTTAGCTTGAAAGTATTGGGATATGAGACATTACAAGTATTGCGAACACTTGAAGAAGTGAAGAAGTAAGGATCTACAACGACATCATCATCCTTCCGCTTGAGGTTAGTGATATTTGACTTGAACTGTTTCATTACCTAGGCGTATCTTTCAAATCGTGCATATTGAAAACAAAACTGCGAAGCATGAATGATTATACTCTAGTTAGACATAGTATTAAGGAATACAATACGAGGTTTATTGCTTAACCATTAAACTTTATAGATAAGATATCGACATAATCGTTTGAATGCTATTGTGATTATGTATAGGTATAAGGTGAAGATTTCATCCTAGGAAACAATGTTTTACATTTGTTTTAAGGAAGTATATACATGAACTTGTTTTATGAATCGAAAGAGAAATCGCCAGGCATTATTGGTATTGTTATTCATTGCATATCTTTTGAACTACCAATACGTGTGATTAGTATAACCGCTCATGACTTGTTTATGTTCTTGGTAAAACTATTCACAAAGGTTTGACTTTTTTATTGGTATGACTTTTATTAGTGAAACGGATCTTAAGTAATCACCTGAAATGGTATGATCAGTTTTGTGTTATTGGTATGACCAACTCTGGGTAAAGGGTAACTGATCCTAGTAAGAGGTGCAACCCATCACAAAGGGGAATCGATCCTTGTATGAGGTGCAGCAAGTTTTTAGCAGAAAGGGGAACCGATCCTATGGACATGTGCAACACATTTTTAGGAAAAGGGGACATATCCTATGGACATGTGCAACAAGTACAAGTTAGATACCATATATATGTGGAAAATCGATCCTAGTACCTAGTCAACCGAATTTTGGAAAGCTAGTGCGACTATGCACAATACTCACATGGAGGTAGAACCGAAACTTGTTTTGGTAGAACCGTTAAACCCATGATTTGTGATTGAGTGTTCTTGATCAAACACGTAGTTCTTGAAAGTCAGATGAACCTATTCTAACTTGTTTGGAAGTTTGGAAAATCGGTTTCAATATTGTAAGTATGAAAGAGAACTTACAAAGTAAGGATGTCGACATACATTGAACATGTGTAGTAACGCTTATCTTTAATTTTTTCAAATTTATTCCTTAATATCTAAAGGAAGAAAATCCCAAATCGAATAAAATAAATTGAGAATCTTTTATTTAAGGTTTTTAATTTTATTTTAGGAAAACAAAAATTAGTAATGTGCATTTAGTAGTTGGAGATTTTCCAAGAGATTTTCGGTCATTATTTTGGACAAAGCATTTCCAGGAATTATGGAAACCGAATCTGGAATATATTGCATATCTTGAAAATATTTTCGGTTTTGGAAATTCCTTGGTGTCCAAACTTCCTTGGTCTATAAATATGAAAGTTTGCATTTCGAGCAAACCAAGAACTATCTCAGTTTTGCTGCTACTGGTGAAGCCGCCTATTCGGAGAGGAGAGTAACCTAATTAGGCGAAATCTCTTACGACCGCTCAGTTTAAAGTCTTCTTTGGGATTGAGAAGTTCTATTAGTATCATTGGTGGGAAACTAGATAATTGCGGTTTATCTTTTGTTTTCGATTGATTTGATTGACTAACGATGGTTGAACTTTGATTGCACCTAGTTTGTTTATTCTTGAGAATCTTCTCTTCTGATATAAGATTCACTCAAACTAGGTCGAAGTTTCGACGGGGATCTTTAGACTGTTTGTAGATCTAAAGATGTCTTGTGATAATCAATTGTTAACATACTCAGTTCTGTGCGTGATTGATCACAAGAGATTCAAGTTGATTGTGTGCAGGTGTTTATTGAAGATCTAAGAAGATTTGAAGACAAAGAAGACTTTGAAGATTTCTGATTTTGGATTCATAATCTTAGGTGTTCACAATACTTGTTTCGATAAAAGAGGATCCAACTATAATCGCTTTATCCTTGTGGTATATTAGATTGATTAGTTGTGTAGATCAGCATCAATACAATTCTTTGTGATCAAAAGTATTGATTGAAAAATGTTAACAATTACTTCGGTAGTTGATAATAAGATAGATATAAGAACCTGACGAAGGAGTTTATTGAGATAAACAGAAGAGCCTTTGTCGAACTCATGTCACTTGGTTGAAAAGAGTTGATACCAAACAGATTTGTTGTTCCTTTACTGTTTGGAATACGGACTAAAGGAATTGTTCCAAGTACGTGACTTATTACAGGTCGGAGGCGTGGGAATACAGACGGAACTAGGTGAACAATAGGTTTAGTTGTTTGGTCTCAACTATACGAATTTGATTTGATTTTGTATAGCGGCTTAATCCTGAGAGTATTCAATTCTGGACAAGGTCCCGGGGTTTTTCTGCATTTGCGGTTTCCTCGTTAACAAAATCTTGTTGTGTCATTTTACTTTTATTTTCCGCAATTATAATTGTTGTTATTATAATTTCAAGTAAATTACAAAAACGTTAATTCCTATTTACTTGATAAGCAATCATATTGTGTTTGGTTAAGTCCGAACCTTTTATCAAGTAAACATACTTCGTCGTTTTATTATCTCGATCTCGTATCCATAGACAATCACACGAAGTGTATACCGATTTGTTGTATTGTCTCGACTCAGTCCATAGACAATCACTTTCGGAGAAAGGACTTAATGGTGGAAAAGTTTTAGATTGAGGTATACTTGGGTACCCTCGTCTTTTCAATTGGTATCAGAGCAGGCAAACACGAAAAGATCTAACCATCTGTGTTTGGTACGATCCAACCTATAAGATATGGGCCAAAAAAAAGTTAAGCGAGAGCGAAAACTAAAAAAAGGATCAATTAACGTGTCACAAGATATGTGCTCAAAAAGGGATTTTTCGTCAAGTTCAGGTTGCTCAATTGATGAGATCTCTAACGAGACATTTTTGAGTTCTATTCTTGAGTCTCTAATGAAAGATCAAGTGTGAAAACTTCTGAACTAAAGGAATTGAGTAAACAATTTCTTTTCTGCTCTAATGAACTTCTTTCAACACTTGAAAGAGAACGAGATTTAACATTAAAGCTTGAAAATCTCTATAAACAACATAAATTCCTAAAAGAAGGAATCACACAACAAGTTTGTGACTATGAAAAAGGGATGAATATTGAACGTCATCATGTAGAAGCTTGTGAAAAAGATCTAGAAAAATCTCGAGAAAAGATGTGTCTTCTGGAAAAAGAGCTTGATGACTCTAAAGTAAAACTGAACTCTCAACAAGAGTGCTTCAAGGAAAAAGAAAAAGGTCTTCTTTCCAACATAAAATGTTTAGAGGAAACTCTTAACTCTACCCTTGATAAAAATATTTTATTAAATGAGGATATCTCTATGTTGAAAAAACTTAATGAGAGCTCAAACAACTTTTCCTTGTTGGAAACAGGGAGAAGTCATGGTGACACACGTGGTCTAGGATATGAAGGTAGTAATACTGCAGTTTCTATCAGTGAAATAAAGTTTGTAAAATCTGTGTGTACTCAAACAGAGGATTCTCTAAAAGAAAATGCTCAACATAGCAATGGATAAACCAGTAGGGACAAACAAACGATTGATGATCATTCAAACCAAAAGAGGAAAGCTCATGAAGAAAGGAAGATATCAAAGCCACGAAGAAGAGAGAGAACCAAAGGAGTTTTCAACAATCTTACACAAACAGGTAACAACCAACATTATAACTATTATAATATCAAATGTTGTTATTCTTGTGGTAGTAAAAAACATGTTCAGAAGATGTGCAAGATTCGCAAAATGCAAAATGCTCTCCAGTTTGTCTCAAGAGAGTTGGGAAAAATAAAACTTGTTCCTCGACTCTTAACAAACAGAGTAAAGGACTATTATATTGATTCCTGGTTTACCCAGTATATACCAAAATCATTTAGAAATAAGCATAAGAAAAATGATTTTAAACAGACAAGGTTTGTCTCTCATCCTTTAAAAGGAACAAACTCTGAATCATTCTTCAATTATGATGACATATCATATTTCAATATATGGAAGAGAAAGAACAGTCGAAAATAGTGCACTGTTACATAAGTACAAATTTCTCTGCACCCAAGCACTCATGTGTTATAAAAATTGTTTAAAAGGGGTAATTCCAGTTATTTCCTTTTGAGAAAGATTACCGAAAATTCTCCGTTTCTTTTTATAAGTAAGTAAAATCTTATAAGAACCTAATTCGTGTTCGAGTTCTTCATGGTTTTCAACAATGAAAGACCTAAAGAATGATATATCTGATTTGATGTATTCTTGTAGATTTCATGACCTATTAACTAGAAAAATTCATATAATCCTTTTCACTGAGAATAAGATATCATACAACGAATTTGTAGGAGAATACTGTATCCAGGAGGTGGAAAGTGTTTTGGATTCCTTTAATAAAGGAAGATTCGAAATCTGTTCTGATTTATGCTCATATCAAATCATGCCCTCTCTTACTGAAGTAAGGGCTACAAGCCTATGTGAAGGAGTTCTTGAATTGATAGGAAGAAAAGAACTTTCGAAGGAATTATCCTCTGTTGCTCGAAAGGAAATCATTTTTCATGTTGTTTGCTGGGGATGTTATAGAGACTTTCGTGATCTTCAAATGATTAGTTTTAACTCCACCAACCTTGAAATGTTTGAAGAAAACCTTGATGAAATCATGGAAACAGAGGATAACAATGATGAATAAGTTTAAACTTTTGTTCAAAAGATAATAGACATCAATTTTTGATTTCTTTCAATGATTGTACTAAGTCTATTATGAATAAAACTATCTTTTTGTGAATAAAATTATTTGATTTATAATTTTTCTTGTGATAATGTTTGATTTACGTAGTCTGTGCTTGAATGCTTTATCTTATTGCTTTGTATGTTTATGGGATGTTTGATTCGGTTTTCTAACCTTGATATTCGATTTCATAATGTTATGAACCTTTGGGTAACTTTTTGATTTAGCAGGATTAAGTTCTAGCCCATGTGGTAGGCTTTATCAAAGGATCATGAGGGGTTCTGATAGAAACAATATGTGAAAAGTCACAATATGTTGAATCGGTTTTGGTTTAGCATAAAAGCATATGTGTTTCAGGGTTTTCAACTTTTGCTTGCAATAGTTAAAAACCGGTTTTCAACCTTTCTCTGGTAAAGGTTGGTTGTTGTTATTCTTTTGTTTTGCATAAGGATGACAACATAATGATATTTCGATATCAATTCTCCCTGGAAGAATATGCAAATATATTGGAGAAGTGGATGCGAAATTTAAGGTAACAATCTTGTTAGATAATTGTTTTCCTGTTTAAGAAAAGCCTGATTTAATTTCGTATATTTATTGCTTTTGCTTAACAAAATTTCGGTACAATTGACGTTTTATTCCATTATTTGTGTATGGATATGTGTGTGTGTGATTCAATTGGTTCCAGTTAAGAAAAACTATTGTTATCTTGTTATTGTGTGGTATCAATTGTTTAGGCTTACAAAATTTCGGTGCAATTGCGGTGCTTTAATGTCTATGTTGTTTCAATTGCTTCCGGTTGAGGTAAATAATTATGCAAGTTTATTTATTTGGTTTGTATGAATTATTTATGGCTTAATGAAACAAAAGGTTTACGGGATGAATTGTTTAGTCCAATTCGATTCCGGATAAGAGAAATTAAGTTAATTCTGATCTTAGTTAGACTTATCAAAGTGGAGGTTTCGGTTATTCAAGTCTAATTGAATGCCTTAACAAGAAATGCTAGTTAACTAACCTAGTACTTGTCTTGTTTAAAAGTTCAAGGTCTAAGTTATATGGATAATTAGAACCTGATGAGAAAAATAGAGTTATCTTTATTTTGGTCTTATCGAACAAGCGACTGAATTTGTACAACCAGTTTAGCAAAGGAACCAAGGTGCATAGTTGATTTTTGGTTTGCTAAAATATTAGGGAAAATTGCTTCGGGAAATTGTTTCCTTGGTAACATATCAAAACAAATTACTTTGTAGTTTCGGTTTTGATATTGGTTATCAAAAACGGTGTGTGGAACCCTCGTGCTTAACTATATGGTTTGTAAGTCTATTTTGAGATTTGTAAGATCCTTTCGATTTGTCCTTTATTTTTTCGTTTCTTTGTCATTTTGTGATAAAAAGGGGGAGAAATAAGTGATACTGGTATTGATTTGTATTGATTGGTATCACTAAGGGAAAGGACATTGGTGCTTAAACGTTTATCTAACGAAAGAGTGAAAGCATAGACTAAGGGGGACTAACATATCATATACTTGTAGTTATATGGACTACAAAGGAAATAAAAAAGACGTGTGGATTGATAAAATCTACCTATCTTACCTTTAGGGGGAGTATTAGCTTTGTTATTATAATGTCAACAGTGGCATTTAAAGATTGAATGTATTCAGGTTCTTGTGCTGTTGAATTCGGGAATCAAGCGTATGTGTAATGAATTCTTGTAATTTGTTTATTCATATGATGTAAGAGTTTTGTCACTAAAATTGACAAAGGGGGAGATTGTTAGAGCATAGCTCGGTTGAAACCACCAAGCGTTGGTATGTCAAGTTTGGTAGTCATATTTTAGTGAGCCAAAACTCATTTAAGAGTCGCTCGATTATGTACTAGAGTCAACTTCGTATAGGTTAGCTTGAAAGTATTAGGATATGAGACATTACAAGTATTACGAAGACTTGAAGAAGTGAAGAAGTAAGGAGATACAACGACAACATCATCCTTCCACTTGAGGTTAGTGATATTTGACTTGAACTGTTTCATTCCCTAAACGCATCTTTCAAGTCGTGCATATTGAAAACAAAACTGCGAAGCATGAATGATTGTACTCTAGTTAGACATAGTATTAAGGAATACAATACGAGGTTTATTGCTTAACCATTAAACTTTATAGATAAGACATCGACATAATCGTTTGAATGCTATTGTGATTATGTATGGGTATAAGGTGAAGATTTCATCCTTGGAAACAATATTTTACATTTGTTTTAAGGAAGTAAATTCATGAACTTGTTTTGTGAATCGAAAGAGAAATCGCCAGGCATTATTGGTATTGTTATTCATTGCATGTCTTTTGAACTACCAATATGTGTGATTAGTATAACCGCTCATGACTTGTTTATGTTCTTGGTAAAACTATTCACAAAGGCCTGACTTTTGTATTGGTATGACTTTTATTAGTGAAACCGATCTTAAGTAATCACCTGAGATGGTATGATCGACTTTGTGTTATTGGTATGACCAACTTTGGGTAAAGGGGTACCGATCCTAGTAAGAGGTGCAACCCATCACAAAGGGGAATTGATCCTTGTATGAGGTGCAGCAAGTTTTTAGCAGAAAGGGGAACCGATCCTATGGACATGTGCAACACGTTTTTAGGCAAAGGGGAACCGATCTTATGGACATGTGCAGCAAGTACAAGTTAGATACCATATATATGTGGGGAACCGATCCTAGTACCTGGTCAACCGAATTTTGGAAAGCTAGTGTGACTATGCATAATACTCACATGGAGGTAGAACCGAAACTTGTTTTGGTAGAACCGTTAAACCCATGATTTGTAATTGAGTGTTCTTGATCAATCACGTAGTTCTTGAAAGTTAGATGAACCAATCCTAAACTTGTTTGGAAGTGTGGCAAATCGCTTTCAAGATTGTAAGTATGAAAGAGGACTTACAAAGTAAGGATGTCGACATACTTTGAACATATGCAGTAACGCTTATCTTTAATTGTTCAAAGTTATTCCTTAATAGCTAAAGGAAGAAAATCCCAGATCGATAAAATAAATTGAGAATCTTTTATTTAAGGTTCTTAATTTTATTTTAGGAAAATAAAAATTAGTAATGTGCATTTACTAGTTGGAGATTTTCCAATAGATTTTCGGTCATTATTTTGGACAAAACATTTCCAGGAATCATGGAAACCGAATCTAGAATATACTGCATATCTTGAGAATATTTTCGGTTTTGGAAATTCCTTGGTGTCCAAACTTCCTTGGTCTATAAATTTCAAAGTTTGCATTTCGAGCAAACTAATCCTTCGTACAGCAAGAATTATCTCAGTTGTGCTGCTACTGGTGAAGCCGCCTATTCGGAGAGGAGAGTAACCTAATTGGGCGAAATCTCTTAAGGCCGCTTAGTTTAAAGTTTTCTTTGGGATTGAGAAGCTCTATTAGTACTGTTGGTGGGAACCTAGATAATTGTGGTTTATCTTTTGTTTTTGATTGATTTGATTGACTAACCGTGGTTGAACTTTGATTGCACCTAGTTTGGTTATGCTTGAGAATCTTCTCTTCTGATATAAGATTCACTCAAACTAGATCGAAGTTTCGACGAGGATCTTCAGATTGTTTGTAGATCTAAAGACGTCTTGTGATAATCCATCGTTAACAGACTCCATTATTTGCGTGATTGATCACAGATTCAAGTTGATTATGTGCAGGTGTTTATTGAAGATCTAAGAAGACTTTGAAGATTTCTGATTTGGGATTCATAATTTTTGGTGTGCACAATACTTGTTTCGGTAAAAGAGGATCCAACTATAATCGGTTTATCCTTGTGGTAGATTAGATTGATTAGTTTTGTAGATCGGCATCAATACAATTCTTTATGATTAAACGTATTAATTACAAAATCTTAAAAATTACTTCGGTAGTTGATAATAAGATAGATCTAAGAACCTGAAGAATGAGTTTATTGAGATAAACAGAAGAGCCTTTGTCGAACTCATATAACTTGGTTTAAAAGAGTTGATACCAAACAGATTTGTTGTTCCTTTACTGTTTGGAATACGAACCAAAGGATTTATTCCAAGTACGTGACTTACTTCAGGTTGGAGGCGTGGGAATACAGACGGAACTAGGTGAACAATAGGTTTAGTTGCTTGGTCTCAACTATATGAGGTTGGTTTGATTTTGTATAGCGGCTTAATCCTGAGAGTATTCAATTCTGGACAAGGTCCCGGTTTTTTTTTGCATTTACGGTTTCCTCGTTAACAAAATCTTGCTGTGTCATTACTTTTATTTTCCGCAATTATAATTTAAAGTAAATTACACAAACGTTAATTCCTATTTACTTGATAAGCAATCTTATTGTGGTTGGTTAAGCCCGAACCTTTTATCAAGTAAACATACTTCGTTGTTGTATTGTCTCGATCTCGTATCCATGGATGATCACACGAAGTGTGAAACGATTTGTTGTATTGTATCGACTCAGTCCATAGACAATCACTTTTGGAAAAAGGACTTATAGGTGGAAAAGTTTTAGATTGAGGTATATTTGGGTACCCCCATCTTTTCAAGTAGGACCTGGCTTCAAGAATCCCCACGGCGAAGTCTTTCAGTTGTTGACCCAATTATGTTTCTCAAAAGAAACCTAGGTCAATAAAGAACGCCTATAGCTATCAACTAGAACATAAATTGACGGGGATTGATTTTTCCAGTTGAAGGAGCATTTCTATTTATATTTTTTCAAGACTGAGGGTTGCTTAAAATTCAAGCTAAGATAACTTGAGAATCAAGCAAACACTTTATCTGTTTAGATGAAACTCTAATTAGGGTTTCAAGTAAGCATGTGGGAAATTGTCTTGAATTCATATAAGAAGAATATACACAGTGGTTTGGTTATGGAACCCTGTACAATGACTGTTCTTTGGAAAATATGCCTTATGAATTATAAGCAACTTGATGTTCATTCAAACACTTAGAGTTTAATCATGATGCATATACATAAGTGTTTTAGTGATCAATGATGTCATAGAAGTGTTTAAGAGAGTCATAGCAATGCAAAACATATTCAAAAAATAAGTCTTTGAGCATCTGCTAAATTCTACTAGGACCGTTGGTGAAACGGTTCATGAACTGTTAGGCTAAAGTTCACGATTCAGGGTGCTACGGTTCGTGAACCAGGTTCGCGAACTCTACTCGGCCCGAAAAATCAGATAGTTACGGTTCGTGAACTGGGTTCGCCAATTGCTAGCCTTTTACACCAATTTGAAAATTCAGTTCACCATGGTTCGTAAATTTTCCCCAACTGAACTTACATTTTGCGAACTTGTTAGCCAACCTTCCATGTATTTCTGAAACTTAGATATCTATGGTTTGCGAACTGGTTAGCCAGCCTACCCTGAGGCGAAATAACAAAATTTCTCTATTTGGATGTTTGAAACATTCCCAAATGATAAAATCATTTGCATGAGCAATTTTCAATTGATCCACAAATTAATTACTGAACAATAAATTGTTTTTAACTAATATTGTTAAGGAGCTTTGGATATTTATGCTTGAATCATCGAGATGTTTTAATAAGACAAGATTGACTAGAATTTTCTTCTTTGCGACAAATATACTATAAGTCATACGACGTAGTCTCAAATGATAAAATGGTAAGATAGTGAGTAAAATGTAATGGCGCAGTCTTCACATACCTGGATAATGAAGTTCTCCAAATGTCTTCGTCGATCTTCAGTCTTCGAGGGTGTTGTCTGATACTCAACTACCGAATTCTAACCTAGTCTGAGACTGGACTTAGCAGGCTAGAAATCAAGATATAGTTTTAATAAACTAACATTGACAACAAGCTTGAGATGACAAAACTTGTGGGTTCAACCGAGCATTGCTTTAACAGAGTATGAGTCCAAATCCGAATTTCATTTGGGGAAAATGTTGGTATTGGCGAGGTGTATATGATTTAGGATGTCGAGGTATTATTGGATCATTGAGTTGGATATCTCTAGTTCATTTAATAATTCAGTGAAACACTTTTACTTTTTGTGCTATAGATACCAATGTATAGAAAGTCAAATTTAATATTTTGGTCAATAATACTGACCAAATCCATATAAGTTATATTTAAATAAGGCATGTGTTAAAAGTTGTTCGAGGGTGAAAACAGTTTCTGCTGATTTTGGTAATTTCGAGTGTGTGGGTGACAAACGAGTCTAAACCCTAAACAGTGTACTGCAAGGGAGTACTTTGATTCGAGAGATCAATCTGTACAAATCCGGCGTAAACCAAGAAATGGCCATTCCAGGCTTGCTTCGGTCACATAGTGAAGTAGAAAGGTTGGTCTAGGGAGGGAAGCGAAGAGAGTGTTGAGACCATAATAGTTGATTCGGGAAGAGTAGTTGTTTGACGACTTGTATCAAAAAGTGGAAGTCTAACAGATGGGAAAGCTAACAAGTGATTTCTTAGTGTTGTATTCTCCTAACCAAAACTTGTTCTTTTTTGGAAATAGGTGAGACCTATTTATACAAGTCGCAACGAAACGTACCCTAGTCTCATAAGAAGTGGAAACGGTTGAGTAAATGGAAGAAAGCGGTGACGGGTAACGCCTAGAAAAAATATTTCCATAATGAAGGAAACGTTTCACCATTACTTCTTGTATTTACTAACCGCCTCACTCTTATAACACTTTCTTGTAACAGACATAGTGTACGCCGCACGCTGTAAACCGCCAGACCAACACCCTGATGAGCATCCCCCAGTTTGTGACATGTTTTAATGTCTCGAGTGTTTTGTGTAGCATGTTTCTATTGTTTGGCAAGTTGATCTTGGGAGGCTTGCCGTCTCGGTGGTGACCTTCGACGGTCGAGATTTTGCATCTTGATAGGAAGGTTAGTCGTTGATTGTGGTTACCTTCCGTTGGTAGCCAGTGGTGTGGCCATGGTGCTGGCATGGCTTGCGCATGTTCTTGGCGTGGCTAATTAGGGTTTGGTGCCGTGACCGTAGAATTGGCATATCTAAGTGTGCACCGTGGCCAAAGAGTTGGAAGCGTAGCCAAAGGTTGCCACAAGTCGTTTGGTTTAGTGGCGAGCTTGTACAGCTGAGATTTGCATCTCAGAAGGAAGGATAGTCGTTGATTGTTGCAACCTTCCGTTTGGCAGCCAGCGGCATGGAGGCATGGCCGACACGGCTTTGGCGTGGCCAAATTAGGGATTTGGCACCGTGACCAAATTAGGGCTTTGGCACCATGGCCAAGAGTTGGCACCGTAGCCAAGAGATTGCCACAAGTCGTTTGGTGGCAATTTTGTACGGCTGAGATTTGCATTTCAGGGGGAAGGGTGTCCATTGATTGTTGCAACCCTCCGTTTGGCAACCAGCGGCATGGAGGCACGGCCGGCGTGGCTTTGGCATGGTTTAGGCGCGGCCAAGCTAGGATTTTGGCATTGTTTTAGGGCGGCCAAAATTAGGGTTTTGGCATAGTTTAGGCGCGGCCAAGATAGGATTTTGGCATTGTTTTAGGGTGGCCAAAATTAGGGTTTTGGCATAGTTTAGCCGCGGCCAAAATTAGGGCTTGGCATTGGGCCAAAAGTTTCCACGCGTTTGGTGGCGAACTTGGACGGCTGAGATTTGCATCTCAGAAGGAAGGGTGGTCGTTGATTGTTGCAACCCTTCGTTTGGCAGCCAATGGCATGGAGGCATGGCTGGCATGGATTTGGCATGGTTTAGGCGTGTCCAAGCTAGGATTTTGGCATAGTTTTAGGCGCGTCCAAAATTAGGGTTTTGGCATAGTTTAGGCGTGGCCATAATTAGGGCTTGGCATTGGCCAAAAGTTGCCACGCGTTTGGTGGCGAACTTGGACGGCTTGGGTTTGCATCTCAGAATGAATGGTGGCCGTTGATTGTTGCAACCCTTCGTTTGGCAGTCAGCGGCATGGAGGCATGGCTTTGGTGCGTAGGTGTGGTTGGCATGGCATGTCATTGGCACTATGGTGCGGCTGGCATGGTTGGTATGCCTTTGGCGCGAAGATGTGGCTGGCATGGTATGCCACTGGCACGGTGGTGCGGCTGGCATGGTTGGCATGCCTTTGGCGTGGATATGTGGCTGGCATGGCATGCCATTGGCAAGGTGGTGCGGCTGGCATGGTTGGCATGCCTTTGGCGCGGAGATGTGGCTGGCATGGCATGCCATTGGCACGTTGGTGCGGCTGGCATGTTTGGCATGCCTTTGGCGCGGAGATGTGGTTGGCATGGCATGCCATTGGCACGATGGTGTGGCTGGCATGGTTGGCATGCCTTTGGCGCGGAAATGTGGCTGGCATGGCATGCCATTGGCACGGTGGTGCGGCTGGCATGGTTGGCATGCCTTTGGCGCGGAGATATGGCTATTAGGGTTTAGCATGTCGAAACCCTAGTTTAAAATATGTGGCACGCGTGATTGGCACGTTTGGCTGGCGTGCGCGGATGGCATGTGCAGAGATGATGCCAGTCAGTAGCGAGGGCTCTGCCATGGAGCATGGCATATAAAAAAGGTACCCCGGTAATTTTACATAGACATGTTGAATGGTTCAATAAATGTGCTAGTGGAGATATTATTACTCAAGTGTGACGTCACTGTCTGACTAAGATTTTACGATTTTAACCCTAAACTAATAACCACCATCAACATTAAGTCCCCTGCTTAGCTCGGAACAGGGGCATTGTTGCGAGGTAAGCATAAGATGGTGACAGACACGTACAAAACGAAATGGCAAGTCATGAAAAGATGGTCAAGAAGATCTGTCTAACCTTTTCGAGAGGTAAAGAGAATTCATGATTCATGTGTTGGTGGCTTTGCGTAGATTTTGGTCGTGGTGCTTCTAGCTAGGCCGTGGAGTGGTTGGCGTTGCTGCCTTGGCTTGGCAAGTCGTTGGCATGGTGTGGCTTAAAACGGATCCACTGTCATTGGTCGGCTTGGAATGGGAGCCGCAGGTATTGTGCGGCTTGGAATGGAGACGCAGGCATTGTATTGGCTCGGAATGGAGCCTCCAACGTAGTATTGGCTTGGAACGGGGCTGTTAGCGTAAACTTGGCATGGGCGCTGGCTTGGGCTTGGCATGGCGTGAGCGTTGGCATGGGCTTTGCATGACGTGAGCGTTGGCATGGGATTGGGCGCTGGCTTGGTGTGGCGTGGGTGCTGGCACGGCATGGTGTTGGCGCTGGCATGGCACGGCGTTGGCTTAGCACGGCGCTGGTTTGGCGTGGCGCGGATTGTTGGCACCGTGAAGCTTGTTCTTGTGGGCCCAATTGCCTTTTTCCATACATAGCTCAAATAGGAAATCCTTTCCTTATTCAAATTCCAAAAGTATCACGCCTATAAAAGGGTTTGCTCTCCTTTTTATCTCGTATCTTTGTTCTCACGTCCTTGCGCTAGCGATAGAGTGGTAGCCATAAAGCGGGCAAGCATATTCCAGGTATGTATTCCAACGTTTCTCTTTCAATATTTTTTTTTTCGTATTGGGGCAAACCCTAGCCATAGGTGTATCTTCCATGAACTTGTAGAAATATTTCAGCTTGAACACCGTAGTAATGTTAGCCACCTCAATTATTATGCAAAATAGGCATGCACGGGAAGGTGACTGCCACCGATTCCTTTCCCACGAAAACCTAGTTTTTAGGGTTTCTTCATTTTCCTTGGGGTGACTGTGTGCATAGTTTCCGCGGTGGGGCGCGCTTTCTTGGCCGGGTGCGTACTTTCCGCTGCAAGGTACGACTTTGGCAAGGGGCGTGCTTTTCGCGGCAACGTAGGGTTTTCCAGTCCCCATTTCTTCAGTTATGAGCATTATGGCTTGCAACTTAAAACTAATTGGTCCGCGTCCAAAATGGATTCTCCATTGTTGATAAAATAGTTTTCATACATTTTGTAGTAACTTCTCTTCGTACCCCTTTCTTTGTTGTAGTTGAAAATGTAAGCAGCTTAAGAAGGTTACGTTAGGATGTCACTTGAGAAAATCCCTGTCGCGTCTTTGAAAAATATTGGAAGCTCTAAGCCAAACATGGATGATGAATTTTTCACAACGTCCGCCACAGCTAGGAGAAATCATCCTAAGTTTGTGCCCGTCCTTCTGACCGGTTCAGAGGGTGAA
The DNA here is from genome assembly GCF_003573695.1 of Papaver somniferum. NCBI lineage: Eukaryota > Viridiplantae > Streptophyta > Magnoliopsida > Ranunculales > Papaveraceae > Papaver > Papaver somniferum. The sequence goes on along the minus strand of NW_020621381.1, from coordinate 4,075,959 downwards.
GGAGACACCCAGTCGGTTCGACCAGGTTGTGTAATACGATTTTTCCTTCAGAGGCAAGATATCATGCTTTTTCCATTGACTTCAAAATCTGTTAGAGTCCATTGCGTTCTTTCGACAAATGGATGCAATTCATGATAAGTCAGGATTGCATAAAAGAAAATTTGATCAAAGCGCAAATCATTGGCGCTGTCACAGCTTCTGTGGCGCTTCAAATCAGGAAAGATATCCCGAGATTAGTTGCTTTCATCTCCCGATGGTGTCCAGACACTCAACGGCCATATGCAGGTGGGATGAAATGACTGTCTCTTTGGAAAGTGTGGTTGTCTTGCTGAACCTTCCCATAACAGTGAATCTTGGTATCACCTTGTCTGAATATGAAGAAAAAATGCACGTTGCTCTCGTTGCAAAGTCAAAAGGCTTTGTCCGGAAGGAAAATGAGATGAGGTGTTTCTACAGTTGGTGGGTGTCTCAATGGTTCCCAGATAAGTCAGAGCCAGATCAAAAGAATAGTATGCTTCATGTCGCGACATTCTTGGTTCTTTGGTTATTCAGGGACATTTTTGACGATGGCTCTGAAAAGAAGGAAATAAGACAGGGTCTCATTAAGTTTGCCATAAGATTAGTGAAAGGTGTTGTTCTCCCCATTGGCGGCTTGTTTCTCGGTTCTCTGTACACACATTTGGATCATCTGGTTGCGGACATGCGTGCTTCAAACATCTACATGAAAGTGGACTCGTACGTCCATGTTGTTTTTATTCAAGCGTGGTTGTGGGAGCATTTCGAGAAGTGCGCTCCCACACCGCTAGCTTTACTTCCCGAGTCTTGGTGTGGTTCTAGGATACTTCGCCGGGTGAACAGGCACCCAAGATCTGTCTCGAACCTGGTTGACTTCCTTGACAACTTCTACGCAATCAACTTTCGTCCATGGGCTCCGGTGCATGGCTTCATAGTTCAAATAAACACTCTTGCCTCTGTTCCGAATACATCTTTGCTTTCTGAAAAGAATACGAGCATTGGGGAGGTTGTGTTCATGCGAAGTTGCACGCCTACTTATGTACCGTCTTTCTTTCGAGAGGCGGTTTCTTACAACATTGACAGGGCGGCTCGACATATGGGATTTGACCAAGGGGTCCCGCTCTCTCGTCAGTCGGTTGTTTCAGAAAACTCGTTTCCATCTGCTCTTGAAGCTAGTGCTCTTGCGCCGGGTATAAGTATTCCGTTCTTGCTCTCGGCACGAAATCCGACAACAACTTCTAAGTATAACATATTCTGGCAGGACGAGTTCCTTGCCATTTATGGATTCGTGAATGACGTAGTGAAGAATACCTGTGGTAAGCCTTCTGCTGCAAATTTAGCAAGACATCCATTGTTAAGGATCCTTCCTCGCCCAAACGAAAATCTCCTAATACGGACACGGACAGTCCCCAAAAGAAGGAGCGATGGTCGAAAGATCGCGCGGGTGGATTTCAATCAGATTCAACCGCCCTTGTGACTTTCGGTTCTTCCAACGTTCGGGTATGTATTATTTTTCTTTCCCACTCAGTCGGATTGCACAGTTCTTTCGTTATTGAAAATATTTTCTTATTCCTTAACCAGGGCGTGAACGCCTTTGCCCAGCTTGCACGTAGTCAGAAAATGGCGGCTCTCGCAGCAGAGAGTGGCAATGCTGAGCCTCTGAGAACGGCGTCTCTCGCGGCAGAGGGTGACAATGCCGAGCCTTCTTGCACTGAAGAAGAGCTCGAAAAGGAGGAAAGCTCGGAATCTAGTGATGATGAAAATAGCTCTTCCAACAGCAGCGCTGAGTCTTCTTCTAGTCAGCATGAAAGTGAATCAGTGAGTCTTCCACGCGTTCTTTCTCTTCCTTTTTCTCTTTTTTTTTTTGAAAAATGTTTAAACCACGATATCGCAGGGAGAACCCGCTCCTGAAGATGGCCCCGAGGCGGAAAACCGTGGAGATACAGCTTTGTCTCCAACCGTGGCAGCTGCGCCTGGCGACTCGGGAATGAAGGTCGATCAAGATGAAGATGTTGTTGCGGATAAAGTAGCGGAGAGTGCTCTAGCAACCGCTGGTGCCATTGTAGTGATCAAGATGAAGATGTTGTTGCGGGCGCCGTTTTCGCTCCTCCATACTTAGTTCCTTATCCAGATCATGTGTTGATCGGCGGATTTAGCGTGCCAGCCAAATACGAGACGTTATACACCAAGATATGGGAAAGGTATGGACACATCGCCACAACCAAAAAGGTTACTAGTCGGTTTCGCTGGTCAAGCGTGTGGAGGAATTTTTATCTTCGATTAACGACATGTGCAAAGTGACTGGCCATACCGTTTCTGAGGACGTGGTCTCAAGCTGGAAGTTCCATCGTGATGTGTGCGTAGACCACGGTTTCAACGTTTCCTGGTTTGTTGAAGGTTTCTCTGAGATCGAAAATTTGCAGACCACGGCGGCTGAAGGACCTTCCGCGGATGAGGTCGCACAGCAGGAGGCGGAGATCAAAAGGTTGTCCACGGAGCTGAAGCTGAAACGGGCGGCTCTCGAAAGCACGAAGAAGGCTTTCTCCAAGAAGAGCAAGCCATTACTAGATGGTTTTCCTTGAATGTACTCCTGTCTTCTGAACTTCTTTATTTAGGTTTTTTTTTTGAAAGGCAAACAGAGCGCCTGGTTCATGGTTCGATTTGAATTGATAGATAATCGTCTCCTATGAGGGTTTTGGGTTATTCTTTTGGAATGAATTTTTTTTTTCTTAGAATAATGTTGTTTTTGGTTATGACTATATGTGGCATAAATACCCCAAGAGAGTCATGGAGTTGTGAATGTTGTGTTGTCAGTAGAAAGTATGGGATGAAATATGGGGATAGCATGGTTGTCGGTTTCTACTATCTATGTGAAAATTCTAGGTAGTAGAATATGCAACTCGTCTGACGAGACTTACTTGCCTTTTAGAGTCTCTCAACAAAATGAATCTCTCGGATGTAAATCTGAGTTTTTGTGGGCGGCGGCGCCGTGACTGTGAAAAGTCCCCAATCATTCTTAAGTCCCCAGTCGTTCCAGAGTCATCTGATAACCGAGGCGGCTGCTAGTCTGCTTTCATCATCTCGATATCTGGGTTGAAAAGACGGAATCGGAAATCGGGAATTGATATTGTGACCGATAGATTAATCTCTCACTGTGGTCGCCAATTGTTTGAGGGTGAAAACAATTTCTGCTGATTTTGGTAATTTCGAGTGTGTGGGTGAGAAACGAGTCTAAACCCTAAACAATGTACTGCAAGGGAGTACTTTGATTCGTGAGATCAATCTGTACAAATCCGGCCTAAACCAAGAAATGGTCGTTCCAGGCTTGCTTCGGTCACAAAGTGAAGGAGAAGGGTTGGTCTAGGGAGGGAAGCGAAGATAGTGTTGAGACCAGAATAGTTGATTCGGGAAAAATAGCTGTTTGACGACTTGTATCAGAAAGTGGAAAGCTAACAAGTGATTTCTGAGTGTTGTATTCTCCTGACCAAAACTTGTTCTTTGGTGGAAATAGGTGAGACCTATTTATACAAGTCGCAACGGAACGTACCCTGGTCTCGTAAGAAGTGGAAACGATTGAGTAAATGGAATAAAGCGGTAACGGGTAACGCCTGTAATTGATGTTTCCATAATGAAGGAAACGTTTCACCATTACTTCTTGTATTTACTAACCGCCTCACTCTTATGACACTTTCTTGTAACGGGCATAGTGTACGCCGCACGCTTTAAACCGCCAGACCAATACCCTGATGAGCATCCCCCAATTTGTGATATGTTTTGATGTCTCGAGTGTTTTGTGTAACATGTTTCTATTATTTGGCAAGTTGAGATTGGGAGGCTTGCCGGATCGGTGGTGACCTTCGACGGTCGAGATTTTGCATCTTGAGAGGAAGGTTAGTCGTTGATTGTGGTTACCTTCCGTTGGTAGCCAGTGGCGTGGCCACGGTGCTAGCATGGCTTGCGCATGCTCTTGGCGTGGCTAATTAGGGTTTGGTGCGGTGACCATAGAATTGGAATAGCTAAGTGTGCGTCGTGTCCAAAGAGTTGGCAGCGTAGCCAAAGGTTGCCACAAGTCGTTTGGTTTAGTGGCGAGCTTGTACGGCTGAGATTTTCATATCAGAAGGAAGGATAGTCGTTGATTGTTGCAACCTTCAGTTTGGCAGCCAGCGGCATGGAGGCATGTCCGGCACGGCATGGCGTGGCCAAATTAAGGATTTGGCACCGTGGCCAAATTAGGGTTTTGGCACCGTGGCCAAGAGTTGGCACCGTATCCAAGGGATTCCCACAAGTCTTTGGTGGAAAGTTTGTACGACTGAGATTTGCATCTCAGAGGGAAGGGTGTCCGTTGATTGTTGTAACCCTCTGTTTGGCAGCCAGCGGCATGGAGGCATGGCCGGCGTGGCTTTGGCATGGTTTGGGCGCGGCCAAGCTAGGATTTTGGCATTGTTTTGGGTGCGGCCAAAATTAGGGTTTTGGCATAGTTAGGCGCGGCCAAAATTAGGGCTTGGCATTGGGCCAAAAGTTTCCACGCGTTTGGTGGAGAACTTGGACGGCTGAGATTTGCATCTCAGAAGGAAGGGTGGTCGTTGATTGTTGCAACCCTTCGTTTGGCAGCCAGCGGCATGGAGGCATGGCCGACATGGCTTTGGTGCGGAGGTGTGGCTGGCATGGCATGCCATTGGCACTATGGTGCTGCTGGCATGGTTGGTATGCCTTTGGCGCGGAGATGTGGCTGGCATGGCATGCTATTGGCACGGTGGTGCAGCTGGCATGGTTGGCATGCCTTTGGCGCGGAGATGTGGCTGGCATGGCATGGCATGTCATTGGCACGGTGGTGAGGATGGCATGGTTGTTATGCCTTTGGCTCGGAGATGTGGCTGGCATGGCATGCCATTGGCACGGTGGTGCGGCTGGCATGGTTGGCATGCCTTTGGCGCGCAGATGTGGTTGGAATGGCATGCCATTGGCACGGTGGTGCGGCTGGCATGGTTGGCATGCCTTTGGCACTGAGATGTGGTTGGCATGGCATGCCATTGGCACGGTGGTGCGGCTGGCATGGTTGGCATGCCTTTGGCGCGGAAATGTGGCTGGCATGGCATGCCATTGGCACGGTGGTGCGGCTGGCATGGTTGGCATGCCTTTGGCGCGGAGATGTGGTTGGCATGGCATGCCATTGGCACGGTGGTGCGGCTGTCATGATTTGCATGCCTTTGGCGCAGAGATATGGCTATTAGGGTTTAGCGTGTCGAAACCCTAGTTTAAAATATGTGGCACGCGTGATTGGCACGTTTGGATAGCTTGCACGGCTGGCATGTGCAGAGATGATGCCAGTCAGTACCGACGGCTCTTTCGTGGAGCATGACATATAAAAAAGGTACCTCAGTAATTTTACGCAAACATGTTGAATGGTTCAATAAATGTGCTAGTGGCGATATTATTACTCAACTGTGACGTCACTGTCTGACTAAGGTTTTACGATTTTAACCCTAAACTAAAAATCACCATCAACACAAGTAGAAATAACTTATAAATTATATTCCAATCCAGTATCGAATCATGGTATAGCCATTGCACACATTTACATTATTTTTTTCAATAATTAAGTATAGTTCATCATGCAAAGTGTGGGCAGGAAGGCCAACCTAGGCGTCATAAAATTTAAAACTGGAAAAGGAGAAAAAAAACCTATGATGTATTAAAAAATATGATTTTGACCCAAATGCAGCAGTAAGGGTCGACCGTATAGTCACACACTCAATGCAACGGTCTAACACACTACGTACAATCAATGTTTATTTCTCAAAATCAGATGTTCGGGGCATATATTTGTTTTGATGCAATAAAACATTTATCATTGTCACTGCCTACATTCAGAGATGCACCTGAGGCTAGGTGTGCGGTCGTAAAAAGCACGACATTATCTAGACCTTTTTCTTTTTTCCTAATTGAGTGTTTGGATACCAGAAGTATAAGTCCATCCCAGAAGTCAGAAGCAAAATTATTTTACTTCACAAAAAGTTAACTTTTTTGCTTCATAAAAAGTTATTTTTTTTGCTTTTAAAAAAAATTATGAAGTTTTGTCCAAAACTAACTTCTTACTTTCTTGCTTCGAGAAGTTAAAAAATAAATTCTTAAGTGATACCCGACATGCTATAGAAATTTCCCACCTCCTAACTGTTTTTTTTTTAAGCAAACAAAAACTACACGTTGGAGAAATCTTCTTTGTATCGCCTAACGTGGTTACGTGCCGGTTACATATCCACATCTCCCAAAATCATTTGGCCTTCAAAGTAACAGCTTAGATTTATCTTTTGAGTTTTGTTATCTTGTATATCTATGCACAAGATAAGAGCCAATCATTGACATGGAAAATTGTAAAAACAAATAAAAAATATGAGAATAGTGTTTTTTTATATTAGAGAATCCAGATATTCATGGATTTTTTAACTTCTCTCCACAAATGCATTCTCCAAAGCCAAGAAACACTATCTCTCATATTTTTTTATTTGTTTTTACAATTTCCGATGCCAATGATTGGGTCTTATATTGTGCATGAATGCAAAAGATAACAAGACCCAACCCTAATTTTTTTTCGAAGCATAAAACAACTAAGATTTTTCTTTTGGGTCATCTGATTCTAAACGAACACCCTACTTGTTGATGTATTTTCAAATGGTTGTAGTGATAGTGGTAAAAATGGGTTCTTTTCAGCTTTGTAAAGGGAATAAAAATTTTAGATTTTTTCCAAAACTTAAGAATGTAGCAAAATTAAATAGCAAAGTGATGTGAAATTTTATGGATAAATAGGGGTTTAAGATTCCACCATTCAACAATACTTATATGATCTAATATTTTTTTTTACTATGCAATTTAAATAATTGGTTTGATTCAAAATATTGCCAAAAGCAGATTTCCAAAATCTCAAATGTTAATCACAAGTATAATGCATCAAGAGTCTAAAACTAAGCATGCATTATCAAGGGAAAACACAGTTGATTAATAAAAATCATTTAATTCATTTTTATCAATGTAATTAATCACATAAAAATATTGCATAAAAAAATAGAGATTACCACATAATTATTGTGAGAATGGCTTCCTCTGTCACCCCTGGGATTGGGTTTAGCTACTCATGATGAAAAACCTCTCAAAATATTTCATTGATGCTCAAAAGTGTTTTGCAATGAAGAGAAAGACAAGAAAATGATATAAAACAGGATTCTGCGACCCACAGAAGGCGTCCAGAATCAACGATAGAGATGAAGTGTTGTTGTCGTTGGAAAGCTATGACCCACAAACGACAGTCGTTGTCTTTGTTGGTAAACGACTGCCTTTGGTAGTCTGTTCTTCCTCTTCTTCTTCCTCCTCGAGCAGCAGCAGAACCAGAATCTCTGCAACTTCATTTTTCTTGCTCTGTAGTGCTCTAAACCTCTCCCAATTCTCTCTCTCCTCTTCTATGAGTCCCCAGCACTCTATATATACTCCACAGGATCAAGGATTCTCGCTATAACTCGAGATAATTCTCTCTTAACTCGGTTTGATGAAAAACTATTCTGGGAATATTTTCTTCCCTGATTTAGCTTCTCACGCGTAGATTTCCATCCTGGTCACTCTAGAAATGTTTACACACGACCCACAATGTTGCTAGAGTCCTCATGCATGAGCAGAACACGCTCAAATCTTCTCCAATCCCGTGTCCAATCCGTGTTTCCCTGTTTTGCATTCCGTGAATTATCCAGCTAATTCTGGACAAATTTGATCGAACCAAAAGCCCAAAACGTGTTTTCTAGGACATATCACAACTTCCTACCAAAAATCAGCCATTGGATCGCCCTGTAACACGTTCAAAAATTCCAACAAAACATCTGCCAGTTGATAGTATTTTTTTTCCCGCCAAATTTTGGTTTTTGAATTTGGGAAGAAGATGTCCTCCCCCCTAACCAGAACTGGGGTGCGAATAGCAGCTGCCTTGGGGTGACCTGGGGGTGCTCCGTGCAACTTTTCGAGCCGAATTTTCCAACAATAATTATTTTCCAAAAATACCTACAAACACACAAAACACCATAATAAGGACGAAAACGAGTAATAACAATACGAAACACTGAGGACAAATTAGACACATAAATGCGTCTATCAAATACCCCCAAACTTATTATTTGCTAGTCCTCGAGCAAAAGTAAAAAATAAAACCGAGTTAATCTCGGGAGGGTTTACCAGAGGTGTACCCACAAAACCATTACTCCAGACCCTAGCTATCTATGTCGAACCTTGGAAGGCACTAAAGAATCTCCTTGGTTGGCTTACAATTACTGACTATAGGAGGAAGTACCCTGATGCAAAATTCCAATTGTTGTACACGAGTTTACACTCAAGCATACTAAAATTCATATAAAGTGACAGAGCTCTACTCAGATAGTTGCACTATGGACATCATATTCGGAGTCAAACTAATCATATGGATAGAAAAAAGAGATGGAAATAGAAAAATGAAGATGGTTTTGATGTTAACCAAATGATCGATGTTTCACATATCTGTCTGAAGGCCACTGCCAGAATGAACCTATCCTAATGGACTGAGATACCGGTCTGACTAATATCAACACAACTGGCATATACAAGGGAACCAGTGGTCAATAACTTAAATCTAGATCAACAAACTGGCAAATACAAGGGAACCAGCAGTTGAGTACACAGAACAATAACCATTTTTTTGATAACTTAACGGCATGAATAGATCTTTTTGATCCAAGCGCATGCTTCTTGTCAGCAGATTACACGATAGTTCCCACGGGTCTTGCATTCCACGCTTGCTTAGGCGACGGAAACAGGGAGAACACACGCATATTGCTATCCAAGTGTTAATACTTATTCCGATTGGTCTAACTGGTCCGGTCTCTCTTTTTTTTTTTTTTAGTAACTCAGTCACTCTAATTGACCCTAGCAGTGGTAACAACTTGAATCGTGTGCCTCACCTAATCACTTAGAGAAACATAGTTTAAAATGAAAAAAATAAAATAATAAAAAAAAAGAAATGAAAAGGACTCAACGAGATATGGTGCAACTATCATGTTATTTCTAACACCTGAGCTCTGTGCTTTTATGAATAGACTCTATAGATGTTTCCATCTAATCAGATTGGTTCCTCAACTCCTACAACCAAGATGCTTACATCCACTTAGATTAGTGTGTTCCATCCTGAATACGCATAAATTTCTAGGCTCTGGAGTTTATTTATTGCAACTAAAGCTAACAAAAAGTTTCTTCCCCACCCCCGAACTTAAATCTAACATTGTCCTCAATGTTTCTAATTAAAGAGCAGTACCAAAAGTAAAATAACACGAGGAGAAGTTGGAAAGATAGTACCTGGGTGAAGAAAATCAAAAACTATATACACATACAACTACAACTGCCTCGATGGTCAATCAAGGGTAAACAGGGTCCTCCAGAGGGACCTCCTCAACATCACCTGTAGGAAAGGGCTCTAAAAAGGGTTTCAATCTCTGACTGTTAACCTTCGAAGAACTACTACCATCCGGTGTCTCGATCTCAACAACTCCATGAGGAAAAACAGTGCGAACAATAAAAGGACCCGTCCACCGAGAACGTAACTTCCCAGGGAAAAGATGCAAGCGGGTATCATACAGAAGAACTTTTTGACCTGGAGAAAATGACTTCCGTAAAATGTTTCTATCATGCACAAGTTTCATTTTGTTCTATACTCCTTCGCACTATCGTAAGCATCTATACGAATCTCGTCCAACTCATTGAGCTGGAGTTTCCTATGGGCTCCTGCCTCGTCAAGTGAAAAATTTAGCTGCTTAACAGCCCAATAAGCTCTATGTTCTAACTCAACAGGTAAGTGACATGCCTTGCCATAAACAAGCCGATAAGGCGACATTCCAATGGGGATCTTAAACGCAGTACGGTAAGCCCATAAGGCACAGTAAGCCTAGACGACCAGTCTTTCCGATTAGGATTAACTGTTTTCTCTAATACGTTTTATCTCCCTATTGGAAACCTCTACCTGACCACTAGTTGTGGATGATACGGGGTAGCTATCTTATGTGTAATACCATATTTCTTCATCAGAAGCTTAAAAGTCCCATTACAAAAGTGCGACCCTCCATCACTAATTATAGCTCGTGGTGTACCAAAACGTGTAAGTATATTATTTTTCAAGAACTCAATCACAACCCTATGGTCATTGGTTTTACACACACGCAACCGCCTCAATCCACTTAGAGACATAGTACTATAAGGCGTCGACAAGGATGTATAGGTTACCAAAAGAATTAGGAAACGGACCCATAAAGTCAATACCCCACACATCAAAGACCTCAACAATTAAAATAGGGTTCAAGGGCATCATGTTCCTACGGGAAATGGTTCCTAATTTCTGGCATCGTTCACAAGTAACGCAGTAACTGTGGGAGTCTTTAAACAACGAAGGCCAATAGAATCCACACTGCAATATCTTAGCAGCAGTTTTCTTAGCACTAAAGTGACCCCCACAAGCATGATCATGACAAAAGGAAATAATACTGGACTGGTCACTCTCAGGTATACATCTCCTAATAATCTGGTCTGGACAATACTTAAACAAATAAGGATCATCCCAAAAGAAGTGCTTAACCTCAGCTAAAAATCTAGAACGATCTTGTTTACCCCAATGTTGGGGCATTCGACCAGTAACAAGATAGTTCACTATATTCGCATACCAAGGTAATTGGGTAACAAAGAACAATTGTTCATCAGGAAAGCTATCCCTTATAGGAAGGGAATCATCTGGGGAACTAACAACTAGCCTAGACAAGTGATCTGCTACAACATTTTCGGCACCCTTTTTGTCTCTAATGTCTGGAGAAAACTCTTGCAACAACAGAATCCACCTAATCAATCTAGGTTTAGTATCCTTCTTAGACAAAAGATATTTTAAAGCAGCATGATCAGTATATATGATGATCTTAGAACCTAAGAGATAGGGTCTAAACTTGTCTAAGGCAAACACAATGGCTAATAGTTCCTTCTCGGTAGTGGTATAGTTCAACTGGGCATCATTCAGAGTTTTGCTAGCATAGTAAATCACATGAAGTAACTTATTTTCTCGCTGACCTAGCACAACACCAATAGCATAATCTGAAGCATCACACATGATCTCAAAGGGTAGGTTCCAGTTGGGTGCCTGGACTATGGGGGCGGTAGTGAGTAATGACTTAAGCTTCTCAAAAGCCTCTAAACAAGCATCATCAAAGACAAACTTAACATCTTTTGCAAGCAAATTGCAAAGAGGTCTAGACATCAAGCTAAAATCCTTAATGAAACGACGATAAAAACAGCATGCCTAAGAATGACCTAATATCTCTTACGGTTTTTGGGACCGGTAAAGTTTTAATAAGGTCAACTTTGGCTCTATCTACCTCTATACCCTTTGAAGATACAATATGCCCTAGAACAATTCCTGAACGAACCATAAAGTGACATTTCTCCCAATTAAGCACTAAATTCTTTTCCTTACACCTAGTCAAAACTAATGACAAATGATGCAAGCACTCATCGAAAGACGAACCAAACACTGAAAAATCATCCATAAAGACCTCTAAGAACCGTTCTACCATGTCAGAAAATATGCTCATCATGCAACGCTGAAAAGTCGCAGGGGCATTACATAGCCCGAAAGGCATGCGTCTATACGCAAAGGTACCAAAGGGACAGGTAAAAGTGGTTTTCTCCTGGTCTTCTGGGGCAATAACGATCTGATTATATCCAGAGTAGCCATCTAAAAAGCAGTAGTGACTATGTCCAGCTAATCTCTCTAGCATCTGGTCGATGAAGGGAAGGGGAAAGTGGTCCTTCCTAGTGACCTTGTTCAATTTCCTATAGTCAATACAAACACGCCAACCCGTGGTCACTCGGGTCGGGATTAACTCATTGTTATCATTCTGGACTACAGTAATACCAGATTTCTTGGGAACAACCTGAACGGGGCTGACCCACTTACTGTCTGAAATAGGGTAGATAATGCCTGCATCTAATAGCTTAAGAACCTCAGTTCGAACTACTTCTTTCATATTGGGGTTTAGTCGACGTTGCATCTCCCTAGAAGGTTTGGTGTCTTCCTCTAAATAGATCTGATGCATACAAACAGTAGGACTTATACCCTTAATGTCTGCTATGGTCCACCCTAAAGCTTCCTTGTTGTTTTGAAGGACGGTTACTAGCCTACTTTCCTGATCTCTATCCAAGTCGGAAGAAACAATCACAGGTAAAGTCTCAGACGGGCCTAAAAACACATACTTCAGGGTATCTGGCAATGGTTTTAGGTCCAACTTAGGAGGCTCTTCTAAAGAAGGAACTAGGGTAGACTTAGAAACTGGTAGTGGTTCGAACTTAGGTTTCCATCCATTACTAGTATCTAACAAAGGGGTTGAATCTAACAAAGCATTCACCTCATTAATCACCTTATCATCATCAAAATCAATCCCAAAGTGAGCTAGGCATTTCTCTAATGGATCTTCTAACAAAGTGTTTGGTAATGACTCCTCGACTAATGTTCCTATCATGTTCACCTCTTCTATATTCGAGTCATCTAGTTCAGAGGGTAGCTTACTAATATTAAAAATGTTCAGCTCAATAGTCATATTACCAAAAGACAAATTCATAATACCATTTCGACAGTTAATGATCGCATTGGATGTAGCTAAAAACGGGCGACCTAAAATCACTGGTATTTGGTTCTCTGGGTCAGGGACAGGTTGGGTATCTAGGATAACAAAATCCACCGGATATATAAACTTGTCGACCTCTATGAGAACATCCTCGATCACACCACGAGGAATTTTAACGGACCTATCAGCTAACTGAAGTGTCATCTGTGTAGGTTTCATCTCACCAAGTCCTAGCTTAAGGTACACATGGTATGGCAGTAAGTTCACACTGGCTCCTAAGTCAAGCAACGCTTTCTCAACACGGTACTTACCTATTGTACAAGCAATGGTAGGGGACCCTGGGTCTTTATACTTAGGAGTAGTGGTATTCTGAATAATAGAACTCACATGACTAGCTATGAAGGCTTTCTTCTGGACACTGAGCTTACGCTTTCGCGTACACAAGTCCTTAAGGAACTTGGCATAAGAGGAATCTGCCTAATTGCATCTAATAATGGAAGGTTGATATTAACCTGCTTAAAAACCTCCAATATATCATTAAAGTTGGACTCCCTCTTAGTCGGAACTAGCAGCTGGGGGAACGGGGCTCTGGGAACAAACCGGGCTCATCAGGACCCTCATTGGTCTCTTTGGAGACTCTATCAGTCTCCTCATTTTCTGGCTCATAAGGGTGAACTACAGCATGTTCACTTTCAGGTATGTCGACCTTATTATCAACTTTCTTTCCACTCCTAAGGGTTGTAACAGAGTTCACATGATTGTACGATTTCTCTCCTCTAGGGTTAGGATCAGTATGACTAGGGAACCTTCCTTATTCTCTCTCATTGATAAACTTAGCTATTTGGCCAACTTGAAGCTCTAATTTAGCAAAAGACTGGGCACTATTCTTGAAATTCTGTTTGGTTTCCTCTTGAAAATTACCCTGGCTTTTTACTAACATTTCCTGGCTTTGTGATAGCATCTCCTGGCTCTTCTTTAATATACTAAGGGTTTCCTCTAAGCTAGTTATTCTATTCTCAGATGGGTTCTGGGTCTGACCTGAAGAGTTCTTAGTATAACCAAAACCTGGGGGAGGCTGAGAATGACTAGACTGGCCTTCATTCTGGCCCTTAGACCAAGAGAAATTAGGATGGTTTCTCCAACCAGGATTGTAGGTCTCTGAGTAGGGGTCAAACTTCTGACGGTTTTCAAACCTAGCATTGTTATAGACAGCATGAGCTTGCTCTTCACTAACCTGACCTTCCCAGAATGAGTTATCGGGCTCTATTCCACAACTAGAGACTTGAGAGGCTCTATTAGGTTCAACAAGGGACTTATTTTTAGATTGACCCATTTCCAATGGTTCTAACCTTCTAGATAAAGCAGCAAACTTAGCATCTGACGTAAAACTCGTATCTACCATATTGGTGCTACTTCTATTGACCAAGAGTCTTTTAGGGGGTTCAACACAAGACTCCCACTGTTGGGATTTTTCAGCGATAGCTCCTAAGAAGGTAAAAGCATCATCAGCATTTTTACTAGTGAACTCACCAGCGCACATAGACTCGACCATGGCTTTGGTCGAATAGTCTAAACCATTATAAATAATCTCTACAAGTTTCATCTTATCAAATCCATGGTGAGGACACTGGGATAGGAGATCACTGAATCTCTCTAAAAACCTATAAAGAGATTCTCCCTCTTGTTGCATACTAGCACTAATTTTCTGCCTAACAGCTGCAGTTTTATGCTTAGGGTAGAATTTCATATAGAAAGCAGCAATAAGTTCCTGCCATGTTTCAATTGATTCAGATGGTATGTTTTTTAGCCAGGTCTTGGCTTTATCTCTCAAGGAAAAGGGAAACATCTTAAGTTTCAAGACCTCATCAGTAAGGTCTTTTATTCTAATTGTCCCACAAATTTCCTCAAAGTCTCTAATATGAAAATAAGGGTTCTCATCATCCTTTCCTAAGTATATAGGGATCATCTGAAGAATACTAGGTTTTATCTCGAAATTAGCCGTAATGGCTGGCAATTTAATGCACGAAGCTCGGTTGGACCTAGTTGGGAACATGTAATCTTTCAAAGTTGCCATCAGTGGCACAGCAAAAGTACTAGGGGTACTTTCCTCACGAAGAGATAGGTTCTCAAAACTGAAGTTTCCAAAAATGGGGCTCTCAAAAGAAGAGTCTTTGAGCTCCCCGCTTCCACAAGAAGATCTTTTAGGCTCGTCACTAATCAAACAGCCAAAATTATCTCTTTTCCAAGAACGCTCTGTAAAGGAATCGAGCGCTCTTGGCATACACAAAAATAAATACTAAAGAAGGGAGGTTCTAAGCAAACACACAGCAGGCCGACTCCACCAAATCAAACCTAAAAATTTCTAGCAAACAAAAAGCATGATGGCTCCAGTTAGATTGTTTCTAGACCAACTTCTAATCCTTCGAATAGGAATTCGTTACAATCTGAGCAAATTCTCTGGAATCAGTACGAGTCAAAGTGAGTTGAACAGAGGCGAGGGAAGCTCAGTGGAGCTTTGATACCCAAGGCCTCACCGGTATTCAAGGCGGCGCAGTCACGCATTCAACTCACAGAAACCATCCTGAACTTAGAAGTATGCTCTAAAGAGTAACCAATATTTTTCGAATGACTGTCCTATTAAGCTCGTTACCCTATAGGTATCGTTTTATTCAAAATTTTAGGCTTAGGTTCGCGTTTGGTTTCGTTTTCCTAAGGCGGGCAAGAAGAGAACGGTGATGAAATCCGAACCCTTATATTGTATGGACAGTCCTTGCCCTTTACTAGGAATTTAAAGCAACTGGTTCAGTCCTCAACATATAATCACCTTAAGGCATACAGTAAACCCGCTTGCAGGAGATTCACGGGTGTTTCGAAAGACTTACCTCCTGTACCAGACGGGCGAAGAACCGCTGAAGTCGACTCGGGCCACGACTCTTATGTCGTGTACGAACCCGAGGGGCCGAGACGATATTGTAATCGTCGTCCTTCCCTGCAAACAGTTTGTATTTAAGGGTACCCTTCCGTAGGGTTTAAAAAAAAAATTGTCCAAATGTCCAAAGTCCAAAGTAAAGTGCAAAAATATTACAAAAATTTCCTAATACAATTCTAAAAAAAAATAAAAATTAAAAAAAATAATAATAAAACTAAATCCTAAAAAATTATCTGTCTTTTTTTTTTCTTTTCTTTTAGCTTTGAGCTTTGTTCCAAGTCCTTAGTGTCCAATCTTCAAACCTGCAAATCAAAGACACAAACAAAGAAACGTAAAGAGGAACAAATAGAAATAATAAAAAATAATAAAAACCTAAAAATTCTACCTAAGCACAAATCCGCGTCGGCGGCGCCAAAAATTTGATGTATTTTCAAATGGTTGTAGTGATAGTGGTAAAAATGGGTTCTTTTCATATTTGTGAAGGGAATAAAATTTTTAGATTTTTTTTTTTAAACTTAAGAATGTAGCAAAATTAAATAGCAAAGTGATGTGAAATTTTATGGACAAATAGGGGTTTAAGATTCCACCATTCAACAATACTTATATGATCTAATATTTTTTTTACTATGCAATTTAAATAATTGGTTTGATTCAAAATATTGCCAAAAGCATATTTCCAAAATATCAAATGTTAATCACAAGTATAATGCATCAAGAGTCTAAAACTAAGCATGCATTATCAACGGAAAACACAGTTGATTAATAAAAATCATTTAATTCATTTTTATCAATGCAACTAATCACATAAAAATATTGCATAAAAAATAGAGATTACCACATAATTATTGTGAGAATGGCTTCCTCTGTCACCCCTGGGATTGGGTTTAGCTACTCATGATGAAAAACCTCTCAAAATATTTCATTGATGCTCAAAAGTGTTTTACAATGAAGAGAAAGACAAGAAAATGATATAAAACAGGATTCTGCGACCCACAGAAGGCGTCCAGAATCAACGATAGAGATGAAGTGTTGTTGTCGTTGGAAAGCTATGACCCACAAACGACAGTCGTTGTCTTTGTTGGTAAACGACTGCCTTTGGTAGTCTGTTCTTCCTCTTCTTCTTACTCCTCGAGCAGCAGCAACAGCAGAACCAGAATCTCTGCAACTTCATTTTTCTTGCTCTGTAGTGCTCTAAACCTCTCCCAATTCTCTCTCTCCTCTTCTATGAGTCCCCAGCACTCTATATATACTCCATAGGATCAAGAAGTCTCGCTATAACTCGAGATAATTCTCTCTTAACTCGGTTTGATGAAAAACTATTCTGGGAATATTTTCTTCCCTGATTTAGCTTCTCACGCGTAGATTTCCATCCTGGTCACTCTAGAAATGTTTACACACGACCCACAATGTTGCTAGAGCCCTCATGCATGAGAAGAACACGCTCAAATCTTCTCCAATCCCGTGTCCAACCCGTGTTTCCCTGTTTTGCATTCCGTGAATTATCCAGCTAATTCTAGCCAAATTTGATCGAACCAAAAGCCCAAAACGTGTTTTCTAGGACATATCACAACTTCCTACCAAAAATCAGCCATTGAATCGCTCTATAACACGTTCAAAAATTCCAACAAAACATCTGCCAGTTGATAGAATTTTTTTTTCCCTCCAATTTTTGGTTTTTGAATTTGGGAAGAAGATGTCCTCCCCCCTAACCAGAACTGGGGTGCGAATAGCAGCTGCCTTGGGGGTGACATGGGGGTGCTCCGTGCAACTTTTCGAGCCGAATTTTCCAACAATAATTATTTTCCAAAAATACCTACAAACACACAAAACACCATAATAAGGACGAAAACAAGTACTAACAATATGAAACATTGAGGACAAATTAGACATATAAATGCGTCTATCACTTGTTCCACATAGGATCATACTACACATGACATGAGCTGGCAAAAAAAAAGGTTATCCCTATTTCCCATCTCCGCTTTTCCCATTTCCTATCTCTCTAACAATTTTTAGAGTGAACACACTTTTCATTTTGACCTTTCCTATTTACCACCTCTAAAAGTCAAAGAAAACATTAAATTTTAAATCCTAGATTTGATTTGGTTAATCATTAAAGAGATCATGTTATTAGGGACTATTTAATTTATTCTTAAAAATACTTGTCAAACGAATCATGTTGCTGAGATATGTAACAACATCACTAGGTTTAATATCATCATAAGCATTAAACATACTCATCCCCTTATCATAAGCACAGACATTTTCAATCAGCATCTTGATCCTTATATATATCGTCCATATACATATTACCGTTACACATTAACTTAGCCATATCGTAACAGTCAAATGCAATCACCACATTCAGAGCAAAGGCTATGAGTAGTCTCCATTTGGAAACTAACTCGCCCATATGAAGGACCCCTCTCTCATATGAATGAGTGAACCCATTATGGGCTAAAAAAAAAGAGTACTACACGGGAGACAGTCTCCCGTGAGAGGAAAAATTTGAAACCAAACGGGGGACAGTCCCCTGTAAAGAAAAAAAAACGGGAGACTGTATCCCGTTTGGTAATAAAACCTAGAAAACATCCAGGAGACGGGTTTTCCTTCCCTTTCTCTAAATTTCATCTGTTATTTCTCTCTATCATTCTTCTTTATCCCTCTCTTCAATCTTCATCTATCATCCTCATATCATCAAATTAAATGAAACCCATTATATATTATTGAAGGTGAATCTCGCTTGAGTATTTATAAACCGTTATTTGGTATGATTTGGTTATCTAATTTCGTTTTTATTTAAGGTTTGCCCTAAAAAAAATTCAATTGCTTTGAAGGTGGAGTGAATTCAGTTGGACTTAAGGTATGATTATGTTCAATTTTGTTCTTGTTTAAGTTTACTATGATTGATTTATGATTGTTACTTATTTTTGATTCATAATTCATTAATATTTGTTTTAGGGTTCATATAGAAAACAATGGATTACACTAGGTTGTCTTCTAAAGATGTAACAAATCATGTATGCACAAATCTTAACATGGAAAGTGACAAACCTTGGATAGATTCAGGAGTGGATGGAGCAATATGCCTAAATTGTATAAAATTGTATGTCAACATCCAAAGTGTGCAGAGTTTATGAAAAAATATGGATTGGGTATGTTACTTGAGATAAATGTTCTGAAAGATGATCAACAACTGTCACACGCAATTGTTGAGCGATTTTGGAAATCTACATATACTTTTCATTTTCCTACATTTGAAATAGGGCTCACGCCCAATGACTTCTCTTGGTTGACGGGAATAGAAGTAGGAAAAGGAGTAAAGCTAAACTATTCAGCTTGGAATGCTAATGATGAAAATAAGGAAGATTGTGTGGAGTATGTTAAAAACCTTTTTCCCAATTTAGCTGAATTTGCTTACAATAAAGCCCAAGAAAAGAAAGCCAATGATAAGAAGAAAGCACTAACAATCGAGAAAGGGAAAGCCAATGTAACCGAGAAAGGAAGTGATAGTGAAGAAGAAGATATTGATGAGATTTTGGAACCGAGTGATAGTGAAGAAGAAATTGGTGAAAACGGGGAAAAGATAGTTTATGGTCTTGATGTACACTCACATTTGAAGAAGAAAAGTGGTGGTATAAAATGTATAGATTTGTGTGATTGGTTGAAGACACTTAAAGGAGTGAAGGAAGTCGAAATGGAACCATATTTGGAGGAAATTACTCGAGTTTTTCTTTTGTGGTTAATTGGTCAAGTGCTTATGCCAAATAGTGTATCTATCACTAAGGTAGTATGGTTATGTAACTTTGAGGATTTAAGCGAAATAAAGAAGTTTGATTGGGGAACTCCAACATTGGCTTGTCTTTACAAATCGTTGGGCAAGGTTAGTAACCGCAAGTGGAATATTTTCAACGACATGTGGACGATCTTATAGGTATGTATATATGACTCATGCTTATAAATAATTTGATGAAACCCATAAAATGTTTATATCGACTTAATGAATGTTATATGTTAATTGCTTTTTTATATCTTTTTTGTAGTATTGGTTTCACTACTATTTCTACACTTTGAATCCTAAAATTGATGGAAATGCACCGGTTTGGGAGGATGTGTGGCCAAAGATTAAGGTGTTTAACAAAGATAGAGTTTCGGCAGTTCAAAGGGATATGGGAAGACATTCAATAACTATTGCTCGTAAACGATTGGAATTATGGTCATTACAAGGAACGACATGGCAACCATGGCTTGGAAGTGATCATACCAATAACAAAGTCCTAAAATATTCGTTAAAGTTTTCAAAAAAAAAATGATGTATTTTCATGGATATTGAAGAAGATAAAGGCTATAGGTACTTGGGAGAGAGATGTACATATCAAGTAACCGGTGCATTAGTCATTCCGCCTTGCCCACCTCCACAAGAAGAAATGGTTGATATGTATCAGGAAGCATGTGAGAAGTGCAAAGGTTTGAGGACTTGTAGAGCACCCGTCACAGATGCAAGTGTTGAAGAGTATGAGAAATGGTGGAAACTAGTTTCGGTTGGTCTATACTTTGCAAAGGATGAGGCTACATTAGTTCGAGAACTTAATCGGGACGATATTTCCTCATCATCCCAAGCTCAATTTCATGTTCCATACCCTCCTCTTATGCAAACAAGTTCTTATGTGTATGAAAATGTGAGACTTCAAAATGAGAATGAGAATGTAGAGCTTGAGTATCTTCGAAGTCGGGTTAAAATCCTTGAAAAAGAGAACGAGTTGCTTCAAAGTGAGAATGTAGGGATTCGAAGTGAGAATGAAATTCTACGAAGCTCCTTCAATTCATAAGATTATTATGCTAATTGTTGGGGGGTCCTCCAATCAAGTGCATCCGGATATTGTTAATGAAACTCAAGTTCCGGGGTCCTCCAATCAAGTTTATCCGGATATTGTTAATGAAACGCAAGTTCCGGGGTCCTCCAATCAAGTTCCTCCTCAATCATATAATACTACCTGGAGTGGAAAGTGGTTTACGGACTTAATGAATTAGAGCAAGTGGTCAAAATGGATGTTATTATGTAGACTTGGTGGCTTAAAAATGAATGTCATTGTAGATTTATTTGTTAAAAAATGAATGTTAATCTGGTTACTCGCTTGTTTAAAAATGAATGTTATTTTGGATTTACTTGTTATTTTTGGTTAAGTGATATGTTATTTTGCTTATTTACATGTTAATTTGGTTATTTTGCAACGTTTTCGTGGTCCTAATTGGTTTTAAATTTTTTTGTAGGTACAACGGAATCGAATGACAATGTCATTTCTAGACGCCGGAGAAGGAGAAGAACTAATGAGGCGATGGTGGTGAGGACATTATTGTGGCAACAATCAATTGCTCTCATGGCTCAACAACCCGAACCGGTTGAGGTAAGAAGAAGACGTTCTTCTATTATGAATAGGGTTCTTCATGATGCTATTATGATGCGTGATTATGTTACCGGTGGTAAACTCACTTATTCGGAAAAGAATTTTCATGACCGTTTACGTATGAAAAGAGAATTGTTTCTTAAGATTAAAGATGACTTGTGTGAAATGGTCACACAGTGGCATCAATGAATAGATGCACTAGGAATCCCGGGTCATTCTCCACATATGAAAACTCTAGCTTGTCTTAGGTTACTTGCTACGGGGCAGTCGGCCGACTCCATAGATGATTATGTGAGAATGGGTAAAACAACCCTATATATGTACTTGAAGAGATTTGTTAGAAACATTGTTAGGCGTTATAGTGAGGAGTACTTCCGCAGCCCAAACCAAGATGACATTAATCGCATTTCAGTCGAGAATAAATCAAGGGGTTTTCCGGGTATGCTTGGGAGTGTGGATTGCATGTATTGGCCTTGGAAGAATTATCCTTCGTCTTGTGCGGGATATTATGCATCTTATAAAGGTGAACCGACTATAGTGTTGGAGGGGGTTGCTACTTATGATATGTGGTTTTGGCATGCATATTTTGGGAGTCCCGGATCAAATAATGATCTCAATGTACTTAACACATCTCCATTGTTCGATGGCATCTTTGATGAATTAGCTCCAAAAGTTGATTTTCAGGCAGGTGGTGGAAGATTTGATATGGGTTACTACCTGGCCGATGGGATCTATCCTAAGTTATGCATTGTTGTGCAAGCTTATAAAAAACCAACAAATGAAAGACAAAAATGTTTTACCAAGATGCAAGAAGCGTGTCGGAAAGATGTTGAGCATGCATTTGGGGTTCTACAAGCAAAATGGCATATAGTGAGAGGTCTGGTTTGGGATGAAGAAGACTTAAAATTCATAATGTTGGCTTGTGTGGTATTGCATAACATGATATTCAAAAATGAGAGGCGAGATGGGGCATGTAGAACCTTTGGAGATGAGGACTATAGGGTTTACCGTGATATTGTACCTCGCGTAGCCGTTAACTATCATGAGTTAAAACATGAACCCTTGTATAATGATCTCCGACTAAGATTGGCCAATCATATTTGGGAGATGTTTGGTAACGAACAAGCGGAGGAAGCACAATAAATGGATGAACCGTAAAGAACAAGGTAATTAAAGTTAGTTTCTTTTGGTTGTTTGGACAATGTGTTTATTTTGGTTAATTTGGATGACTATGACATTGAAACTTAGATACTTTTGTTGTTTGGAGAAATACTTGTTATCTTAAATTTGTTCCATCAATATTGAGTCCTACTGACTCATTACATTGCATATTGTTCATGATAACAATATTTTAATTGAAAGGAAATTACAACTAGGAAAACAATCGTAATTGAAAGGAAATTATAACTAGGAAAAAACAAACAACATATTACCCATTACTCATCCTCGCTACTTTCTTGCTCCATCAAGTTCCTTTTCTCTAGTATCTTGTTTTATTTACATTCAAGCCAAACTTGGCCGGCATTAGATAGCTTAGAAATATCCGCCATCATTATTCTTTCTACACGTGCCTTTTTCTTTTCTTTGATTCGACTCATATTCTCCTCTTTTAGTTGTTCTTCTTGCTCTTTAAAATAACTTAATATTCTCTCATTGGTTTCACTAAAGTTGGATTCAATGGAATCACTTGAGGTACCACATTGATATTTTGCTTATTTAAGAGCTTTATTCCCAGGTCCTTTTTTTTTTACTTGAGCATCACTCGTATTACAATCGACTCTCGTATCTTTCTCCTCGACACCGTCGGCACCATGGACACCCTCGACACCAATATCATCAACAACTTGGACCACGGATGGTGGGGGTATCGGGGGTATATCGACATATTTGGTGTAATCATAACCGGGTTCACTTTTGTATATCTCGTAGCACTCATCAAGGATGAAGGGTCTCTCATGTATCTTGTGGAAATCACACCGACCCCGTATCAACTACAATGTAAACTTATCATATTAGTATTCGTTTACAAACATAATGAGAAATACGTATGAAACAAAAATACTTACCGTGTGCTTGGCTCTGTAACCACTTATTCGTTCTCCTCGATATAGTTTACTAAGAACGACGACAAATAACTTAGTGTCTTTCTTTATAGCATATATTTGGTTTTTTAAACTAGTTTTGTCTCTACCATTTGGGTTACCTTTCATTTTCTCGATAAATAATAGAATAATTTGATCCCAATATTTGGTTTTTCCTTGATGCACACCAACACTACCATCACCCGTTATTGCTATATGTGCTTCGCAAAGAGCTACATCTTCATCCGTAGTAAATTTAATTTATTGCTTCCTACGAGCTTTTTGAGCTTTTTAGGTTGAAGTAGTCGGTGTTGGTGAAGAAGACATGGATGGAGAGTGTTTAATCGAAAGGAAGAAGAAAACTTCAAAACAAAAATAGAGTATAATGAAGTTGAGTTGGAGTTGGAGTGGAATGAAGAGAAAAGTGCTGGAGTTGTTGGTTTTATAGTCTGAAATGTATCCGTTGAGCTAAAAAAAAATCAAATATCAAACGGGAGACAATCTCCCGTTTGTTTCTTAAAAACCAATGAAATGGGGGACAGTCCCCCGTAAAGAAAGAAAAAAAAAACGGGAGACAGTTCCTCGTCAAGACATAAATTCTTTAAATAACGGGAGACAATCCCTCGTTTATTATTCTTTTTGCTGACGGGGGATAGTCCCCCGTCTAGTGTTACACTCCCAACCACTCGTTCAAATGGACGAGTGCATGAACGGGTTTGGAGAAAAAGTGGGCTAAAGACTACCCATAGCAGCCTCTAATATGCTCAAATTGGTAGTGCACTCCTTCATTTGAAAGAGTGACACTACCCATAGGATTTTCTCAGAAGATTAAAAATTAGGTTTAGTGTTCGCTTTTTTCTAGATTTTGTTAGAACAATTCCTAATTTTTTGGGGAGGAATATTTTTATATAAAATCCGAAATTGGAAGAAAAAAATAAAACAGAAGATGATGATTGATGATAGTGGCGGGTTGTGGAGATGAGATGGAGAAGAAGAAGTGGTTTGGAAATGGGAACTAAAGTATTTACTGTTTATTTGTCCGTGATTTTAGTTTATGGGTGTATAAATAAAAATTCAAAAGGTGGAGTGTTTTTTTTCGGCATATAATTGAGAAGAAGAGTACCAAACCCGTTTTCGCTTTCCCACGGAAAACCCGAAAAATAACCTGTTCGAACCCATCCTCCCTTTTTATCCATCAAAATCCTGTAAAAAACGATAAATCTTTGTGAATTTTCCATCGCATGAGTAGCTAATTAGCGGTATATAGGCCCTAGTGGCTACTGTTCGCTGGCATTTCTTAATCAGATATGGATATACAAGAATTGTTTATGTAGACGGAGAAAACAAAGCCCTCTGCAACTAAATCTTTTCCTATCCCTAATTCAACTCCAACACGCTTCATATGGATACTTCCGAGACTTCTATAATGGCTAATCCAGGTAATCATTAACCTAGTGTTGGGATTAAACGTATGAAGTTCACCCTATTTTGATGTGATTAGGATCATGTGATTAGTTTAATGGAATTTCTTATAAGTAATTAGACATTTGGCGAAATTTCCCTCTGTGTTTTATATCTGTTGCTCATTTGAAGAGTTTTCTCTAAACCCATGTCTAATCTAGGGTTTTTTTATTCTGAATTGTAATCATGAGTTCCTTGGAAACTAAATTTTTGAAGATTATCTTTGATTTACTTGCGCCTCAATCAATTTCCCCCCTATTTAAACTATGTAAGATGGGTTTGTTGTTACCCCATGTTTTGTATCTCATGCTCTGCAAATTTAAATTGTTGTTTTCCCTGTCAATTGTTTTATTCTCTTTATTTCTTTCTCTGTGGCTTTAAGCTGATTTTATCTATATTTGTATCATCATGTGTGCTTGGCATGGTGATGTGTCTCAACTTTCTGATCAACTTCATAACTTTCTTATTTTAAGCAATGGAAATGATTTTGTGTTAAGTCAGATAATCTCATATCGTTTTCAAAACACTAGGCGTCTATGGACCAACACTGCACTTGGAAGGTTTATAGCTCCTATTCCTGCTAATCGAAAAAACTTTGATATTAGGAATGCTCTTATTTTTCTCTGGAAAGTTCAGGGTGGTATTTCTATTAGAAGAACTAGTAAAAGTAGATTTGTTGTTTTTCTTATTCGTTTTAAATTAGAGCATGAGATGAATCGTGTTTTATCTTTAGATACTAGAAGAGTTTTGGGGGACCTTTTTTGTATCAAAAAGCTAGAAATCACTGATGATGTTAGAAACTGGTTTCCAACAATGGAAATGTTTTTTGTCACCATTCATAATCTCTTCCCCGAGCAAGTCACTAGTGAAAACTTAAGGAGATACTTTTTTGTCGATGGTCATATTACATCTTTTGGTTTTCCTCATCGCTATCATGACGGTAGGCTTTCAATCGATGTTAAATCCTTAGTAAATATTAGAGCACAAATCCGGTTTTCGATTAATGTTGAAAATGCTCTTGGCTTTTACAATGGGGTGAACTTTGAAGTCCATAATTTCCCAACACTTTTCTGTGGTTTCTGTGACCTGCTTGGCCATAAGATTAGTCAATGTACAAGATTTGAGCTAGCACATCAACAGGCTGAAATTCAACAAGTTGAATTACATCAAGCTGAATTACATCAAGCTGGAATGGATGCATACATGGCTGCTCTGCAATAACAACATGAAGCTGACATTCAGTACAAAGAAGCTAATGCGCATGACAATGTAGAAGTACACCCAGCTATGGTGCAAGAAGGTATGGAATGGACAGAAGACTCATTATCCTCCTCTTCAACAAGTTCTCTTACTTCTGTGGTAACATGCACTGACCTTCAGAGAGAATTAAATGAAGAAATAGTTAGCCAAGAAGATAAAAGCTCACAGGAAGCATCTTTTCAACAAGTACATAACATGTTGGGTTTCTTGGACTCTCCATCCTTACCTAGTGATGATATGACAACAACAATGAATGTAGCCTCTTCATCACAACATCAACTTTCATCCACTAAGCAAGACTACTGGAACAATTGGAACACAATGGATAAATATTTCAGTGAAGACAGAAGTATGCTAGCCACTAAAGGATTGAGATTGAATGAAGTTGAAATAAACACTGCAACAGCTGATGATAGAGACATCACAGTGATTGAACCTTCTGCCACCAATATGGATCAACCACACCAATGGTTCAATGGACAGACAAGCACAACTGCAGTCAAAGGAAAAGACAAGGCTTCCAACTCCAACAGCAGAGTGAATATCCATATCTTGAAATATAGCAACAGGAAACCATTAGGGCCTATGTAACGTTTTTTGCTAGATACCCAGTTTCCTATATTGTAATTCCTTCTATCTTTTGTATTTTTTGGTTTGTTTCCTTTCCTGTTTTATGTATCATAGTTTTCTCGTATGTTTTGTAATCTCAGTTCTAATTGTAAATCTTTTTCTTATTTATATTCTGTTTACTTGTTTTCTTCTTAGTCTTTTGTCTAATTTAGGACTGTGTTCTTTTATCAAAATTTTGTTATCTGTGCTGTGCTAGTTCTATACTTCTTTGTGTCCTTTTCTAGCTGATCTATTCCTTGATAAGAGCTTAAACCCTGTATTTAGTCTGCCATAGTGCACTGTTTCATTGTTTCCTAGGAGTTGTACAAACCTGTTCATTCTATCCTTTTCACTCTCTTCTTCTGTTTTACTGAAAATTTTACTAATCTCTGATCTTAGCCTTTCCATCCCTTTTTATTTCCTTCAGTTTTTCTTAGACTTCCGTGTTCTCTTTTTTGTTTTATGTCAGTGTTCTGAAGTTCATATTGTCCTCTCGTCCTGGTTATTATTTTGGTCCTCATTAACTCCTCCCTTAGTGCCTTGTTTTTTTTTTTGGTTTTATCTATGAAGATCCTCTCTTGGAATGTCCAAGGAATTGAGACTCCAATAACTCAGGACCATTTAAATCACCTTAACTCTTACCACAAGCCTGACATAGTTTTTCCAGCAGAAACCAAAGCCTCGTTGACTAAAATGGAACCTTTCTTTAGAAAATCTCATTTCTCTGATTGGTTTATAGTTTCGTCCGTGGGAATTTCAAAAGGGTTAGCGATCGCGTGACATAATAATATAGAGATGAATTTGATTTCATCAAATTTAAATGTATGTCATTTTGATACAAAAATTGGAGATAAGGAGGTGATATTAACCTGTGTGTATGGTGCAGTGGAATCAGAAGACAAAATAGAGCAACGGTCCCATATCGCTAACATTGCTCAGTAGGTCAACAAACCTTGGATACTTATTGGAGATTTAAATATAATACTGGATCCGGACGAGAAACAAGGAGGAAACAAATCTAGTTCCAACAGCAAGTCCTTCATAATTCAGACAATAGATTCCATGGGACTTCAGGATGCAGGTTATGAGGGAGCTCCATTTACATGGTCAAACAACATACAAGGCGACGCCAATATATGTGAAAAGATTGACATAGCTCTTACGTCATATCAATGGATACACAGTTTCCCTAATACCAAGGTAAGTCATCTCCCTAGACTGGGTTCAGATCATACTCCGCTCTAACTAGATTCACACCCAGAAAAACAAATAGTCATAAACCCTTTAGATGCATTAAATCCTGGCTCTATCACCATCTATTTCCTCTATGATTGCTAATTCTTGGACTCTCCATTCCAATAGTAATCAAAATAATAACATCTATTCCAAACTTCAACTCCTTTTAACAGACCTATCTCAATGGAATTCATCTATTTTCGGAAATATCCACAAGAATATAAAATCCCTAAACAATAGCATTAATTGTCTCCATAAATCCGATAATTATTCTGCCAATCTAGAAAAAATTAGAAAACTACAAGCGAAATTAGGAGAGTGGTACAAGATTAAAAATGACTACTACCACCAAATACCTAGGGATAAATTCTTCAAGGAATATGACCAGAACATCGAATATTTTCACGCCATTGCCTCAAATAGGAAAAGAATAAATGCAATATATTCTCCTTCAGGCCTATGGATTTCAGAAAGAGATCAAATCAATTCCCTTTTGATAAACCATTTCTCTCAGATAGGCACTTCGCAGATCCCTAATTATTTGGAAGATTTATCCAACATAATAGATCCTTGTATTTCTGAAGAGGAAAATCTTGCTCCAACCATTATACCTTCAAAACAAGAAATTTGGAACACAATTTCAAATATGAGTCAGTGGGGAGCTCCAGGACCGGATGGTTTTCATCCAGGCTTCTTTAAAGCCGATTGGGATATTTTAGGGCCAGATTTATTTCAATCCGTGCAAGATTTCTTTTATCAGGATCCTTAGACCCTAATTTAAACTACTATTTCATAACTCTTATCACAAAAATATCCACTCCTCAAACCCCAGCTGACTTTAGTCCCATCAGCCCGAGTAATACTATATACAAAATCATTTCCAAAATTCTTTCCAATCGTCTCAAACCAATTCTGAATAAGATAATTTCTCCTAACCAATCAACTTTTCTCCCTGGTAGACAAATCACAGATAATATCATCATTGCTCATGAGATTATCCACACAATGAAAACATCGAAAGCTAGAAAATGACATTTTGCTCTAAAATTAGATCTTTCTAAAGCGTTTGACAGGATGGAATGGAATTTTATTAAATCTGCCCTTACTGCTCTAGGTTTTAACGATTTCTGGATAAATCTCATAATGCAATGTATATCAACCACCTCCTTCTCCATCATTCTAAATAGTTCTCCGGGCCCTACTTTCAAAACCTCTAGAGGGCTAAGACAGGGCGACCCCTCTCCCCTTACCTCTTCTCATCTGCATGGAGATTCTTTCTAAGCTCCTAGATAAGGCAGTTTCGGAAAGGAAAATTTCCGCTCTGAAAATAAACAAAAATGCCCCCAACATTTCCCACATGTTCTTCGCAGATGATTTCTTTCTCTTCACAAAGGCAGACTTAGGGGAAGCAAAAAACCTTCTAGACATCTTATCCAGGTTTGGTGAAATTACGAGTCAAATGATAAACCTTCAAAAATCCGGAATATACTTCAGCCATAGAATTCATCCGAAGCACGGGAAAATCATAGCCAAAATTCTAAAAGTTCCTTTGATGACAAAAAATGATAAATACTTAGGAACGCCACTCTTTTTTGATAAAAAAAGAAAGGAAAATTTCGAACCCCTTCTACAAAAATATTATGCCACACTGCAAGGTTGGAAATCAAAATTACTCTCTCAAGCTGGTAGAACGGTGTTGATAAAATCCGTACTCCAAGTTTATCCTACATATTAGATGCAAATTTTGGATCTTCCTGAGGAAACTCTAGATCAAATGGATAAAATTCAAAGAGACTTCAGGTGGAATAAAGATAATCCCAAAAAAAGAGTAGGTTATTTTAAAGCTTGGGTCAGCATATGCAAACCAATTTCTCAAGGAGGTCTGGAATTAAAAACCCACATCAATTCAATACAACTATCCTAACGAAGCTAGCCAGCAGACTTATCTCAAAACACGATCAACTTTGGGCTAAATTACTGAAAGCCAAATACTTCCCTAATAACCACCCATTAGAAGCTTCTAGGACATCAAATTTATCTTGGATTTGGACAAGCATACAAAAAGGTCTAAGTCTTATTAAAGGTAATTTCGTGTGGAAAGTCAAAAATGGAGCTTCAATAAAAATTTGGGAAGATAAATGGGTACCAATGAAAACACACTTCAGAAATCAATGGATTTCCCAGATCCGGTCCCACAAAGAGTTAGTGAACTGATTACACAAGAAGAAAGTTGGGATCAAGATAAACTCGATAATCTCTTCACCCCTGATATTATAAAAGAAAAAAATCTTGTCATTTCTCCTAATAGTCAAGAACAAGATAAGGTAAGATGGCAACACCACTCCTCTGGAATTTTCTCAGCGAAAAATGTCTACAACTTCCTTATAAAAGAAGACCAAGAAAACAACAACTCAAATGAATTTCCTTGGTAAAAGATCTGGAAAATTAATGTGATTACAAGGATTAAACTATTTATTTGGAAATTAGCTCAGAAAGCGCTCGCAACTAATGCAAGACTAGGAGCTCATAATAAAGATTTTATTACGGATTGCCCAATGTGTAACGCCCAAATCCAAGAAACAGAGCAACACCTAATAAGATCTTGCCCTTTTGATAGAGCTGTTTGGTTTGGCCTCTCTTTAGATGCAGTTAACTCAAGAATTAATACAGATTCAATAGTAACCTGGATTAAAGAGTGGATTACGGGACCAGATTTCACTAATTACTCAGACAAGATCGAAACAATCTCCCGGTTCATCTGGAAGTAACGATGCTCAGTAGTTTTTGACAAAATAAATCCAAACCCAAATTCTCTTATAGAGCAGATCAAAAAATTCATACAACAATATCCTCAAGAGAATATCAAGAATAGTAAAAGGATTCAGCAAGGTATGGATTTCAAGGAAAAATGGTCAAACTTATCATCAGATTGGATTTTGTTCACAGACGCGGCTTTTAAAAAGGAAAATTCCACCATGGGATATGCTTTTATTCTATATTCAGCGGACAACGAAACTTTTATGCACATTGCAGCTGGATCAGATAGGGATACTTCGGCTTTCCTTGCAGAATCAAAAGCTTTATTAAAAGCTTCTTCTTGGCTAAGTGAGAATATCTTATCTAGTGTCTCCTTAGTTACAGATTGCAAAATGTTAGCAGAAACCATCAAAAAGGAATGCAAGATCCCAGATTGGAGTGCAGAAAACACCATAAAGG